>NC_079493.1:74671150-75271150 GCF_030052815.1 Hevea brasiliensis | reverse complement strand
ACTAATTAATCTCTATTAATTAATTTCTCATCAATTAAATTCATATTTAAACACTTTAAATATAAATTTAATTTATACTACACATCCAATAATCTAGATTTGGTTTCAAGTCATGCTAGGACTTTGCAATTTAATTGCAAACCAAATCTATTTAATTAATCAATTAAACTCTTTAATTAATTAATTAAATCATATTTAAATAGGTGATAACTTGTGTATGTGTGTGACTTACTAGGCTCATCACTAATTGGCAATGAGACATGATATCAACTCTTAATATCATCGTAACTCTTTCTTACCATAAATGATTTCTCTAAATCATTTTATGAACCTCATAGACCATGGTTAACACCTAGCATAGCATGCCATGGCCACCCAATTAGTAATAAGATTTACCTTAAATGAACCTATAATCATATGTTACCATGCACTAGAATCTCTCTGTTACAAAATCCCAACTCAAGCCGAGTCATGGTTTATGTCAAACTCCATTTGCTATGAATATTATGTTCTCTTTTAATTCCAGTTCTTGATTAAAAGATTTTTCTCATCAGAAACTCTTTTCTGAATAAATCTATCTGTCCTGGCCAGGAACTTGAAACATCAAGAACAATTAAATGAACATAGGATTTTAACTCTATTTACTTAGAGGAACATATTCCATCTTGATCAACACCTACCTCCATATATAACTAGTAGGAGCCAACAGATGCCCATATACCCATACACGGTACAAGTATGAAAGCGATCAAACTCAAACTACCTATATACAAGATAATCGTGCTATCTCAGTCTAAAGATTATATGCACTGATATGATTTATGACAAAACATTGACAAGAGTAAACTCCATGTGCTTGTCATAAGTGTCACTGGTTCGGCCTACTTATCATGTATAAGTGCCTATCATGTATGTTATATGGTATGAGACTCACCATTCCATCTTATTTATATCTCATATAAATAACTTGGGAACAAACATGAATACAATCTTTCTGGATAAGTCATGTCCTTATTATGAAGTATCCTTGATTGTGAACCTATTTATGATACTTTGTGCTAGAAATATTGTCACTCATATTCTTAACAACTTAAGAATAATATTTCTAACAAAATATCAATGGACCTTTTCTATTACACATAAATATATTATGTAAACGGAAAAGTGGAAATGCCTTTTATTAATAAAAATATGTACAAGATACATACTAAATGATATGCTCTAGGGCATATTACTAACAATCTCCCACTAGCACTAGAGCCATTCATTACAATATCTTAGACCCATCTTCTCAAGATGTCAGTCTAACTGAGATTATGACAAAGGCTTAGTGAATGGATCAGCTGGTTTTTAGCTGATGTTATATTTTCTGCATGGCTATATCGCCTTGCCCAACTATATCCCTGATAATATGGTAGTGCCTTTCTATGTGTTTGGATTTTGGGTGAGACCTTAGTTCCTTAGCCTGTATGACTGCTCCATTGTTGTCACAGTGTAATGGAACTGCTGACTCAATGGAAGGAACTACTGTAAGTTCTGTCACGAACTTCTTCATCCAAACAGCTTCTTTTGCAGCATCTGATGCAGCAATATACTCAGCCTCAGTAGTGGAATCTGTAGTCGTGCTCTGTTTGGAACTCTTCCAACTGACTGCACCTCCATTACAAATGAACACATATCCAGAGGTAGACTTTCTATCATCGATATCTGATTGGAAATCAGAATCAGTATAACCATCCAATTGCAAGTCTCCACCTCCATAAATCAAGAATAAATCCTTAGTTCTTCTCAAGTACTTAAGGATATTCTTGACAGCTATCCAGTGTTCCAAACCTGGATTGGATTGATACCTGCTAGTCAAACTAACAGCATATGCGATATCCGGCCTAGTACACAACATTGCATACATTAAACTTCCAATAGCCGAAGCATATGGAATCCTGGCCATCTTATCTCTTTCTTCAGGTGTCTTTGGAGACATCTCTTTAGAAAGGTGGATACCATGTCTTACTGGTAACAATCCTCTCTTGGAATCAAGCATGTTAAACCTCTTTAACACCTTTTCCAAGTATAGACTTTGGGATAAACCAATTATTCTTTTCGCTCTATCTCTATAGATGCGAATCCCAAGAATATAGGTTGCCTCCCCTAAGTCTTTCATGGAGAATGTATTTGACAACCATACCTTTATAGTCGTCAACATACCTGTATCATTTCCCATCAACAGTATGTCATCCACATATAAGACAAGGAAAGTGATAGCACTGTCACTAACCTTCTTATATACACATGGCTCATCCTCATTTTTGATAAAACCAAAAGATTTAATGGCTTCATCAAAACGGATGTTCCAACTCCTCGAAGCTTGTTTCAACCCATAAATGGATCGCTTTAGCTTGCATACCTTGGAACCATCTTGGGATTCAAATCCCTTAGGTTATTCCATGAAAATGTTTTCTTCAATGTATCCATTGAGAAAAGCTATTTTGACATCCATCTGCCAAATCTCATAATCATAGTATGCAGCTATTGCTAATAAAATCCTAATTGATTTAAGCATGGCAACAGGCGAGAAAGTCTCCTCATAGTCTATTCCTTGCCTTTGGCGAAACCCTTTCGCTACTAGCCTTGCCTTATAGGTCTCTACCTTTCCATCAGAACCAATTTTCTTCTTGAAAACCCATTTGTTCCCTATAGGTACAATACCTTCAGGTGGGTCAACAAGATCCCAAACTTGATTCTTATACATGGAATCAATCTCGGATTTCATAGCATCAATCCATTTTGAAGAGTCTATATCTGATATAGCTTCTTCATAGGTAAGTGGATCATCTCCATGATCTACTTCTTCATGAGTAGACAACTCTTGTTCTTCTTCATGAAGAAAACCATATCTCACTGGTGGGTGAGATACACTGGTTGTTCTACGAGGAACAGCTGTAGATGTTTCATCAATGGGTATAGGTTGACTAGATGGATCTATATCCATCTGATCTGTTGGTTGGTCAGAATTCTCCAATTCTAACTCTATTTGCCTTCCTTTGCCTCCTTCTTGAACAAACTATTGTTCAAGAAATGTGGCATCTCTACTTATCACAACCTTTTGTGAAGTAGGCAAATAAAAATAATATCCAAAACTATCTTTTGGATATCCAACAAATCGACCTTTTACGATCGGTCTCCAATTTATCGGTGTTCACTTTTTGATATAATTTGGACAACCCCAAATCTTAACATGCTTAAGACTTGGTTTTCTTCCATGCCATATCTCATAAGGTGTGGAAGAAAGCGATTTTGATGGAATCCTATTCGAATATATAAAGTCGATTCTAATGCAAATCCCCAAAGGAGATTGGCATATCCGTATAGCTCATCATACTACGTACCATATCCAATAGGTACGATTTCTCCTTCGGATACACCATTCAGCTGTGGCGTTCCTGGAGGAGTCAGATGAGAAACAATGCCATGCTCTCTCAAGTATTCATCAAATTCAGTACTCAAATATTCACCTCCACGATCTGATCGAAGAGCTTTAATACTCTTTCCTGTTTGATTTTCTACTTCAGATTTAAATTCCTTAAACTTTTCAAAGGATTCATGTTTGTATTTCATCAAATACAAATACCCAAACCTTGATTTATCATCAGTAAAGGTAATAAAATAATGAAAGCCCCCTCTAGCCATTTCTTTAAACGGACGACATACATCACTATGTATTAGCTCCAAAATATTTTCAGCTCTTAGCCCTTGTCCAACAAAGGGTGTTCTAGTCATTTTGCCTTGAAGGCAAGATTCACAAGTTGGAGTAGGCTCAGAGCCCAATGAGGATAGAATCCCCATTTTCTCCAGTTTTGCAATCCTATCTTCTGCAACATGAAATAACCTTAAGTGCCAAATATATTTTGAACTTGAGTTGGTTTTCACCATGGCATTGCATTCATTTAGATTGCTATACTCTGGCCAGTGGAAACACTTTCTTACTGGCAATGGAAACACTTTCCTATTGGCAGTGGAAACACTTTCCTGTTGGCAGTGGAGACACTTTCCTTTGCCTTTATCAGCTTTAATCTTCCTTTTCTGTTTAGCTATTTTCTTGGAAGGACCAGGAATCTGAGGTTTCTTTTTCTTATTGCCCTTCTTCTTATTGGACTTTCCAGCAGAAGAAGATGCAACCAAAGCTACCTCTTTTCCTTTATTGCCTGGCATATTCTTTTGGGCAATAACCAGCATGTTGAGTAATTCAGCTAAGGTGCATTCCTGTTTAGTCATATGGAAATTTGTCACAAAATTCCCAAAAGACTCAGGAAGGGACTGAAGGATCAAATCCGTTTGTAATTGGAAATCCATGTTCAAGTCAAGATGTTCCAACTGCTCAATCAGCCGAATCATCTTGTGGACATGATCCCCAACATTCTGTCCCTCATACATCCTCATACGGAATAGCTGTCTAGATATCTCATACCTAGCATTCCTGCTGTGCTCACCATACAACTCTTGTAGGTGAAGGAGGATCTCACTAGCACTCTGCATGTTCTCATGTTGCTTCTGTAACTCATTACTCATGGAAGCAAGCATGTAACACTTAGCTCTCATATCATGCTCCTTCCACTTGTCCAAAGTATCATGTTCCTCTTGTGTGGCCTCTGGAGGTAAGGGACCAGGAACATTTGAATATAGAACATATCCTATATGTTCAAGGTTCAGGACAAGTTTCAAATTTCTTAGCCAATCGATGATTAGGTCTGTCAACTGTTGTGATCAAGTATGCTTGCAAGGATATTGGATGGTGGTGGTTGTTTTGTGCTCATTTTTATCAGAAAATTAACTGCAGAAAATAACCAGATTAATTAGTAAATGTATCATGTAATTAACCAAAATGATTATGGTCTTTTAATCAAATTGGTCCTCCCACTAACTTAGCGAATCCTACACTTCCAGAGTAGAAAACGGAAATCCTAGTTGGATGGATTTCTAGTGGGTGATTGAATTCTTATAATTCTATTGATCATCCTCAGGTACATCCATTATTGGAATTACAATAAACTATAAGTGAGCAACTCCTTGCCCATCACATCTCATGTGAGGTTCAATCCTTTTACTAGCCCCTAATGCTCAAAATCTCATGTACATCCAATATTGACTTATCTTGCATTAGTTAAGTTGATCCCATTGAGCCACTAATTATGCAAATAATTTTAATGTCCTCAGGTACATCCAATATTCGCCACCAAACCATTTACATATTTACAACATCTCATGCTTAACAATTATTCTTAAGAAAATCTCTTAAATTAATTGCATCTCATGCAACTATTTAAAATTTCTTAAAATAATTGCCCCAATGGAGGGCTTATGTTATAATTACTTTAATTATAGCATTTCCAACTTAATCATTTGTTTGGAAGATTTTATAGCCATCCTAATTACTATTAAGGTCTCACTTTGCACATTATCCATTTAGCATGCATATATCATATAATTGCATACATTCCCATACATCTCATGCATTCATGGATAAGCGATAAATATGGTATGATCATGGACTTTCTAAGGGATTCAATTCGAGCCACCAAGAATTGAATCAGGGCATTCCTAGGTGCATTTCATTCATTCATTTTACAAGAGTTGCTGAAGGAGTACATAATCAACACTTGATATTGAATTCCTCCCACTGGTCCCACCAATGCTCTTGACCTCCTTGAACTTCTTGCAATCCAATATTACATAGTCATCCTTGGCATACCAAGCGAATTTACAAGAACTTAAATAAATGAAATTACAACCCAAAAATATTACAAACTTAATAATACATGCCCAAAATAAATTAAAATAAATTAATTAATTTACAATCCCAAAGAAACATAAAAGAAATAAATCCAATCACATTGGTCTTTTATAGTCCATGATCATCCATCATGCATATCACTATTTAACAATTAAATAAAACATACATTCTTAAATTAAATTGAATATCTCATATTCAACTTAAAATTCAGATTTGAATATGATTCAAATAAATTTAAAAATTTAGATTTGAATCTCATTCAAACAAATTTAAAAATTCAGATTTGAATCACATTCAAACAACTTCAAAAATTCAGATTTGAATCACATTCAAACATTTTTTAAAAATTAGATTTGAGTCACATTCAAATATTTTTTAAAAATCAGATCTGAATTTTATTGAATCAATTTTAAAAAATCAGATTTAAATATGATTCAAACAACTTTAAAAATTCAGATTTGAATCACATTCAAACAACTTTTAAAATTCAGATTTGAATCACATTCAAACAATTTTTAAAATTCTGATTTGAATCATAATTTAATTGTGTGATTAAAACAACTAATTAAACACTTTAATTAGTCAAAGAATAGGCCTTAGATCATACAACAATTGCAGAATTAAAAGCCAAACCTTGAACCACCCATGGAACCATTGTTGCCGCCACCAATGGTGGCTCCACCATGTGTGCCGCCACACCTCATGATCCAACCAGCAATGAATCTCTTGATCTCATGATCAAACACACAATTAAATTATATAATCAACAATCTAAATGGCAAATATAGTGGCTCTGATACCAATTGTAGGAACGGAAGCGTGAAAAACACAAGATTATACCATTGAATTCAAAAATTTTCACCTAGGGTCACAAGCACCATGCAAGATTTATTTTTATCTATTTGATTTCAATGATAAACAACATATTAAAACTCTTTTAATATGTTTTTGGATCTGTATTTGCCATTTAAGATTTTAAAATTAATCAGATTAATTTTAGAACCCTAGATTAAATCAAGAACGATTACACTAACCTCTTGATGTGCTGCAGCGTGTCTGCGCCTTTGAGATTCGTCTTCAGGACACCCGATGTTGTCCCTCTAGCTTGTCCACACCAAGAACACCTATGGCAGCCCTTGAACAGCTTCTAAAGCCTTTTCTATTAATTAGAAATTCAAGTTCTGCCTTTTAAGAGATTAGAGATGCAAACAGGACACTAGAAACAATTTCTAGTGTTCTTAATTCAAGAGATTGATGGCTAATCTCTTTGAATTGATGAGAGATGAAGAGAAATAGCTGGAGAGGCTCAAAGTGGCGTGACATATGAGAGGAGAGGCTGCTGGTTATGTTTTCTTTTCATAACCCCACTTAAATAGCTAGGTTAACACATTAAACCCTAGCCACATGTCACCTTTTGATTAGCTCTAGGTTTAAGTGACCCAATCACATTGTGCCAAGTGTCAAACCTATATTTAATCTTGATTTTAATCATCTTACATGATTAAAAATATTTGGCAAGCTTATGTGTTATGCCATGTGTCACCATCTCATGGTGCCACGTGTCACACTGCAAAATGACCAAAATGCCTCTGTCTTAATTTTGAGTTCTTAACCCAAAATAATTATTTTCTTCTTCTAATTAATTTATATCAAATATAAATTAACTAATTAATCTCTATTAATTAATTTCTCATCAATTAAATTCATATTTAAACACTTTAAATATAAATTTAATTTATACTACACATCCAATAATCTAGATTTGGTTTCAAGTCATGCTAGGGACTTTGCAATTTAATTGCAAACCAAATCTATTTAATTAATCAATTAAACTCTTTAATTAATTAATTAAATCATATTTAAATAGGTGATAACTTGTGTATGTGTGTGACTTACTAGGCTCATCACTAATTGGCAATGAGACATGATATCAACTCTTAATATCATCAGAACTCTTTCTTACCATAAATGATTTCTCTAAATCATTTTATGAACCTCATAGACCATGGTTAACACCTAGCATAGCATGCCATGGCCACCCAATTAGTAATAAGATTTACCTTAAATGAACCTATAATCATATGTTACCATGCACTAGAATCTCTCTGTTACAAAATCCCAACTCAATTTGAGTCATGGTTTATGTCAAACTCCATTTGCTATGAATATTATGTTCTCTTTTAATTCCAGTTCTTGATTAAAAGATTTTTCTCATCAGAAACTCTTTTCTGAATAAATCTATCTGTCCTGGCCAGGAACTTGAAACATCAAGAACAATTAAATGAACATAGGATTTTAACTCTATTTACTTAGAGGAACATATTCCATCTTGATCAACACCTACCTCCATATATAACTAGTAGGAGCCAATAGATGCCCATATACCCATACACAGTACAAGTATGAAAGCAGTATCAAACTCAAACTACCTATATACAAGATAACTGTGCTATCTCAGGTCTAAAGATTATATGCACTGATATGATTTATGACAAAACATTGACAAGAGTAAACTCCATGTGCTTGTCATAAGTGTCACTGGTTCGGCCTACTTATCATGTATAAGTGCCTATCATGTATGTTATATGGCATGAGACTCACCATTCCATCTTATTTATATCTCATATAAATAACTTGGGAACAAACATGAATACAATCTTTCTGGATAAGTCATGTCCTTATTATGAAGTATCCTTGATTGTGAACCTATTTATGATACTTTGTGCTAGAAATATTGTCACTCATATTCTTAACAACTTAAGAATAATATTTCTAACAAAATATCAATGGACCTTTTCTATTACACATAAATATATTATGTAAACGGAAAAGTGGAAATGCCTTTTATTAATAAAAATATGTACAAGATACATACTAAATGATATGCTCTAGGGCATATTACTAACATGGATATCCATATATTTGAGCTAGCTAGCCTTGTGATGTGACTTCTCCTTAGCCTCTGGCTATTGAGATCATATTTGTTTCGAGTGGCATGATATAACAGTGGGTTTTATGGAATTGGTTTTGACACTTCAAAATGAATTTGTTTGGATTAAAATCTCATAATTCATGTTTCATGTTTTACTCTCATGTTCAGTCCAATTTTTGAATAAATGTGATTTAAATTCTGTATAAAGATTATTTTAGTATATTGTGCACCACTGAGTCCTAGTACTTAGCGATGGTTGTTATTGCTGTCACAGATTTAGAGACTAGAGGAGCAGCAGAGTGAGCTGTTGAGGATTGTGGAGCGACTTACCTTGAAGTTATATCGAGTATAATTTATACCCTGACTGTACAAATTTATTTTGATGTATGTAATATATGTAAATATATGGACATGTAAAATTGGTCTTGAGCAGCTTCTAAAAAGCTTGTATAAAGTTTGTAATAAATTTTAGTTGGGATTTTCCCAATGTAAATTTTTAGTATGATGTATATATAAATTGTTTATCATTAATGAAATACGAATGAATGAAATTGAGTGATAGTATTTTTATGATTATTGGAATTTTCGGAAATTGAGAAATGAGGATTGTTGAATTTTGAAATTTGAGAAATTGGTTGAGATTGATTGTGAATTTGAAGAAGTGGTTGAAATAAATAAATTGAAGTGCTTTTTACAGGTATTTGAAGAACTATTTTCTCAAAATACAGACGGCACTCTGTCGAAATTTTTATAAAATTTACAGAAAAATAAAATGGGCTAAAAATTTCAACTAGTTTTGAACTTTGAATAAAATGATTTTAAATACCTATTAGAAAATGCTCACCACTTATACAAAGTAAGAAAATTGTTTTAAAGTCCCTTGTAGGGTACTTAATGAGTTATCAGTAGGTGAAGTGCGGTAGTTCATTAGGTATTCTACTGGATCATGTTATGCCTTACAGAGGGGTAATGTGTGACATGTTTTAGTGGTATCAGAGCAAAATTTTTTGAAGTATGTTTTAACTTGTGAATTTGTGTCTTTCCTTGTTAAGTACAACTGCTTAATGTCCATATTTGTTATATACAATGCATTACATCATAAATATGAACTAACGGAGGGAAATCTCCTTGTGTTATTTGTTCAGGAGATACCCTAACTTCAGACTGAAATGGAAGAAGGGGATCGCTCAGTCAAGCAATCTGTTGAAGCTGAGGCATAAGGGGAAGTCCCAGCTCTACAGAATGTCAGTGGATCAGTAGCACCAGCCCCACAAATGCCACAGTTTCCTACACAGTTCACACAACAGATGGCTGCAATGTTTCAACAAATGGCTGGGGTATGCCTGCTCAAGCTACACCCCAAACACCTGTGGTACAACCCCTGCCTCCAACCAGACAGTATGATAAGTTATTGAAGTATAGGGCTACAAAATTTAAGAGTACAGTAGACCCGCTTGAGGCAGAGCAATGGCTTGAAAGGATGGATAGAGTGTTTAAGAAGCTGCATTGGCCAGATGAATTGAAGTTTGAATACTCCGTGTCACTACTGCAAGGGGATGCATATGATTGGTGGAATACCATCCCCCATAGCTTGGTTAAACCACCAGTACTGACCTGGGACGACTTCATCAGAGAATTCAGACAAAAATATGTCCCAGACACATATGTGGATCAAAAGTTGTAAGAATTTCTGAGTCTGAAGCAAGGGAGTAAATCAGTGGCAGAATATGAGAGGGAGTTCTCCCGCTTAAGCCACTATGCTGGGAGTCTCCTTTCTACAAACAAGGAATAGTGCAAGAGATTTGAGACTAGTTTGAAGCCCAGTTTGAGGATGCAAGTTGTGGGATTCAGACACAGCAACTTCTCAGAGCTCATCTCTCAAGCACTTGAGCTAGAAAGGATTGAATCAGAAGCAACACCTGTAAAAGAAAAATCAGAAAAAGTTGAGAAATCAGATAAAGACAAGGGAGAAAAGTTAGTAGAGCCAAGTTTTTGTGGTACTTCTGGGAAGAGAAAGAAATTTGGTGGACCTAGTAGAGGTCGAGGTGGAAGATTTGGAAGGGGCCGATTATCCGGACAGAGACCCCCTAGGTCTGGTCAACAATCGAGCAGGGGTTCATATCCTGCCCGCCCCTGTGAGACTTGTGATAAGATTCATGGGGGAGAATGCTATTGGGCTATGGGAGCCTGCTTTAACTGTGGAGGCAAGGGCCATTTAGCAAAAGACTGCACTAGTGCTCCTAGATACGGTCCAACTCCTATGACTGCAGAAGGATCTATTCAGAGTCCTGCTTCCAGAAGTTCACAACCTATTGGCTGAGGAAGAGGCAGAGTTAGAGGCACTGCTTCTGGCAATCAGGGTATAGTCGGTCAGTCAGCACAAGGAAGTGCTTCAGCCAGAGTCTACACAATGAGACAACGAGAAGAGGCTGAGACTTCTGATGTTGTAGCCGGTACATTTTCTATCTCTGATCAAGAAGTATTTGTGTTTTTTGATCCAGGTTCAACCCATTCATATGTTAGTGTTAGCATAGTCAGTTCAGTTGCTGTTCCATGTGTCCAAATGGGTTTTGAAGTGCTAGTAACTAGTTCGTTAGGACAAGAGGTCCGGGTCAACAAAATTTATAGGGACTGTCCTTTGGTGATCCAAGGACATGTTTTTCTGTCAGATTTGATTGAAATGCCCTTCAGAGAGTATGAAATCATCTTAGGCATGGATTGGTTAGCCAGGCATCACGCCATGATTGACTGTAGACTGAAGACAGTCACTTTTGGTCTCCCTCTGTACGGTGATGTGGTAATACATGGGGAGAGGCATTTACTGCCATCAAATTATTTCAGCTGCACTAGCCAGAAGAATGATCAGAAAGGGGTGTGAAGTATACTTGGCACATGTGATAGACACCAAAGTGGGGAGCCCAACACTGAGGGACATCCCTACAGTATGTGACTTTTTAGATGTGTTTCCTGATGAATTGCCAGGATTACCTCTAGAAAGAGAGGTACAATTTGAAATTGATGTTATGCCTGGTGTGGACCCAATCTCCATAACGCCATACAGAATGGCACTAGCAGAACTAAAGGAATTGAAAGTGCAATTGCAAGAGCTGCTTGACAAGGGCTTTATCCGCCCTAGTGTGTCACGTTGGGGAGTGCCAGTGTTATTTGTAAAGAAGAAAGATGGCACTCTCCGGTCATGCATTGACTATCGTCAGTTGAATAAGGTGACAATAAAGAACAGATACCCATTGCCCCGCATTGATGACTTGTTTGATCAGTTAAGGGGTGCAGCTGTGTTCTCCAAAATTGACTTGAGATCAGGTTATTATCAGCTGAAAGTACAAAAGCAGAGTATTCCTAAAACTGCCTTCAGAACCCGCTATGGCCATTATGAGTTCTTGGTCATGCCATTCATGTTAACTAATGCTCCGACTGCTTTTATGGATCTGATGAACACTATCTTCAGACCATACCTCGACCAATTTGTTGTGGTATTCATTGATGATATATTGGTCTATTCGAGGAGTGCAGAAGAGCATAAGAGACATCTGCAGATTGTACTACAGACTTTGAGGGAGAATAGCTATATGCCAAATTATCGAAGTGTGAATTTTGGCTAAAGGAAATATCTTTCTTGGGGCATATAGTATCAGAAGAGGGCATTAAGGTAGATCCAAGTAAGATTGAAGCTGTCCTTAATTGGAGGCCACCCAGAAATATCACAGAGATTCGCAGTTTTCTGGGTTTAGCTGGATACTACCGTAGATTTGTGAAGGGATTCTCCATGTTGGCATATCCATTGACCAAGCTGCTTAGAAAAGATGTAAAATTTTAGTGGACGGATAAATGCCAACAGAGTTTTGATGAATTGAAGAAATGTTTGACTGAAGCTCTAGTCCTGACTTTACCTACTCCGGGTAAAGAATATATAGTTTATAGTGATGCTTCTCACAATGGTTAGGCTATGTACTGATGCAAGATCAAAATGTCATTGCCTATGCATCACGCCAGCTGAAACCGCATGAGAGGAATTATCTGACACATGACTTGGAGCTTGCAGCTATAGTGTTTGCTCTTAAGATCTAGAGACACTATTTGTATGGGGAAAAGTGTTACATCTACACAGATCATAAGAGTTTGAAGTATTTGCGCACCCAAAAAGAGTTGAATTTGAGACAGAGGAGATGGTTAGAGTTGATAAAAGACTATGATTGTCTAATAGACTGTCAGCCAGGGAAAGCTAATGTTGTGGCTGACGCCTTAAGTCGCAAGACTATGGAAAGTCTACGGGTTACTCCTTTGTCTATGGTACATGAGTTGAGATCATTACATGCCAGCTTAGAGATTAATGATGTGGGGCAGACAGCAGTTGCATGGCATGTACAGCAAGTGTTGATTGATCAGATCAGAATGGCTGCTCAGAATGATGAAAGGTATCAGAAGCTATTGGAAGAAGTCCGGCAGGGCAAGAAACCAGAATTCTCAATCAGAGATGATGGTCTACTGTTACACCAGGGCAGAATGTGTGTTCCTAATGATGTCGATTTAAGGCAAATCATTTTGAAGGAAGCACAAGAGTCTCCTTTTACCATGTACCCTAGTGGCACAAAAATGTATAGAGGGCTAAAGGAGCAATACTGGTAGATGTGTATGAAAAGAGATGTGGTAGAATTTGTTTCCAAATGCCCAACTTATCAGTAAGTGAAGGCAGAGCATCAAGTACCTGCTAGGTTGTTACATCCACTACTAGTACCAGAATGGAAATGGGAGAGAATAACGATGGATTTTGTGATGGGACTTCCGAGGACACAGAAGAGTCATGATGCAATATGGGTCATTGTTGATAAACTGACCAAATCTGCTCATTTTCTGCCAGTTCGAATGGACTACAGTTTAAAAAGATTGGCCAGGTTGTACATTGATGAGATTGTGAGACTGCATGGAGTGCCAGTGTCCATTGTATCAGACAGAGATCTTAGGTTTACTTCTAGATTCTGGAGTAGTCTTTAGAGAGCCCTAGGAACTAGATTGAACTTCAGTACGGCATTCCACCGACAGACAGATGGCCAATCTGAGAGGGTAATTCAGATCTTGGAGGACATGTTACAGGCTTGTGTGATTGAGTTTGAGGGCAGTTGGGAACACACTTGCCTTTGATTGAGTTTGCTTACAACAATAGCTACCAATCAAGCATTGGGATGCCTCCATATGAATCTTTGTATGGTAGAAAATGTAGAACCCCATTGTGTTGGGATGACGTGGGTGAAAGAAAGATGATTAGGCCAGAAATTGTTCAACAAACTGAAGAGAAAATCAGATTGATCAGAGATCGACTTAAGACTGCATTAGACCATCAGAAGTCCTACATTGATCTGAAGAGAAGGGATATTGAGTTTGTAGTGGGTGAGAAAGTATTCCTCAAGGTTTCTCCTTGGAAGAGAATTATGAGATTCGGCAGAAAGAGGAAACTAAGTCCTCGTTTCATTGGGCCTTATGAGGTTCTGGAAAGAGTGGGTCCTTTAGCATATCATTTGGCACTACCTCCAGAGTTGGAGAAGATACATAATGTCTTCCATGTGTCTATGTTGAGGAGGTATCGATCAGACCCATCTCATATACTACCAGTGGAAGAAATTGAAGTGAATCCAGACCTCACATATGAGGAAGAACCCATAGAGATTCTGGCTTATGAGGTGAAGCAGCTATGGAACAAGCAGATACCGTTAGTAAAAGTGCTGTGGAACCATCATTCGGGCAAAGAAGCTACTTGGGAATGAGAGGGCGATGAGGAGACAACACCCACAGCTGTTCAGAGATTGATACCCAGTAAAATTTCGAGATGAAATTTATTTTAATGGGGGGAGAATTGTAACACCCCTATTTTTATAGCCTAGTACATTTCACAATTCCAGTGACCGGAGTCGGTTCGGACAATTAAGGGGATTAGAACCACACTTAAGACAAGTAGATAAGCCATAAACACAAATAATTAGTAATTATCAATTAGTTAAGTATAAATAAGAAAAACAGAACATAAGAAGTTGAACGAGCTGAGAGTCACAGTGATGGGTGACCTTCTCGGGAAGGACTGCGAAGTCGATTTAAACTCAAATTTGGAACCGTAAAATGTAACGTCGCGGTCCTTAAGACTATTACGAACACAGTGGAAAAGAGAAAATCATGGAAAAAGGTTGTTAAGCCAGTCAAATAATTAGGTCAGAGAGCCAGAAGAAATATTGAATTAATTGCAAACCGGGTTGAATCGGTGAGGGGCAATTTGGTCAATTGACCCCGAGAGCTGTCTCTTGACCTAACTGTCAAATTAAATCAGAGAACAAAAAATTTTGGAGTCGGGAATTAAATTGAAGAACTAATGGAAAAATAAAATAAAAAAAAGAAAAAGAAAAGTTGAAAAAGTAATGACATCATGTGGTGACATAAGCATGATGCAATAAATTTTTATTTTTAAAAATTTGAAAATTTGGGATAATTTTAAACAATTAAAAAGGCAAATTAAGAAAAAAAAAGTTGGTCTTCCTTCTTCAAGCCGTCCACTCTCTCTCTCTCTCTCTCTCACATCTTTTTCATTTCCTTCATGAAACCTCCATTGAAGCCCACCTAAAGCTCCCTTAAACCCTAAATTTTGCCATGAAATCTCTGCATCCCTTAACTAAAACTTGTGTTTGAGTTTTGATAAGAAGGTTGGGAGTAAATAAATCAAGCAAAGTTTGAAGATTTGGAGAGAAAAATTCTGCTCACTTAAGGTAAGCTATTCTAACCTTCCTTTTTAGTATACATGATGGATTTAGGGTAGAAATGGATGAGATTATATGAACAAATTGGAAAAAATTGCATGATTAGGAAGAGAGGGAATTTTGGCAAGCATGTGTGGGAGTATGATTTGCATGGTTTGATTGAATTAAAGGGGAATATAAACATCAAGGAGTTGAATGATTATGGTTAAATGCCTTGAATTAGCTAAATGCAATGAATTGGTAAACTAGGGTTTTGGACACCTAGAGTTTTGAGGCAAAAATGTGAGAATTGGTTAAGTGATGTGTTTGACCTAGTTTGAGGTGAGAAATGGTCATTTGTGACCAAATGAAGTGTGTTGGAAGTGTTGGAATTGAGATTAAATTTAGATTGAATGTGGTCATGCTGCAGGCAGCAGGACTAAGGTCCCTTTGAGGGACCAAAACTAAAAAGTTACAAGTACAATTGGTATGAGACCAATTGGGAATGAAAATAAACACAAAATGACACAATTTTCATTTAGGAATTATGCCTAAAAAGTTACCAAAACCTAGTAAACAAATTGACCAAATCCGGATTTTCTCAGTCTGACCTGTACAAAAATAATCAAATGAACAGTGGCCATAACTTGAGCTAGGCAGGTCTAAATGACCTGAAATTTTACCAGTGGATAGTTGAGATATAGACCTAAAACTTTCATAAAGAACACAAACCCAAATTATGCCATTAACCAAGTCATTTGGCCACCAAAATTTGATAACCTAAAACTACCAGAACCAGAATTTGCCCGGAAATTTGGGTTAAGTCCAATCCGGCAGCCATGATTCAAATGGCTATAACTTGAGCTAAAAAACTCAAATTGGAGGGATCCAAAAAGGAGAATAAAGTTAAGACAATAGGGAACATTTTCTATGAGGAAGTTTTGCCAAATTCTAACAGAAAAAGTACCAATGGAACAGTGCAACTTAAGACACCAAAACTGAAAATTTGCAAATTTGCCTAAAAGACTTAGAATTTGAGTAAATAACCAAAACCAACAAATTTAGTGACCAAAATGTGGTATGTGTGTGAAGTTGGAATTCCCATACCTATTAAGCCTTAAAAAGTCAACAAATTGACTTGAATAGTATAGTGAATAGTAACCCCGAAACACAAAATTTAAAGAATGTCAAGATTAGCACATTAGAGCTAGGTAAAAGTGAATTTAAATTTATTTTTGGATTTATGCTAAGTTATGATACTGAAATACTGTGAAACTGTTTGTTTTAGTGCAAAAGAACGCCGGGAAAGAACTCGAGTAATCGAGTCAAGGCCAAGAGGCGACTCGCTTAAGGTTTGTGCACAATGTATAATTTTTTTGTAAATTATCTTCTGCATATTGTTTTGAGTAATTTAAAATATTGAATTGTGACATTACTATGATGAAGTATTTATGATGTTTTTGATTTAAATTGTTGAAAATTATTTATGTATATTTGAAATGGCAATATTTAGTAAATTGTTAAGATAAGTTTTGAAACCACAGTGTCATGACCATATATTTGAACACCTCACTAGCATGACTAGTGGGGGTAATCAGTTTCGAATTTTGATTCCTTATCTGGCTGAAGTGTTGAGGTGTGTGCCAGTAGAAGAAGAAATTGAATGGATATCCATATATTTGAGCTAGCTAGCCTTGTGATGTGATTTCTCCTTAGCCTCTGGCTATTGAGATTATATTTATTTCGAATGGCATGATATAACTGTGGGTTTTATGAAATGTGTTTTGATACTTCGAAATGAAATTGTTTGGATTAAAATCTCATAATTCATGTTTTGTATTTAATTCTCATGTTCAGTCCAATTTTTGAATAAATATGATTTAAACTCTACATAAAGATTATTTTAGTATGTTGTGCACCACTGAGTCCTAGTACTCAGCAATGGCTGTTATTGCTGTCGCAGATATAGGACTAGAAGAGCAGCAGAGTGAGCTGCTGAGGACAGAGGAGCTACCTGCTTTGAAGTTATCGGGTATAATTTATACCCTGATTGTAAATATTTATTTTGATGTATGTAATACACGTAAATGTATGGACATGTGAAATTGGTCTTGAGCAGCTTGTATAAAGCTTGTATAGAGTTTGTAATAAATTTTAGTTTGGATTTTCCTAATGTAAATTTTTAAAATGATGTATCTAAATTGTTTTATCTTTATTGAAATATGAATGGAAATATTTTGTTTAATTTGAATGAAATTAATTAGTAGTATTTTGATGATGTTGAATTTTGAAATTTGAGAAATGATGTTGAAATTGGTTAGGGTGAATGTGGAATTGATGAAGTTGTTGAGTTAAATTATTGGAAGTGCCTTTTTTACAGGTATTTGAAGAACTGTTTTCTCATAATATAGACGGCACTCTGTCGAAATTTTTATAAAATTTGCGGAAAATAAAATGGGATAAAAATCTTAATTAATTTTCAAACTCTAATTAAATATTTTAATACCTATTAGAAAATGTTCACCACTTATAAAAAGTAAGAAAATCATTTTAAAATCCCTTATAGGGTACTTAATGAGTTATCGGTAGGTGAAGTTCGGTAGTTCATTAGGTATTCTACGAGATCATGTTATGCCTTACAAAGGGGTAAGGTGTAACATGTTTATGTGGTATCAGAGAAAATTTTTAAAGTATGTTTTAACTTGTGAATTTGTGTCTTTTTTTGTTAAGTACAACTGATCAATGTCCTTATTTGTTTCATACAGTGCATTACATTGTAAATATGAACTAACGGAGGGAATCTCCTTATGTTATTTATTCATGAGATCGCTTTGTTGAGCAATCTGTTAAAGCTAAGGCACAAGGGGAAGCCCCGGCTCTACAGAATGTCAGTGGGTTAGTGGCATCAGCCCCACAAATGCTGCAGTTTTCTGCACAGTTTGCACAGCAGATGGATGCGATGTTCCAACAAATAGCTGGGGGTATGCCTGCTCAAGCTCCACTTCAAACACCTGTGGTACAACCACAGCCTCCAGTCAGACAGTATGACAAGCTGTTAAATATGGGCCTACAGAATTTAAGGGTACAGTAGACCCTTTAGAGGCAAAGCAGTGGCTAGAGAGAATGGACAGAGTATTCAAGAAGCTTCACTGCCCAGATGAGTTGAAATTTGAATACTCCGTGTCACTACTGTAAGGGGATGCGTATGATTAGTGGAAAACCACCCGCCATAGCTTGGCTGAACCACTAGTACTGACCTGGGATGACTTCATCAAAGAGACGAAATTTATTTAAGGAGGGGAGAATTGTAACACCCCTATTTGTATAGCCTAGTATAATTCACTGTTCCGATGACCGGAGTCGGTCCGGACAATGAAGGGGATTAGAACCACACTTAAGACAACTAGATAAGCCATTAACACAAATAATTAGTAATTGCCAATTCGTTAAGTATAAATAAGAAAAACAGAACATAAGAAGTTAAACGAGCCGAGAGTCACAGTGATGGGTGACCTTCTCGGGAACGACTGCGAAGTCGATTTAAACTCAAATTTCGAACAGTAAAATGTGATGCCACTGTCCTTAAGACTATTACAAACACAGTGGAAAAGAGAAAATCACGGAAAAAGGTTATTAAGCCAGTCAAAGAATTAGGTCAGGGAGCCGGAAGAAATATTGAATTATTTGTAAACCGGGTTGAATTGGCGAGGGGCAATTTGGTCAATTGATCCCGAGAGCTGACTCCTGACCTAACTGTCAAATAAAATCGGAGAAAAGAAAATTTCGGAGTCGGGAATTAAATTAAAGAACTAATAGAAAAATAAATTGAAAAAAAAAGAAAAGAAAAGTTGAAAAAGTAATGACATTATGTGGTGACGTAAGCATGATGCAATAAATTTTTATTTTTAAAAATTTGAAATTTTGGGATAATTTATAACAAACAAAAGATAAATTAAGAAAAAAAAAATTGGTCTTCTTCTTCTTCTTTAAGCCGTCCACTCTCTCTCTCTCCCATCTCTTTCATTTTCTTCATGAAACCTCCATTGAAGCCCACCCAAAACTCCCTTAAACCCTAAATTGTGCCATGAAATCCCTACATCCCTTAGCAAAAAATTGTGTTTGAGCTTTGATAAGAAGATTGGGAGTAAATAAATCAAGCAAAGTTTGAAGAATTGGAGATATAAATTCTGCTCACTTAAGGTAAGCTAATCTAACCTTCCTTTTTAGTATACATGATGGATTTAGGGTAGAAATGGATGAGATTGTATGAACAAATTGGAAAAAAATTGCATGATTAGGAAGAGAGGGAATTTCGGCCAGCATGTGTGGGAGTATGATTTGCATGGTTTGATTGAATAAAAGGGGAATATAAACATCAAGGAGTTGAATGATTATGGTTAAATGCCTTGAATTAGCTAAATGCAATGAATTGGTGAACTAGGGTTTTGGACACCTAGGGTTTAGAGGAAAAAAAGTGAGAATTGGTTAAGTGATGTGTTTGACCTAGTTTGAGGTGAGAAATGGTCATTTGTGACTAAATGAAGTGTGTTGGAAGTGTTGGAATTGAGATTAAATTTAGATTGAATGTGGTCATGCTGTAGGCAGTAGGACCAAGGTCCCTTTGAGGGACCAAAACTGAAAATTTACAAGTCCAATTGGTATGAGACCAATTGAGAATGAAAATAAACACAAAATAACACAATTTTCATTTAGGAATCATGCCCAAAAAGTGACCAAAACCTAGTGAACAAATTGACCAAATCCGGATTTTCTGAGTCTGACCTGTGCAAAAATGACCAAATGAATAGTGGCCATAACTTGAGCTAGGCAGATCTAAATGACCTGAAATTTTACCAGTGGATAGTTGAGATATATATCTAAAACTTTCATGCAGAACATAAATCCCATATTATGCCATTAACCAAGTCATTTGGCCACCCAAATTTGGTAACCTAAAACTGCCAAAACCAGAATTTGCCCAGAAATCTGGGTTAACTCCAATCTGGCAGCGATGATTCAAATGGCTATAACTTGAGGTACAAAACTCCAATTGGAGTGATCCAAAAAGGAGAATAAATTTAAGACAATAGGGAACATTTTCTATGAAGGAAGTTTTTCTAAATTCTAACAGAAAAATGACCAATGGAACAGTGAAACTTAAGACACCAAAACTGAAAATTTGCAAATTTGCCTAAAAGACTTAGAATTTGAGTAAATAACCAAAACCAATAAATTTAGTGACCAAAATGTGGTATGTGGGTGAAGTTAGAATTCCCATACCTATTAAGCCTTAGAAAGTCAATAAATTGACTTGAATAGTATAGTGAATAGTAACCCCGAAACATAAAATTTAAAGAACGTCAAGATTAGCACATTAGAGCTAGGTAAAAGTAAATTTAAATTTATTTTTGGATTTATGCTAAGTTATGATACTGAAATACTGTGAAACTGTGTGTTTCAGTGGAAAAGAACACCGAAAAATAACCCGAGGAATCGAGTCAAGGCCAAGAGGCGACTCGCTTAAGGTTTGTGCACAACGTATAATTTTTTTGTAAATTATCTTCTACATATTGTTTTGAATAATTTGAAATATTGAATTGTGATATTACTATGATGAAGTATTTATGATGTTTTTGATTTAAATTGTTGAAAGTTATTTGTGTATATTTGAAATGACAATGTTTAGTAAATTGTTAAGATAAGTTTTGAAACCACAGTGTCATGACCATATATTTGAACACCTTACTAGCATGACTAGTGGGGGTAATTAGTTTCAAATTTTGATTCCTTCTCTGGCTGAAGTGTTGAGGTGTGTGCCAGTAGAAGAAGAAATTGAATGGATATCCATATATTTGAGCTAGCTAGCCTTGTGATGTGATTTCTCCTTAGCATTTGGCTATTGAGATTATATTTGTTTTGAATGGCATGATATAACTGTGGGTTTTATGAAATGTGTTTTGATACTTCGAAATGAAATTGTTTGGATTGAAATCTCATAATTCATGTTTTGTATTTAATTCTCATGTTTAGTCCAATTTTTGAATAAATATGATTTAAACTCTACATAAAGGTTATTTTAGTATATTGTGCACCACTAGGTCCTAATACTCAGCGATGGCTGTTATTGCTATCGCAGATATAGAGACTAGAAGAGTAGCAGAGTGAGCTGCTGAGGACAGAGGAGCTACCTGCTTTGAAGTTATCAGGTATAATTTACACCCTAACTGTAAGTATTTATTTTGATGTATGTAATGCACGCAAATGTATGGACATGTAAAATTGGTCTTGAGCAACTTGTATAAAGCTTGTATAGAGTTTGTAATAAATTTTAGTTTAGATTTTCCTAATGTAGATTTTTAGAATGATGTGTCTAAATTGTTTTATCTTTATTGAAATATGAATGGAAATATTTTGTTTAATTTGAATGAAATTAATTAGTAGTATTTTGATGATGTTGAATTTTAAAATTTGAGAAATGATGTTAAAATTGGTTGGGGTGAATGTGGAATTGATGAAGTTGTTGAGATAAATTATTGGAAGTGCTTTTTTTTACAGGTATTTGAAGAACTGTTTTCTCAAAATATAGACAGCACTCTGTCGAAATTTTTATAAAATTTGCAGAAAATAAAATGGGATAATATCTTAACTAGTTTTCAAACTCTAATTAAATATTTTAATACCTATTAGAAAATGCTCACCACTTATAAAAAGTAAGAAAATGATTTTAAAACCCCTTATAGGGTACTTAATGAGTTATCGGTAGGTGAAGTTCCGTAGTTCATTAGGTATTCTACGGGATCATATTATGCCTTACAGAGGGGTAATGTGTAACATGTCCCCTTGCCTCTGGCTCAAGAATTCTTGCAATTTCATATCTACATAAGCATTGGGAACCCATTTCTGCCTAAATTCCCTCAGGAAGTCTGTCCGTGTCAGCACAGGTGGCTTAACCAGGCTGTGGGGGATGGTCTTCCACCATTCATATGCATCCCCTTGTAGAAGAGATACTGAATATTCAAATTTTAATTCTTTAGCACACTGCAGTTTTCTGAATACCCTTTCCATCCATTCTAGCCACTGTTCTGCCTCCAATGGATCCACAGTGCCCTTAAACTCGGTAGCCCTAAATTTCATTAGTTTTTCATATTGTCGAGCTGGGGGCTGTGGTTGTACTGCAAGTGCTTGCATCTGAACTTGGGGTGGTACATTTCCCGTCATTTGTTGCAAAAATGCAGCCATCTGCTGTGCAAACTGAGCAGGAAACTGCGGTACTGGAGTAGGAGCTGGAGTGGCTGATCTACTCACATTCTAAAGTGCTAGGGCTTCTCCTTAGACCTCAGCCTCGATAGATTGCTCCACAGAATGATCTCCCTCTTCCATTCCATTTTCAGAAATTTCCTACTTCCTAAGATCAAATACAAGGAGGTTGACCTCCGTTAGGGCATATTCATCATGTAAATATATCATATGTATCAATTAAAGACACTTGAGTAGTTGCACTTATAAAAGAAATATTCACATACATAGTCAAAATTCATTACAAAACCATGCTTTGATACCACTAAAATATGTCACACCTTACCCCTCTGTAGGGCATAACATGATCCTGAAGAATACTTAATGAACTACCAAACTTCACCTACCGATAACTCATTAAGTACACTACAAGGGATTTTAAAACCATTTTCTTACATTTTAGAAGTAGTGAGCATTTTAGTAGGAATTTAAAACATTTAATTGAAGTTTCAAAACTAGTTAAAATTTTTGTCCATTTTTATTTTTCCACAATTTAGTAAAAAATTCGACAGAGTACCGTCTGTATTTTGAGAAAATAGTTCTTCAAAAACCTGCAAAAGTACTTCAAATAGTTGTTTTCACAACTTCCAACCACCAAAATGACTCGGTTTAACATAATTCAAATCAATTCCACAATTCAATCAAAGTTTGTCATCTCACAATATTTCATAATTTCATTCACATTGCATTTAAAATTTAATTTACATATACAGGTCTTAATTTACAAAAAGAAAATCCAAAATAATATTATTACAATTTACTGTACAACTACTCAACTTTACATGATACATATGACATTACAATATTTACATTAAAATAACTACAAGGATATAAATAAATACCCGTACAAAAAAGGTCAATGCAGTCCTCTATCTCAATAGCAGCTCACTCTGCTGCTTTCTCCTTGCTCTAATCTGTGATAGTAAAATAAGCTATTGCTGAGTATAAAAATACTCAGTGGTGCACAATAAAAATTCGAAATGCAGTACATAAAACATTCATTGATAAATCACAATTTAAATATTTCACAAATTATCAAAACTCATTATAGCACAATTTTAGTCAAACAATTTAGTAAACACAGTGTTGCCAATTCATACACAACTTAAGCCATGACACAAAATTTTCAATCAATGTCGCATTGTACACCACGACAAAGTAATCTATAACCTCACTAATCAAAATCAATGAGGGAGGTGACTAGCTAGCTAATGAGTACTCATATGATCTACAACCTCAACTGGTAAGCCAGAGAGGGAAGAAAATAAACGATCTCAACCCCATAAATGGAGGAGGAATAATTTGGTACTGTCATGCTAAATGTGAACACAAAATCAATTTAAAACAAAGTACTCAAATAATTTAGAAAAGATCCCAAACAATTTTCAAAGTCATTTTTGTAGTCACAAAATGGCAACACAATTTATAAACAACATAGTGATTTCATAAAGCATAACAATTCAAGTTTTCATTTAGAAAATAATTACATAAGCTTATTGTGCACAAACCTGACGTGAGTTGCCTCTAAGCCTTGACTCAGTCCCTTAGATATTTCGGGTCTTTTTCAGCTGAAACACACAATTGACAGTGTTTCAGTATCTTATCTCACAATAAATCCAATAATTAAATTCATATATGCTCAATTCTAGCCCCAATATGCTTAAACTTACGTTCTTGGAAATTTTCATGTCGGGGTTACTATTCGTGATACTATTCAAGTCAAAATATTAACTTTCTTATGCTCAAAAGGTATGGGAAATCCAATTATACCCACATACCACATTTTGGTTACCAATTTTGTTGGCTTTGGTTGTTTTCTCAAATCTTAAGTCTTTTAGGCACAAATTTCAAATTTTCAGTTTTGGTGTCCTGTTTTGTACTATTCCATTAGTTATGTTGCTGTAGAAATTTGGCTAAGTTTTCTTCATAAAAGTTATTCCTTATTGTATTAACTTTATTTCCCTTTTTGAATCACTCCATTTGGAGTTTTTTAGCCTAAGTTATAGCCATTTGAACATGGCTGGCCGGATTTGGTTTTACCCAGAATTTTGGGCATTCACTGGATAAATGCAGTTTTTGTGGGTTGATTGCAGGTAGCTTTTCAAGCAAGTTATGGTCAAAATTTGGGTTTGTTTCCTTGATAAAAGTTGTAGGGCTATGTCTCAGCTTTCTTTCGGTATAAATTCAGGTCATTTGGACCTTCCTAGACCAAGTTATGGTCATTTACGTAACTACTGTTCATTTGGTCATTTTTGTACAGGTCAGTTTGCCCAATCCAGATTTGGCCAAATTGTTCACTAAGTTATGGTCATTTTCTGGGCATGATTCCTAAATAAAAAATGTGCCATTTTGTGTCTAGTTTCATTTCCAATTGGTCTCACACCAATTGGGTTGGTAAATTTTCAGTTTTGGTCCCTGAAAGGGACCTAGGTCAAGTTACCAACAGATTGACCCTCACCAATTTGAATTAGAACTTGTTTCAAATAATTCATACACATCACAAATGGTCACAATTGACCATTTCTCAACTCAAATGAGTCATTTGCATCAAGTGATCATTTTTTACAATTTTTTTCACCCAAACCCTAAGTGCCATAAACCCTAATTTCCAATTTATCAAAATTCATCAAATCAAAGTGTGCCAATCACATCTACATGCTCAATTAGGCTTGCATACACATTTACTTGAACTAAAA
The DNA here is from genome assembly GCF_030052815.1 of Hevea brasiliensis. Classification (NCBI taxonomy): domain Eukaryota; kingdom Viridiplantae; phylum Streptophyta; class Magnoliopsida; order Malpighiales; family Euphorbiaceae; genus Hevea; species Hevea brasiliensis. The sequence continues at coordinate 75,245,704 of NC_079493.1, read as the reverse complement.
CACATCAACACTTCATAATCACATGGCTGGCTGAAATTTACACCTTTGTTCTCATACATAATTTTCTCAATTTTTCATGTTATTCCATCCATTTCTACTCTAATTCAAACATTTCTACTTAAAGAAAAGGTTGGATCAACTCACTTCAATTGAAGTTTTTCCAAAAGCTCCAATTCTTCTAATTTCTTCTTTCTTTTTATTCTCAATAAGCTTGCCAAGATCCAATAATAAGATTTATACAAGAAATTTGTGGGATTTATGGGGTTGATTCAAGCTTTGAAAGCTTGAATTTTCATGGCTATGAAGGAACTAAGGAGAGAAGAGAGAGAGAGTGTGTGGACGGGAAAGTGGGAAATGGAAGATGACCAATTTTTTTCTTTTCTCTTTGTGTATTTATCTCTTAATTTGACTTAGTCAAATTAAGCAATTAAATTAAAATTAAATATGAAGTCATGCATGATGTCATCTTAATGAGGTCATTAATTTATTTTCTTTTCTTTTCTTTTTCTCTTGTTTTTCCCATACTCTTTTAATTTAATTCTATATTTCAAAATTTTCATTTCTCAAATTTTATTGGACAGTTAGATCAAGAGTCAGCTGTAGGGGTAAATTAACCAAATTGCCCCTCGCTGGTTCAATCCGGTTTGCAAGTTATTTGATATTTCTTCTGGATTCCTGACCTAATTATTTGACCTGTTTAACAACTCTTTTTCGTGATTTTCTCTTTTCCACTGTGTTCAGAATAGTCCTAAGGACCACAGCGTCACATTTTACGATTCGAAATTTGAGTTTAGATCGACCTCGCAGTCCTTCCCGAGAAGGTCACCCATCGCTTTGACTCCCGGCTCATTTAACTTCTTGTGTTTTGTTTTTCTTCTTTATACTTAACTATTAGAAAATTACTAATTATTTGTCCTCAAGACTTAACTAGGTGTCTTAGACATGGTTCTAATTCCTTTATTTGTTTGGACTGACACCGATCACTGGAACAGTGAAATATTCTAGGCTATGCAAATAGGGGTGTTACATAGTTGGTGCTGCAATGTTGGCTAGTCACCATGAACCATAGGAAGAATAGTTCATTGGCGTTTACCATGCCTAAACTATCACCTCGTCCCATGATGGTGTAGGCAGCGAATTGATGCATATACCATAGGGCGGGGCTTGCTAATCCACTAGAATTCAATCTACTAGAGTTGTAGATTTCTAAATTCGACGCAATGGTTCTCCAGAACTCAACACTATTGTATACGATTCTATTTTGCAGGATTTCCTGGTGTCCCAAACTATCAAAACCAAAGATTGCATTGAATTCGTCCATGTTCAAGACACGGTCGACCCTCAGGATGTAACGTCCTCACTTTAGGTAGTCCTTACATTCTACTGTTCCGATGACTAATGTTTGTTCGGACAGCTAGAATGTCTAGAACTATATTTAAACTAGAGTGAGGAGTCATAAATAACTCAAATAATGATAAGAAAAATTAAGGAAAAATTTTAGAAGATGGAATGCAAGAGCTTAAATGAGTTAGAGTTATGGCGATGGGTAACCTAATGGGAAGCGATTGTGAAGAAAGTTAGTAACCCTAGACCAGTGGAGAACCCTATGAAATAATTATTTAGGATTTCAGTGAAGGATTATTGAGGTTTAGATAATAATAGAATGCCAAGAAAATACAAGAAAAATTATGTAAATCAGTACAGACAATTTTAGTTCATTAAATAAAACGAAGGGCATTTTGGTCATTTCACCTTCAGAGATATTTTTGACCAACATGTCCATTTAAGTAGGTAAGATTTATGTCATAAAATATGAATAAATATTGATGAAAATTTAATTAAAAAAGAGTAAAAGAAAAAAGAAAGAAAAATACAAACAAATGAAATTTATTTAGAATTATGACATCATGCACATGTCATAATGATGTAATTAAAAATCACCACCCAATTAAAACTTGACAACACATAAAACAAAAGATAAAACTTCATTAAAAGGAAGAAAATGGTTTTCTTCCTCATTTCCATTCATTTGGCCGAAACCCATACTCCCTTTCCTCCATTGTTTCTCCTTCATCAACCTTGTAAATTCTTGATTCTTTACCATAAAACCCATAATTAATGTAACACACCTATTTGCATAGCCTAGTATATTTTACTGTTTCGGTGACCGGTGTCGGTCCGGACAACTGAGGAGATTAGAATTACACTTAAGACAACTAGATAAGCCCTAAACACAAATAATTAGTAATTGCCAATTAGTTAAGTATAAATAAGAAAAACAGAACATAAGAAGTTAAACGAGCCGAGAGTCACAGCGATGGGTGACCTTCTCGGGAAGGACTGCGAAGTCGATTTAAACTCAAATTTTGAACTGTAAAATGTGACACTGCGGTCCTTAGGACTATTACGAACACAGTAGAAAAGAGAAAATCATGAAAAAGAACTGTTAAGCCAGTCAAATAATTAGGTCAGGGATCTAGAATAAATATTGAATTATTTGCAAATCGGGTCGAACCGGCGAGGGGCAATTTAGTCAATTGACCCCGAGAGCTGACTCCTAACCTAACTGTCAAATAAAATCGGAGAAAATAAAATTTTGGAATCGGAAATTAAATTAAAGAACTGATAAAAAAATAAATAAAAAAAAGAAAGAAAAAGGTGAAAGGTGAATGACATCATGCATAACCTCATGCATGATGCAATAAATATTATAATTAATAAATTTATTCAAATTAAATTGTGGTCTTCCATAAAGATAGAAAAACATAAAAGAAAAAGAAAAGAAAAGAAAAGAAAAGAAAAGAAAAGAAAAAAACAAAACATCATCTTCTTGCCGTCCCTCACTCTCTCACCTCTCCTTCTCCACAAACTCCATTAAAGCTCATTTTTAAAGCTTGAATATTACCAAATTCCCATCATAAAAAAATAGTCTACCATAGATAAAACCTTGTGTTGAGCTTTGGGAAGAAGATTGAAGAAGAAAGAAGAGGAGAAAACTTGAAGGAAAGGAAAAAGAAAATTCTGCATTCAAGGTAGTAATTCAAACTTCAATCTTTTAGTTTAAGTATTGTGTTTATAGTTGCATTAACTTAGAAATATGCTTAAAATGAAATGAAAATAAGTATTGGAGGCCTTGGTAGGGATTTCGGCCAGCTAGGGTTTGCCAAGGTAATACATGAATTTGATGGAATTAAAAGTGCATAGAAGCTTAATTGAGTTGAGGAATGATGTTGGTAGGCTTTGATTTAGTGAAATGTAACAATTAGGTAGTTAGGGTTTTGGCACCTAGGGTTTGGGAGGCAAAAAAAAAATAATGAAGTAGTCAAATGGTGTGTTTGACCTTATTTGAGGTGAGAAATGGTCATTTGTGACCAATTGGTGTATGTTGGAAGTGTTAGAACCAATTGGAAATTCAGACTGGTTATGGGCAGTATGCAAGCAGCATGACCAAGGTCCTTTTCAGGGACTAAAACTAAAAAATTTACAAGCTCAATTGGTGTAATACTAATTGAGAATGAAACTAGACACAAAATGACACATTTTTCATTCAGGAATCATGCCCAAAAAGTCACCAAAACCTAGTGAACAAATTGACCAAATCTGGATTAGGCAATCTGACCTGTACAAAAATGACTAAATGTTTGTTCATTTGGCCATAACTTGGGCTAGGCAGGTCTAAATGACCTGAAATTTTATCAGTAGAGAGCTGAGATATATACCTACAACTTTTGTGAAGAATACAAACCCAAATTATGCCCTTAACCAAGTCATTTGGCCACCCAAACTTGGTGACCTAAAACTGCTAGAACTAGTTTGGTGCCCAGAAATCTGGGTTAAGTCCAATCCGGCAGCCATGATTCAAATAGCTATAACTTGAGCTATAAAACTCCAATTGGAGTGATTCAAAAAGGAGAATAAAGTTAAGACAATAACGAACAATTTCTATGAAGAAAATTTAGCCAAATTCTAACAGCAAAATGACCAATGGAACAGTGCAACATAAGATACCAAAACTGAAAATTTGCAATTTTGCCTAAAAGACCTAAGTTTTGAGAAAATAACCAAAACCAACAAAATTGGTGACCAAATTGTGGTTGTGAGTATAGTTGGAGTTCCCATACCTTTTAAGTATAAGAAAGTCAATATTTTGACTTGAACAGTACCATAAATAGTAACCTCAACATAAAAATTTGTAAGAATATAAGTTTAAACATATTGGAATTAGTTATTGGAATTGTTATGAAGTAAAGATACTGAAACACTATAAATTTTGTGTTTCAGCTGAAAAAGACTTGGAAGGTCTGAGAGACTGAATCAAGGCCTAGAGGCGACTCACGTCAGGTTTGTGCAAAATAAACCTTATTAGAGCATTTTGTCATTGAAAAATTGATTTAGTATGATTTATGAAAATTTGATATTAATCATGAATTGTGTTGCCACCTTGTGAATGAAATTATGACTTTGGAAACTTATTGGATTTCTCATGAATTATTTGAATAAAATGTTTGAAAGTGATTTTTGATTCACACTTAGCGTGATAGTGCCTTATTATTCCTCCTCCGTTTATGGGGTGAGATCAATTATTTTCCTCCCTATCTAGTTTACTAGTTGAGGTTGTAGATCGGATGAGTACTCATCAGCAAGTTAGCCACCTCCCTCATTGATTTCGATTAGTGGGGTTGTAGATCGCTTTGTCGTGGTGTACAACACGGCATTGATCGAAAATTTTGTGTCATGGCTTAAGTTGTGTATGAATTGGCAACACTATATTTGTTAAATTATCTGACCAAAATTGTGCTATAATAAGTTTTGATGATTTGTGTAATATTTAAATTGTGATTTATTAATGAATGTTTTATGTACTGTGTTTCAAATTTTTATTGTACACCACTGATTATTTTTATACTCAGCGATAGCTTATTTTACTGTCATAGATAAGAGCAAGGAAAAAGCAGCAGAGTGAGCTGCTGAACTGAAAAAGCCTTCGCTGATTTTGTACGGGTATTATTTTATACCCAATGTAATTTAGTTTGATGTAAATAAATAATGTTCATATGTATTAATGTAAAGTTGAGCAGTTGTATTTATAAATTGTAATAATATTATTTTTGAATTTTATATTTGTAAATTAAACTTGAGAATGTAAATTAGCTTTATTGAATGCAATGTTGATGGAATTATTTTGAAGTGGTTTGATTTGAGAATTTTGAGTTGATTTGGGTTGGGAGTTGTGGAAAAATTTATTGGAAGGGTTTTTCTCAGGTATTTGAAGAACTGTTTTATCAAAATACAGATGACACTCTGCCGAAATTTTTATAAAATTTACAGAAAAATAAATTGGGACAAAAATTTTAAGTAGTTTTAAAACTTCGAATAAATGATTTTAATTCCTATAAAAATGCTTACCACTTCCAAAATGTAAGAAAATGATTTTAAAATCCCTTGTAGGATACTTAATGAGCTATTGGTAGGTGAAGTTCAGTAGTTCATTAGATATTCTACGGGATCATGTCATGCCTTATAGAGGGGTGAGGTGTGACATGTTTTAGTGGTATCAGAGCATAGTTTTTTAATAAATTTTGACTATGTGCGTGAATATTTCTTTGATAAGTACAACTGCTCAAGTGTCTTTAATTGATATATATGACATATTTACATCATGAATATGCACTAACAGAGGTCAACCTCCTTGTGTTTGATTTCAGGAAGTAGAAAGTTTTGAGAAATGAAATGGAAGAGGGAGATCATTCCGTGGAACAATCTGTTGAGGCTAACATTCAAGGGGAAGCCCCAGCACTCCAGAACGTGAGTGGGTTATCCACTCCAGCTCCTACTCCAGCGCCGCAGTTTCCTGCTCAGCTTGCATAGCAGATGGCTGTGTTTTTCTAACAAATGGCAGGAAATGTGCCACCTCAAGCTCATATGCAAGCACCCATAGCACAACCACAGCCCTCAGCTCGGCAATATGAAAAATTAATGAAATTTGGGGCCACCGAGTTTAAGGGTACTGTGGATCCACTGGAGGCAGAACAGTAGTTAGAAAGAATGGAAATGGTATTCAGAAAACTACAGTGTGCTTTAGAATTAAAATTTGAATACTCAGTATCTCTTCTACAAGGGGATGCATATGAATGGTAGAAGATTATCCCCCACAGCCTGGTTGAGCCACCTGCACTGACATGGATAGACTTCCTGAGGGAATTTAGGTAGAAATGGGTTCCTGATGCGTATGTAGATATGAAATTGCAAGAATTCTTGAGTCTGAAGCAAAGGGATAGAACAATAGCGGAGTATGAGTGGGACTTTTCAAGGCTAAGCCACAATGAGAGAAGCTTAGTCTCCACTCCCACTATGCGAGAAGCTTAGTCTCCACTCCCAGAGATAGATGTAAGAGGTTTGAGGCTGGGTTGAGGTCTAGCTTAAGAATGCAAATTATGGGATTCAGACACCAGAATTTTTTTGAACTGATTTCACAGGCCCTGGAACTGGAAAGGATAGAATCAGAAGGGGCAGTGAAGAAGGGTACACTAGAGAAAGAAAAGACTGAAAAGACTACTGGACAAGCATCTGAAAGTGGTTCAGGGAAGAGAAAACAGTCTGGAGGATCTAGCTCTCGCAGATCTGGCAGAGGCAGATTCTTTGGCCAAAAACCACCTCGGTTTGGTCAGTAGACCTAGCAAGCACCCCGAGGAGCTCTATCAGTACGGCAGTGTGAAACTTGTGGTAGAACACACGGTGGGGTTTGTTTCAAGGCCACAGATGCATGTTTTAACTGTGGAGGGAGTGGACATTTCGCTAAGGAATGTACTAGTCCACGCTGATCTGGACCTTCTGCTACATATGAGGGACCAGCCAAAGTCTCTGCACCTAGAGGGTCACAGCTAGCTGGTAGAGGCAGAGGCAGAGGTAGGGGTCCTGGTAATACTCCTGAAAGTCAAAGTACTATTAACCAACTAGTACCCAGTGGCGCACCAGTCAGAGTGTATACAATGCGTCAGACGGAGGAGGCTGAAACGTCAGACGTAGTAACTGGTATTTTCTCCATCCTTGACCAAGATGTATATGTGTTGTTTGATCCTGGCTCCACACATTCATATGTTAATGCTAGTGTGATGTGTTCTACTACTATTCAGTGTGTACCAATAGACTATGATGTGCTAGTACCTAGTCCATTAGGCCAGGAGGTCAGGGTAAATAGACTATATAGGGATTGTCCTCTAGTGATCCAAGGACACAGTTTTCTGTCTAATTTGATTGAAATGCCCTTCAAAGATTATGACATTATCTTGGGCATGGATTGGTTAGCCAGGCATCATGCCATAATTGACTATAGACTGAAGATAGTCACTTTTGGTCTCCCTCAGTATGGTGATGTAGTAATACATGGGGAGAGGCAATTATTGCCATCAAACATCATTTCAGCTGCACTGGCCAGAAAAATGATTAGGAAGGGGTGTGAGGCGTACTTGGCACATGTGATAGACATCCAAGTGGGTAGTCCAACATTGAGGGACATCCCTACGGTATGTGACTTTCCGAATGTATTTCCTGATAAATTGCCAGGATTACCTCTAGAAAGAGAAGTGCAATTTGAGATTGATGTTATGCCTGGTATGGACTCAATCTCCATAATGCCATACAGAATGGCACCAGCAGAATTAAAAGAATTGAAAGTGCAGTTGCAAGAGCTGCTTGACAAGGGCTTTATCCACACTAGTGTGTCATCTTGGGGAGTGCCAGTGTTGTTTATAAAGAAGACGGATGGCACTCTCCGATTATGCATTGACTATCGGCAGTTGAATAAGGTGACAATAAAGAACAGATACCCATTGCCCCACATTGATGACTTATTTGATCAGTTGAGGGGTGCAGCTGTGTTCTCGAAAATTGACCTGAAATCAAGTTACTATCAGCTGAAAGTACAAGAGCAGAGTATTTCTAAAACTGTCTTTAGAACCCGCTATGGCCATTATGAGTTCTTGGTCATGCCATTCAGGTTAACTAATGCTCCGACACTTTTATGGATCTGATGAACACTATCTTCATACCATACCTCAACCAGTTTGTTGTTGTGTTTATAGATGATATATTGGTTTACTCGAGAAATGTAGAAGAGCATGATAGACATCTACGCATTATACTGCAAACTTTGAGGGAGAAATAGCTATACGCCAAATTGTTTAAGTGTGAATTTTGGCTGAAAGAAATATCTTTCTTGGGGCATGTAGTATTGGTAGAGGGTATTAAGGTGGATCCTAGCAAGATAAAAGCTGTCATTAATTGGAAGCCACCCAGAAATATCACAGAGATTCACAGTTTTCTGAGTTTAGCTGGATACTACCGTCGATTTGTGAAGGGATTCTCCATGTTGGCAACTCCATTGACCAAATTATTTCAAAAAGATGTGTAATTTCAGTGGACGGATAAATGCCAATAGAGTTTTGATGAATTGAAAAAATGTTTGACTGAGGCTCCAGTCCTGACTTTATCTACTCCAGGTAAAGAATATATAATTTACAGTGATGCTTCTCACAATGGGTTAGGCTATGTACTGATGTAAGATTGTAATGTTATTGCTTATGCATCACGCCAGCTAAAACCGCATGAGAGAAACTATTCGACACATGAATTGGAGCTTGCAGCTATAATATTTGCTGTTAAGATCTGGAGATACTATTTGGATGGGGAGAAATGCTACATCTACACAGATCATAAGAGTTTGAAGTATTTGGATACCCAGAAAGAGTTGAATTTAAGGCAGAGGAGATGGTTAGAGTTGATAAAAGACTATGATTGTCTGATAGACTATTAGCCAGGGAAAGCTAATATGGTGGCTGACGCCTTAAGTCGCAAGACTATGGCAAGTTTACAGGTTACTCCTTTATCTATGGTACATGAGTTGAGATCATTACATGTCAGCTTAGAGATTGATGATGAGGGGCAGACAGCAGTTGCATGGCATGTACAGCCAGTGTTGACTGATCAGATCCGAATGGCTGGTCAGAATGATCAGAAGTATCAGAGGATGTTGGAAGAAGTCCGATAGGGCAAGCAACCAGAATTCTCAATTAGAGATGATGGCCTACTGCTACACCAGGATAGAATGTGTGTTGCTAATGATGTTGATTTGAGGCAGATCATTTTGAAGGAAGCACATGAGTCTCCCTTTACCATGCACCCTGGTGGCACAAAATGTATAGAGGGCTAAAGGAGCATTATTGGTGGATGGGTATGAAAAGAGATGTAGCCGAATTTGTTTTCAAATGCCTAACTTGTCAGCAAGTGAAGGCAGAGCACTAAGTACCCACTGGGTTGTTACATCAACTATCAGTACCAGAATGGAAAAGGAGGAGAATAATAATGGATTTTGTGATGGGACTTCTGAGGACACAGAAGAGTCATGATGCAGTATGGGTCATTGTTGACAGATTGACCAAGTCTGCTTATTTTCTGCCAATTCGGATGGACTACAGTTTAGAAAGATTAGCCAAGTTGTACATTGATGAGATTGTGAGACTACATGGAGTGCCAGTATCCATCGTATTAGACAGAGACCCTAGGTTCACTTCTAGATTCTGGGGTAGTCTTCAAAGAGCCCTAGTAACTAGATTGAACTTCATTACGGCATTCCACCCACAGACAGATAGCTAGTCTGAGAGGGTAATTCAGATCTTGGAGGACATGCTATGGGCTTGTGTGATTGAGTTTGAGGGCAGTTGGGGCACACACTTGCCTTTGATTGAGTTTGCTTATAACAACAACTACCAATCAAGCATTGGGATGCCTCCATATGAAGCTTTGTATAACAGAAAATACAGAACTCCCTATGTTGGGATGAAGTAGGCGAAAGAAAGATGATTGGTCTAGAAATTGTTCAGCAGACTGAAGAGAAGATCAGGATGATAAGAGATCAACTCAAGGCTGCATCAGACCATTAGAAGTCCTATATTGATTTGAAGAGAAGGGATATTGAGTACACAGTGGGTGAGAAAATATTCCTCAAGGTTTCTCCTTGGAAGAAAATTATGAGATTCGGCAGAAAGGGGAAACTGAGTCTTCGCTTCATTGGGCCATATGAGGTTCTAGAAAGAGTGGGTCCTTTGGCATATCGGTTGGCACTACCTCCAGAGTTGGAGAAGATACATAATGTCTACCATGTGTCTATATTGAGGAGGTATCGATCAGACCCATCTCAAGTACTACCAGTAGAAGAAATTAAAGTGAATCCAGACCTCACATATGAAGAAGAAACCATAGAGATTCTGGCTTATGAGGTGAAGCAGCTACGGAACAAGAAGATACCATTAGTGAAAGTGTTGTGGAACCATCATTTAGGCCAAGAAGCTACTTGAGAACGAGAGGAGGACATGAGGAGATAGCACCCACAGCTGTTTAGAGACTGATACCAGGTAAAATTTCGAGACGAAATTTATTTACCGAGACGAAATTTATTTTAAGGGGGGGGAGAATTGTAACACCCCTATTTGCATAGCCTGGTATATTTTACTATTTCGGTGACCGGTGTCAGTCCGGACAACTGAGGGCATTAGAATCACACTTAAGACAACTAGATAAGCCCTGAACACAAATAATTAGTAATTTCCAATTAGTTAAGTATAAATAAGAAAATAGAACATAGGAAGTTAAACGAGCCGAGAGTCACAGCGATGGGTGACCTTCTCGGTAAGGACTACGAAGTCGATTTAAACTCAAATTTTGAACTGTAAAATATGACGCTGCGGTCCTTAGGACTATTGCGAACACAGTGGAAAAGAGAAAATAACAAAAAAGAACTGTTAAGCCAGTCAAATAATTAGGTCAGAGATCCGGAAGAAATATTAAATTATTTATAAATCGGGTTGAATCGGCGAGGGGCAATTTGATCAATTGACCATGAGAGCTGACTCCTAACTTAACTGTCAAATAAAATCGGAGAAAATAAAATTTAAAATCAGAAATTAAATTGAAGAACTAATAAAAAAATAAAAAAATAAAGAAAGAAAAAGGTGAAAGGTGAATGACATCATGCATGACCTCATGCATGATGCAATAACTATTATAATTAATAAATTTTTTCAAATTAAATTGTGGTCTTCCATAAAGATAGAAAAACATAACAGAAAAAGGAAAGAAAAGAAAAGAAAAGATAAAAAAAACAAAACATCATCTTCTTGCCGTCCCTCACTCTCTCACCTCTCCCTCTCCACAAACTCCATTAAAGCTCATTTTTGAAGCTTGAATATTACCAAATTCCCACCATAAAAAAATAGTCTACCATAGATAAAACCTTGTGTTGAGCTTTGGGAAGAAGATTGAAGAAGAAAGAAGAGGAGAAAACTTGAAGGAAAGGAAGAAGAAAATTCTGCATTCAAGGTAGTAATTCGAACTTCAATCTTTAAGTTTAAGTATTGTGTTTATAATTGCATTAACTTAGAAATATGCTTAAAATGAAATGAAAATAAGTGTTAGAGGCCTAGGTAGGGATTTCGGCCAGCTAGGGTTTGCCAAGGTAATGCATGAATTTGATGGAATTAAAAGTGCATAGAAGCTTAATTGAGTTGAGGAATGATGTTGGTAGGCTTTGATTTAGTGAAATGTAACAATTAGGTAGTTAGGGTTTTGGCACCTAGGGTTTGGGAGACAAAAAAATTGATGAAGTAGTCAAATGGTGTGTTTGACCTTGTTTGAGGTGAGAAATGGTCATTTGTGACCCATTGGTGTATGTTGGAAGTGTTAGAACGAATTGGAAATTCGGGCTGGTTATCGGAAGTATGCAAGCAGCATGACCAAGGTCCCTTTCAGGGACCAAAACTAAAAATTTACAAGCTCAATTAGTGTGAGGCTATTGGGAATGAAATTAGACACAAAATGACACATTTTTCATTTAGGAATCATGCCCAAAAAGTGACCAAAACCTAGTGAACAAATTGACCAAATCCAGATTAGGCAATCTGACCTGTATAAAAATGACCAAATGAACAGTGTTTGTTCATTTGGCCATAACTTGGGCTAGGCAGGTCTAAATGACCTGACATTTTACCAGTATAGAGCTAAGATATATACCTACAACTTTTATGAAGAATACAAACCCAAATTATGCCCTTAACCAAGTCATTTGGCCACCCAAATTTGGTGACCTAAAACTGCCAGAACCAATTTGGTGCCCAGAAATATGGGTTAAGTCCAATCCGGCAGCCATGATTCAAATGGCTATAACTTGAGCTATAAAACTCAAATTGAAGTGATTCAAAAAGGAGAATAAAGTTAAGACAATAACAAACAATTTCTACTGAAGAAAATTTAGCCAAATTCTAACACCAAAATGACCAATGGAATAGTGCAACATAAGACTCCAAAACGGAAAATTTGCAATTTTGCCTAAAAGACCTAAGTTTTGAGAAAACAACCAAAACCAACAAAATTGGTGACCAAAATGTGGTATGTGAGTATAGTTGGAGTTCCCATAGCTTTTAAGTATAAGAAAGTCAATATTTTGACTTGAATAGTACTATGAATAGTAACCTCAACATGAAAATATGCAAGAATATAAGTTTAAACATATTGGAATTAGTTATTGGAATTGTTATGAAATAACGATACTGAGATACTATAAATTTTGTGTTTCAACTAAAAAAGACTTGGAAGGTCTGAGAGTTTGAGTCAAGGCCTAGAGGTGATTCACGTCAGGTTTGTACACAATAAACCTTATTTGAGCATTTTGTCATTGAAAAATTGATTTAGTATGATTTATGAAAATTTGATGTTAATCATGAATTGTGTTGCCACCTTGTGAATGAAATTATGACTTTGGAAACTTATTGGATTGCTCATGAATTATTTGAATAAAATGTTTGAAAGTGATTTTTGATTCACACTTAGCGTGACAGTGCCTTATTATTCCTCCTCCATTTATGGGGTGAGATCGATTATTTTCCTTCCTCTCTGGTTTACTAGTTGAGGTTATAGATCGGATGAGTACTCATTAGCTAGCTAGCCACCTTCCTCATTGATTTCGATTAGTGGGGTTATGGATCGCTTTGTCGTGGTGTATAACACGACATTGATTGGAAATTTTGTGTCATGGCTTAAGTTGTGTATGAATTGGTAACACTTTGTTTATTAAATTGTTTGACCAAAATTGTGCTATAATGAGTTTTGATGATTTGTGTAATATTTAAATTGTGATTTATCAATGAATGTTTTATGTATTGTGTTTCAAATTTTTATTGTGCACCACTGAGTATTTTTATACTCAGCGATAGCTTATTTTACTGTCATAGATAAGAGCAAGGAAAAGCAAAGCAGAGTGAGTCGAATCGAAAAAGCCTTCACGATTTTATGCGGTATTATTTTATACCCAATGTAATTTAGTTTGATGTAATTAAATAATGTTCATTTATATTAATGTAAAGTTGAGCAGTTGTATTTATAAATTATAATAATATTATTTTTGAATTTTATATCTGTAAATTAAGCTTGTGAATGTAAATTAGCTTTATTGAATGCAATGTTGATGGAATTATTTTGAAGTGGTTTGATTTGAGAATTTTGAGTTGATTTGGGTTGGGAGTTGTGGAAAAATTTATTGGAAGTATTTTTCTCAGGTATTTGAATAACTATTTTCTCAAAATACAGACGGCACTCTGCCAAAATTTTTATAAAATTTGCAATAAAATGAGACAAAAATTTTAAGTAGTTTTAAAACTTTGAATAAATGAAGTTCGGTAGTTCATTAAGTATTCTACGGGATCATGTCATGCCTTACAAAGGGGTGAGGTGTGACAGTTAACTTCATTAAAAATTGTCATCTAACCTTGATAAGGTGCTTAGAAAGAAAAAGAAGTAGAAAGAAAGAGGTTTAGCAAGCTTGGGATTGACTCACTTCAAGGTTAGTGCCAATTTTCTCTCTTCTCTCTCTCTCTATCCATTGTTATGAACCAAATTTGAGCTAGAAACGGTTGAAGTTGAAACAAAATATATGTGTATGTGCACCCACAAATTTTGGCAGCCATGAGTAGGTTAGGGTTATGATGATTTTCAATTAAATTAAAAATGATTAGTGATGAGCTTGATGAGTATACATAGATTAGAACTGTAACACCCCTATGTTCGGTAGTGCGTTCTACTGTTCCAGTGACCAGTGTTATCCGGACAGCTAGGATGCCTAGAACTACACTTAGATATGAGTGAGGAGACATAAAATAATGAGATATAAGAAAAGAAAATACAAGAAAAACAAAGGAAAAATAATAGTAATGAAATGTAACCAAGTTAAACGAGCCGAGAACCCTAGCGATGGGTGACCGCACCGAGAAGTCGCGGCGTGGACCGTTGACTAGCCCTGGATCGCGGGGAACCCTGAAAAATATTTTTAAGACTTAAATAGACATCTATTGAAGTATAAATATCATTAGAAATATCAAAGAAAAATTAATTAATTAGTACAAAGAAAAAAGGGAAATCGATAAAACGACAAAACTCGGTGTTACCAAAAAATAGGGAATGCAACCCGAACAGGGGCATTGTGGTCATTTGACACCCCGAGTTGTCTTTTGACCTAAATTTTCATTAAAAATAAATGATATTACACTAACAATTTACCTTCACATAGTGCTCCACTAACTCACCTAAGTGGACCACTAAAGCTTTATTTTGCACAGATTTCATCTTCTTCCTCACCTCTCAAAGACCAGCCAAAAATGGAGGAATGAAGAACTCCATTGCCGTCCACCTTGGAGCTCCATCCAAGCTTGATCCAACCATGGAAACCTCAAGTTCCCTTCATTAAAAGTTGTCCATACACCTTGGGCAGTAGATAGGCAGCAAGAAAATCAAGTTTTGGTGAAGTTTTAAAGAGTTTCCAAAGTGGTAAGTGGGTATTTTTGATGCTTACTTCATTAAAGTTTGTGTGGATGTTATGGGTACTTGAATTGTGGAGAGATTTTTGGAGTTTGATGTTTAAAGGGAGATGTGTATTTTTGGTAGCCATGGAAACTCCTTAAGAATAGTTTATTAATGTATGTAAATGGTAGATTAAAGGGTTGATTAAGTGTTTATATGTGTAGGAATAAATTGGGTGATGTATATTAGGTGTATATGTGAATGTATACTTGAATTTGAAAGCTTGGAAATTAATGGAGAGAGATATATGAATTGGCAGCTTGAATTGTGAACCAAAAAAATGTTATTTCATGGTTTGGTTTATGGAATATTAATGTTGAATTGTGGTACTTGGTATGGCAGCTTGTGTACGTGTATGAGGGTTTGAGTTTGGACATTTAAATGAGCTAGGTTATGTGATTGAATTATGTGTAATTTGGACTTGGTAAATTCTGGACTATAATGTGCATATTGAGTGTGGTTATAAGCTGTCAAAGTGACCAAAAATGTGTTGTGAAATGTGTTTAGGTTATGGTACAAAACAGAAATGGCATGAATGTATAACTTGGTAATGTTAAATGTGTCCTTTGATTGAGTGATGGACAATGTGCAATAGGGCAGTGTGTAATTTGGCCTAGAACCTTAAGTGTGTGGCTCTAATTGGTATGAGACCAATTGGAGGTGAACCTAGGCACAAAAAGTGCCAACTTTCATGAAGGAAGCTTACCAAAATTCTACTTGGAAGGTAACTTGAAAAATGACCAAATCCAGATTAGTGCATTTAAGGTCTAAAAATTTACCATTTGGGCAGCAGTTAGTGTTTTGGCCATAACTCACTCAAAACAAGTCCAATTGACTTGAAATTTTTACCATGAATAGTTGAGACATATATCTACAAGTCTTATGAAGACACTAAAGCCCAGAAATGACCATAAGCAAGTCAAATAGCTTGCATAAATTCAGGTCCAAAAACTGGCCGAACCAAATGACCTAAAATGACCTAAAGTGACCAATTTTGGTACATTCTGACTAGCAATAGTAAAATGACCATAACTTGGTCTAGGAAACTCAGAATGACCTAAAATTTTGCCCCGCGTGTAATAAGACATAGACCTACAAGTTTGTAGTTTTGACTGAAACCCGAAAACCGAGGGAACTAGGTCATCCGACTAGGTCAAATTAGTATACTGGAATCTGACAAATTGCAATAAAATGCAATATACATGGAAATGAATTTGGTAACATGTACCAAACCTAAAAGGCTACAAATGTGACATTTTGGTAACATTAAAACCTAATTCACCTAGAATACATCGAGGGTCGACATCTTAGGTTGACTAGGGAAATAATAGAATTAAATAAGTTAATTATTAAATATTATCGTTAGAGACAGTTTAAATGAGTACTGAAACACTTCAAATTGTATTTCTCAGTTAGCAAAGACTCAGGAAAAGGGAAGGAAACACTGAGTCAGAGCCAAGAGACAGTTATCAGAGGTTTGTGCACAACAGTTATTTCTTTTCAATTTTTCAATTGAAATGAATTATGACTAATTGTATATTATTGTTTTAAATTGTGGAAATGTGTTTGAATGGATACTTATTGCTTGAAAAGCATTGTAGATGGTTTGAAACTGTGAAAAATTGTTTGAATGATATTGATGGATACTTATTGATTGAAAATCATTGTAAATGGTTTGAAATCACGGCTATCATGTATATTGATTGAATTCCTTGCTAGCTTAACAAGTGGGACGAATTGAATTCCCTCTCTGGCTGAAGTGTTGAGGTGTGTGCCTATTGAGGACGAATAGAATGAGTACTCATATTTTTGCTAGCTAGCTATGTTATTCCTCATTAGCCATCGGCTTTTGGGACGAATTGAATTCCTCATTAGCCATCGGCTTTTGGGACGAATTGAATTCCTCATTAGCCATCGGCTTTTGGGACGAATTGAACTTTGGAACATGATTAAGCTGTGTTTGATTTATTGATATGTATTGTGAGATTGTGAAATGGAATTTAAATTCTTATTGACATTCACTGTCTTTTGAATTTAACCATGTTTTGATTTATTGAGATTCATTGTGATATTGTGAAATGGAGATTAAATTATTATTGACATTCACTGTCTTTGAATTTAACTATGGCTTTAAGTATCCACTATTTGTATGACTTATGAATTGTGATTTAAAGTTGTATTTGGTTAATGTTGTGCACCACTGAGACATTGTCTCAGCGATAGCTTTTTATTGCTCTCGCAGGTAGATAGACTGACAAGGCAGCAGACTAGGCTGCTAGGGCAACACTGAGAGATCGTCGGGTATATTGAGTATAACGTATTTTCATTTTATACTGTAATGTATGTTCACTGTATGTATATAGTGTTCTTGGTTTTGAGCAGTTGTAAATTAAAATTGTACATTGAAGTTGTAAAATAAATTGTGAATTAATTTGGCTTGTAAAATTTGTACTATATTTCTTTTATCTTAGCCTTTGGAAATATTGAAAAATTATCGTGAATTTGAGTTGAGAAACATATTGTTTTGATTAAATGTTGGAGTTTGAGATTGAGAAATATATTTGAAGTGCTTTTTACAGGTTTTTTGAAGAACTGTTTTATTCAAAATACAGATGGCACTCTGCCAAAATTTTTACAAAAATTCATAATAATTCAAATGTGTTAGCTGTTTCCCTTCAGTTCAAAAAAATTTTTTAACACCTGTAAATAGTGTAACAGCCCTATGTTTGGTAGTGCGTTCTACTGTTCCAATGACTAGTGTTGTTCGGACAGCTAGAATGCCTAGAACTACACTTTGATATGAGTGAGGAGATATAAAATAATGAAATATAAGAAAATAAAATACAAGAAAAACAAAGGAAAAATAATAGCAAAGAAATGTAACCAAGTTAAACGAGCCGAGAACCCTAGCGATGGGTGATCGCACCGGGAAGTCACGACGTGGACCGTTGACTAGCCCTGGATTGCGGGGAACCCTAGAAAATATTTTTAGGACTTAAATAGACCCCTATTGAAATATAAATACCATAAGAAATATTAAATAAAAATTAAATAGTTAGTACAAAGAAAAGTGAGAAATCGAAAAACGGACAAAACTCGGTGTTACCGAAAAATCTGGAATGCAACCCGAGCAGAGGCATTGTGGTCATTTGACATCCCTAGTTGTCTTTTGATCTAAATGTCCATTGAATATACATGATATTACACTTGGAAAATATAATGAAACATTAAATTAGGGGTACCTAATATAAATAGCAAAGATGGGATTCAAATTGAGTAATTAACACATTTAACTTATAATGTAATTAAATATTGGTGAGTGGAGCACTTTGGGGATTAAATAAACATCATATGGGTAGGTGTACTTCCACTAAACACTTCACCATCTTCATCCATTCTTCCATGCCGAAAAGAAGAGTTCCAAATCCTTTATTGCCGCATTTATTCAAGCTTCCAAATCTCCTCCATTTTCACCTCCAAACACCAAAATCACTTCACCAATCTTGATCCCCACCTCACAAGAAAGAAGTAGATACTAAATTTAAGGGGTTTGGTGAAGATTTAACAAGCCTCATCAATAGGTAAGTTTGTGTTTTTTATTATTGTTTTGTTAAAGTTTGTAAGGATGTTATGGGTATTTGATTTATGGAGAGATTTTTGAGGTTTGATGTTGAATGGGGATGTGTACTTTTGGCAGCCATGGAAACTCCTTGAAGACAGTTTACTTTTTCTTATAAATGGTGGATTAAAGGATTGATTAAATGTTTATGTGTGTAGGAAATTATTTGGGTGATGTATACTTAGTATATGTGAATGTGTATTGAAATTTGAGTGCTTGGAAATTTAGGGAATGTAATGCATGAATCGGCAGCCTGGTTTGGTGAACCATAAGGATGTTATTTCACATTTGGATTATGGAATATTAATGTTGAATTGTGTTAATTGTTATGGCAGTTTGGGTATATGTGTGATGGTGTGAAGTTGGACATGTAAATGAGCATGAATAGGTGATTAAATTGTTATAAATGAGTTTGACAAATTCTGTACTTTATGGTGTATGTTGAACGTGATTGTACGCTGCCAAAATGATCAACAATATGTGGTAAAATATGTTTAGATTAGGGTACAAACCAGAATTGGCATGAAGGTGAAGTTTGGTAAGTGTTAAAGGTGATCTTGATGAGTATAAACAAAATGTAATAGGGCAATTTGTGTTTTGGGCTTAAAAACTTAAGAGTTTGGCTCCAATTGGCATGAGACCAATTGGAGGTGAAACTAGGCACAAAATGTGCCAACTTTCATGAAGGAAGCTTGCCAAAATTCTACTTGCAAGGTAGCTTGAAAAATGACCAAATCCGGATTAAGTGCAAAAAAGCTTGAAAATTGACCATTTGGGCAGCAGTTAGCATTTTGGCCATAACTCACTCAAAACAGGTTCAATTGACCTGAAATTTTGGCCATGAATAGTTAAGACCTATATCTACAAGTCATATGAAGATACAAGAGCCCAGAAATGACCATAAGCAAGTCAAATAGCTTGCACAAGTTCGGTACCAAAAACTGGCCGAAGCAAAATTGACCTAAAGTGACCAATTTTGATGCATTTCAACCAGCAATAGTAAAATGACCATAACTTAGTCTACATAACTCAGAATGACCTGAAATTTTGCCCTGCGTGCAATAAGACATAGATCTACAAGTTTGTAGTTTTGACCAAAACCTGAAAACCGAGGGAACTAGGTCTTCCGGCTAGGTCAAACTAGTATCCCGGAATCCAGCAAGTTGCAATAAAACGCAGTATACATGGAAATGAAATTGGTAACATGTACCAACCCTAAAAGACTATCAAATGTGACATATTAGTAACATTAAAACCTAATTTACCTAGAACGCATTGAGGGTCGACATATTAGGTGATTAAGCAAATAATAGAATTCAGCGAATTAATTATCAAGCATTATCGTCAGAGATAGTTTAAATGAGTACTGAAACACCTCAGATTGTGTTTCTCAGTTAGCAAAGACTCAGGGAAAGGGAAGGAAACACTGAGTCAAGGCCAGGAGACAGTTATCAAAGGTTTGTGCACAATAGTTATTTCTTTTGAATTTTTTAATTGAAATAAATTATGATTATTTGTATGTCATTATTTTAAATTATGTTTGTGCATAATAATTTTGACTTCTCATTTTCTACTTAAAAATTTAATTGAACATTATAGTTTTAAATTGTGTCCGTGCATAATACTTTTATATTCACTACTTTTACTGGCAAATTTATTTGGAGAAATGAGTTATGAATAATTTTTTATTGCTTTGGTTTTGGGAATATTATTTGGAAATTATTGTGTTGCCAACTTTGCAAATGGAAATTTTGAGATAAAATGTGATTTATGGTTTGTATGAAATATTATGATTTGAAATTGTTTTGATTCACACTTGGCATGACACTGTTACTATGTTCCTCCTCCATTTATGTGGTGAGTGTGATATATTCCTCCCTCTTTGACCTATCAGTCTGGGGTGAGTGTGATTATATTCCTCCCTCTTTGACTTGTCAGTCTGAGGTGAGTGTGGATGAGTACTCATTATTCAGCTAGCTTCCTTCCTCATTGATTTCGATTATTGGGGTGAGTGTGTCTTGTCGTGGTGTACAACACGGCATGTCACACCCTACCCCTCTGTAAGGCATAACATGATCCCGTAGTATACCTAATGAATTACCAACTCCGTCTACTGATAACCCATTAAATACACTACAAGGGATTTTAAAAACTTTTCTTACTTCTTTTACAGTGGTGAGCACTATTTACAGGTGTTAAAAACTTTGGTGAACTGAAGTGAAATAACTAACTCATTTGGTTTATTTGGAATTTCTGTAAAAATTTTGGCAGAGTGCCATCTGTATTTTGGACAAAACAGTTCTTCAGAAAACCTGTAAAAAGCACTTCAATAATTTTCCAAATCTCAACTCCAATACATTTCTCAACACAACAATTTATCAACTCAATTCCATAGAAATTTTTTCAAAGTCTGAGATAAGGAAATATAATACAATTTTTTTCAAGTCGAATAACTCATAATTAATTTACAACTTCAAGGTACAATTTGAATTTACAACTGCTCAAAACCAAAAACAAAATGTACATACAGTGTCATACATTCTGATTACAAAATGCAAAATCTTGGTATACTCATTATACTGTAATCCCTCATGGATGTATATGCGGCCTAGTCTCATCGCCTGTCGTCTCTCTACCTGCGACAGCAATAAAAAGCTATCGCTGAGACAATGTCTCAGTGGTGCACAACATTAACCAAATACAATTTAAATCACAATTCATAAATCATTTAAATAGTGGATACTTAAAACCATAGTCAAATTTAAGACAATAAAGGTCAATAAGAATTTAAACTCCATTTCTCAGTATCACAATAGATTTTCATAAGTCAGGTCATGTTTGAATTCAAAAGATGATATGTCAATGAGAGTTTAAATCCATTTCACAATCTCACAATACACATCAATAAATCACACACAGCTTAATCATGATCCATAGTTCAATTCGTCCCAAAAGCCGATGGCTAATGAGGTATTCAATTCGTCCCAAAAGTCGATGACTAATGAGGAATAACATGGCTAGCTAGCAAAAATATGATTAATCTTCAAATTCTCCCTCAACAGGCACACACCTCAACACTTCAGCCAGAGAGGGAATTCAATTCGTCCCACTAGACAAGCTAATGAGGAATACAATCAATATACATGATAGCTGTGGTTTCAAACCATTTCCAATGCTTTTAAATCAATAAGTATCCATCAATGTCATTCAAACAATTTTTCACAGTTACAAACCATTCACAATATTTTTCAATCAATAAGTGTCCATCAAACTCATTTCCACAATTTAAAACAATAATATACAAATAGTCAATATTTTTTTCAATTGAAAATAATTCAAAAGAAACAGTTGTTGTGCACAAACCTCTGATATTTGTCTCCTGGTCCTGATTCAGTATTTCTTTCCCTTTTGCTGAGTCCTTGTTAACTGAGAAACACAATTTAAAGTGTTTCAGTGCTAAATTATATTGTTTCTGACGATAATGTTCAATAAGTAATTCACTGAAAGCGATTATCTGCTTAATCACCTAATATACTGACCATCGATGCGTTTTAGGTAAATTAGGTTTTAGTGTCATTAATATGTCACACTCGATAGGGTTTTAGGTTTGGTACGTTTTGCCAAACTCATTTCCTTGTTTAGTGCATTTTAATGCAACTTGCTGGATTCCAGGATACTGGTTTGACCTAGCCGGACGGTCTAGTTCCCTCAGTTTCCGGGTTTCGGTCAAAACTACAAACTTGTAGATCTATGTCTTATTGCACGCGGGGAAAAATTTCAGGTCAATCCGAGTTAAGTAGACCAAGTTATGGTCATTACACTATTGCTGGTCAAATGGCATCAAATTAGGTCAATTTTTGGTCAATTTGGTCAACTTTGGTTCGGCCAGTTTTTGGACCCGAACTTGTGCAAGCTTTTTGACTTGCGTCTGGTCATTTCTGGGTTTTGGTGTCTTCATAAGACTTGTAGGTATGGGTCTGAATTATTCATGGTTAAAATTTCAGGTCAATTGGACCTGTTTTGAGTGAGTTATGGCCTAAACACTCATTGCTGCCCAATTGGTCATTTTTCAGGTCCTAATTGCACCTAATCCGAATTGGTCATTTTCTTAGGTCACCTTGCAAGCAGAATTTTGGTATGTTTTCTCAATGAAAGTTGGCACATTTTGTGCCTAGTTCCACCTCCAATTGGTCTCATACCAATTGAGGTTACACATTTAAACTTATTGGCTAAAATGTACACTGCCCTTGGTTATTTTGCTTAACACACATCAATTACACACATTTACCTTGCAATTTGTTTACTTCCCTACCAATCTGTTTTGGTACATTACCAAAAGCATATTCTACTTTACACTAACATTACTTTGGGCAGATTACAATTACCCTCAACACACCAAATATAATTCACATTTACAAGTTCTAAGTACCATTACATTCACACCTAACCATTACAAATCTTACATACACTTTACAATATCAATCTCCATACATATCCATCAATCCTTCTAGGTCAATATTCTGCCTACACTTCCATGAATACATACATTTACTCAAGTATTCCCAAGCTGCCGAAAATTGTCCTTCAACATCAAAGTGCCCTACAATTTGCCAATTCCCATCCAAGTGCATAAATCACCATATATATGTGAAATAATTCACTAGGATATTAAATCACCATGATCAATATTATTTCTCATCAATTATATGCATAATAAATCATTAAATGCGTGACCCCATGGCTGTCCAAAAATGGCTATCTCAATAACTATTTAAACTTTAAAATTTCCTTGACAAAACTAACACCCATAACATGAACATAAAGTTTAACAAAGGAATTCTCAAAAATATAAACTTACCTTTAATTGTAACTTGCTAAACCTTTACCAAACTTCTCAAATTTGGTATCAATATCTTCCTTGTGATGTGTAGACCATTTTTCATGAAGGAACCTAAGTATTTAGAGATGAAATGAGGGAGTGGATGAAGGTTGCAAGAACACGCCCATGGAGGATTTGTTTCTTCTTCAATTCGGCTAGGTTAAGCCAAGTGAGGAAGATGACCTTTGAGTGGGAATAATCTGCCCACTTATAAGTATATTTAATCATTTTAATGTTCTTAGTGGTCCACTAAAAAAATTAAATCATATTTTAAGCTAAACTTTCACTTAATCCCACATTAAACCCTTGATTTTAGCTATTTACTTTAGGTACCACCAAATTAATTTTTCATTTTATTTTCTAAGTGTAATACTATTTATTTTTAATGGACATTTAGGTCAAAAGACAATTCGGGATGTCAAATGACCATAATGCCCCTGTTCGGGTGGCATTCCCGATTTTTCGGTATTACCGGGTTTTGTCTGTTTTTCGATTTCTCACTTTTCTTTGTACTAATTATTTAATTTTTCTTTGATCTTTCTAATGATATTTATTCTTCAATAAGGTTCTATTTAAGTCCAAAAGTGTTTTCCAGGGTTCCCCACAGTCCAGGGCTAGTCAACGGTCCACGCCGTGACTTCCCAGTGCGGTCACCCATCGTTAGGTTTCCCGGCTCGTTTAACTTGATCACATTTCTTTGCTATCATTTTTCCTTTGTTTTTCTTGTACTTTCTTTTCTTGTATTTCATTATTTTATGTCTCCTCACTCATATCGAAGTACGGTTCTAGGCATCCTAGCTGTCCGGACAGCACTGGACACTGGAGTAGCAGAACGCACTACCGAACTTAGGAGTGTTACACGGCATGTGTGAAAAAAATTATGTCATGGCTCAAATTGTGTTATTGATGGGCAAAACTGTATTGTTCGGTTATTTGATCAAATTGTGTTATTGATGGGCAAAACTGTATTATTCAGTTATTTGATCAAATTGTGTTATTGATGGGCAAAATTGTATTATTCAGTTATTTGATCAAATTGTGTTATTGATTAGCAAAACTGTGTTACTCAGTTATTTGATCAAATTTGTATTATATGAACTTTGTAAATTTTGTGAACTATTTGATTTGTGAATTGTCAATAAAAGATTTATGTATATCGCATTTCAAATTGTTATTGTGCACCACTGAGTAAATTTTACTCAGCGCTAGCTTTTCATTCTTTGTCATGAGTAGATGATTGTGAGGCGTGAGACTAGGCTACTAGTACTACATTGAGAGATCATCGGGTATATTGAGTATACCACATTTTGCATTTTATACTGTAATGTATGTTCACTGTATGTATATATTGTTCTTAGTTTTGAGCAGTTGTAAATTAAAATTGTACATTGAAGTTGTAAAGTAAATTATGAGTTATTTTGGCTTGTAAAATTTGTACTGTATTTCTTTTATCTCAGTCTTTTAAAAATTATTGTGGATTTGAGTTGAAAAACATATTGTGTTGAATTATGTTGGAGTTTGAGATTGAGAAAAATATTGAAGTGCTTTTTACAGGTTTTTGAAGAACTGTTTTGTACAAAATACAAATGGCACTCTGCCAAAATTTTTATAGAAATTATTAATAGTCCAAGTGTGTTACCTGTTTTACTTCAGTTCAAAAAGGATTTTAACACCTGTATGAAAGGAACGGAAGCGTGAAAAACACAAGATTATACCATTGAATTCAAAAATTTTCACCTAGGGTCACATGCACCATGCAAGATTTATTTTTATCTATTTGATTTCAATGATAAACAACATATTAAAACTCTTTTAATATGTTTTTGGATCTACATTTTCCATTTAAGATTTTAAAATTAATTAGATTAATTTTAGAACCCTAGATTAAATCAAGAACGATTACACTAACCTCTTGATGCACTGCAGCGTGTCTGCGCCTTTGAGATTCATCTTCAGGACACCAAATGTTGTCCCTCTAGCTTGTCCACACCAAGAACACCTATGGCAGCCCTTGAACAGCATCTAAAGCTTTTTCTATTAATTAGAAATTCAAGTTCTGCCTTTCAAGAGATTAAATATGTAAATAGGACACTAGAAACAATTTCTAGTGTTCTTAATTCAAGAGATTGATGGCTAATCTCTTTGAATTGATGAGAGATGAAGAGAAATAGCTGGAGAGGCTCAAAGTGGCGTGACAAATGAGAGGAGAGGCTGCTAGTTATTTTTTCTTTTCATAACCACACTTAAATAGCTAGGTTAACACATTAAACCCTAGCCACATGTCACCTTTTGATTAGCTCTAGGTTTAAGTGACCCAATCACATTGTGCCAAGTGTCAAACCTATATTTAATCTTGATTTTAATCATCTTACATGATTAAAAAAACTTTTGGCAAGCTTATGTGTAATCCCATGTGTCACCATCTCATGGTGCCACGTGTCACACTGTGAAATGACCAAAATGCCCCTGTGTCTTAATTTTGAGTTCTTAACCCAAAATAATTATTTTCTTCTTCTAATTAATTTATATCAAATATAAATTAATTAATTAATCTCTATTAATTAATTTCTCATCAATTAAATTCATATTTAAACACTTTAAATATAAATTTAATTTATACTACACATCCAATAATCTAGATTTGGTTTCAAGTCATGCTAGGGACTTTGCAATTTAATTGCAAACCAAACCTATTTAATTAATCAATTAAACTCTTTAATTAATTAATTAAATCATATTTAAATAGGTGATAACTTGTGTATGTGTGTGACTTACTAGGCTCATCACTAATTGGCAATGAGACATGATATCAACTCTTAATATCATCAGAACTCTTTCTTACCATAAATGATTTCTCTAAATCATTTTATGAACCTCATACACCATGGTTAACACCTAGCATAGCATGCCATGGCCACCCAATTAGTAATAAGATTTACCTTAAATGAACCTATAATCATATGTTACCATGCACTAGAATCTCTCTGTTACAAAATCCCAACTCAATCTGGAGTCATGGTTTATGTCAAACTCCATTTGCTATGAATATTATGTTCTCTTTTAATTCCAATTCTTGATTAAAAAGATTTTTCTCATCAGAAACTCTTTTCTGAATAAATCTATCTGTCCTGGCCAGGAACTTGAAACATCAAGAACAATTAAATGAACATAGGATTTTATCTCTATTTACTTAGAGGAACAGATTCCATCTTGATCAACACCTACCTCCATATATAACTAGCAGGAGCCAACACATGCCCATATACCCATACATAGTACAAGTATGAAAGCAGTATCAAACTCAAACTACCTATATACAAGATAAGCGTGCTATCTCAGGTCTAAAGATTATATGTCTTGATATGATTTATGACAAAACATTGACAAGAGTAAACTCCATGTGCTTGTCATAAGTGTCACCGGTTGACCTACTTATCATTTATAAGTGCCTATCATGTTTGTTATATGGCATGAGACTCACCATTCCATCTTATTTATATCTCATATAAATAACTTGGGAACAAACATGAATACAATCTTTCTGGATAAGTCATGTCCTTATTATGAAGTATCCTCGATTGTGAACCTATTTATGATACTTTGTGCTAGAAATATTGTCACTCATATTCTTAACAACTTAAGAATAATATTTCTAACAAAATATCAATGGACATTTTCTATTACACATAAATATATTATGTAAACGGAAAAGTGGAAATGCCTTTTATTAATAAAATTATGTACAAGATACATACTAAATGATATGCTCTAGGGCATACTACTAACAATCTCCCACTAGCACTAGAGCCATTCATTACAATATCTTAGACCTATCTTCTCAAGATATCGGTCTAACTGAGTCTGTGACATAGGCTTAGTGAATGGATCAGCTGGATTTTCAGCTGATGCTATTTTCTGCATGGCTACATCGCCTCGCCCAACTATTTCTCTGATAATGTGGTAGCGCCTTTCTATGTGTTTGGATTTCTAGTGAGACCTTGGTTCCTTAGCTCAGTATGATGCTCCATTATTGTCACGGTGTAGTGGAGCTGGCGACTCAATGGAAGGAACTCTTGTAAGTTACATCACGAACTTCTTTATCCAACGACTTCTTTTGCGACATCGATGCGATGAATATACTCACCTCGATGAGTGGAATCTGCAGTCGTGCTCTGTTTGGAACTCTTCCAACTGACTGCACCTCCATTACAAATGAACACATATCCAGAGGTAGACTTTCTATCATCGATATCTGATTGGAAGTCAGAATCAGTATAACCATCTAATTGCAAGTTTTCACCTCCATAAATTAAGAATAAATCCTTAGTTCTTCTCAAGTACTTAAGGATATTCTTGACTGCTATCCAGTGTTCTAAACCTGGATTGGATTGATACCTGCTAGTCAAACTAACAGCATATGCGATATCTGGCCTAGTACACAACATTGCATACACTAAACTTCCAATAGCCGAAGCATATGGAATCCTGGCCATCTTATCTCTTTCTTCGGGTGTCTTTGGAGACATCTCTTTAGAAAGATGGATACCATGTCTCACTGGTAACAATCTTCTCTTGGAATCAAGCATGTTAAACCTCTTTAACACTTTTTCCAAGTATAGACTTTGGGATAAACCTATAATTCTTTTCGCTCTATCTCTATAGATGCGAATCCCAAGAATATAGGTTGCCTCCCCTAAGTCTTTCATGGAGAATGTATTTGACAACCATACCTTTATAGTTGTCAACATACCTGTGTCATTACCTATCAACAGTATGTCATCCATATATAAGACAAGGAAAGTGATAGCTCTGTCACTAACCTTTTTATATACACATGGCTCATCCTCATTTTTGATAAAACCAAAGGATTTAATGGCTTCATCAAAACAGATGTTCCAACTCCTCGAAGCTTGTTTCAACCCATAAATGGATCGCTTTAGCTTGCATATCTTGGAACCATCTTGGGATTCAAATCCCCTAGGTTGTTCCATGAAAATGTTTTCTTCAATGTATCCATTGAGAAAAGCTGTTTTGACATCCATCTGCCAAATCTCATAATCATAGTATGCAGCTATTGCTAATAAAATCCTAATTTATTTAAGCATGGCAACACGCGAGAAAGTCTCCTCATAGTTTATTCCTTGCCTTTGGCGAAACCCTTTCGCTACTAGCCTTGCCTTATAGGTCTCTACATTTCCATCAGAACCAATTTTCTTCTTGAAAACCCATTTGTTCCCTATAGGTACAATACCTTCAGGTGGGTCAACAAGATCCCAAACTTGATTCTTATACATGGAATCAATCTCGGATTTCATAGCATCAATCCATTTTGAAGAATCTATATCTGATATAGCTTCTTCATAGGTAAGTGGATCATCTCCATGATCTACTTCTTCATGAGTAGACAACTCTTGTTCTTCTTCATGAAGAAAACCATATCTCACTGGTGGGTGAGATACCCTGGTTGTTCTACGAGGAACAGCTGTAGATGTTTCATCAATGGGTATAGGTTGACTAGATGGATCTATATCCATCCGATGCATTGGTTGGTCAGAATTCTCCAATTCTAACTCTATTTGCCTTCCTTTGCCTTCTTCTTGAACAAACTGTTGTTCAAGAAATGTGGCATCTCTACTTATCACAACCTTTTGTGAAGTAGGCAAATAAAAATAATATCCAAAACTATCTTTTGGATATCCAACAAATCGACCTTTTTCTGATCTGGTCTCCAATTTATCAGTGTTCAGCTTTTTGATATGAGCTGGACAACCCCAAATCTTAACATGCTTTAGACTTGGTTTTCTTCAATGCCATATCTCATAAGGTGTGGAAGAAATTGATTTTGATGGAATCCTATTCAGAATATACAAACCTGATTCTAATACAAATCCCCAAAAGAAGATTGGCATATCAGTATAGCTCATCATACTACGTACCATATCCAATAGGGTACGATTTCTCCTTTTAGATACACCATTCAGTTGTGGCGTTCCTGGAGGAGTCAGCTGAGAAACAATGCCATGCTCTCTCAAGTATTCATCAAATTCAGTACTCAAATATTCACCTCCACGATCTGATCGAAGAGCTTTAATACTTTTTCCTGTTTGATTTTCTACTTCAGATTTAAATTCCTTAAACTTTTCAAAGAATTCATGTTTGTATTTCATCAAATATAAATACCCAAACCTTGATTTATCATCAGTAAAGGTAATAAAATAATGAAAGCCCCCTCTAGCCATTTATTTAAACGGACCACATACATCACTATGTACTAATTCCAAAATATTTTCAGCTCTTAGCCCTTGTCCAACAAAGGGTGATCTAGTCATTTTGCCCTGAAGGCAAGATTCACAAATTGGAGTAGGCTCAGAGCCCAATGAGGATAGAATCCCCATTTTCTCCAATTTTGCAATCCTATCTTCTGCAACATGACATAACTTTAAGTGCCAAATATATTTTGAACTTGAGTTGGTTTTCACCATGGCATTGCATTCTTTTAGATTGCTATGCTCTGGCCAGTGGAAACACTTTCTTACTGGCAATAGAAACACTTTCCTGTTGGCAATGGAAACACTTTCCTGTTGGCAGTGGAAACACTTTCCTTTGCCTACATCAGCTTTAGTCTTCCTTTTTTGTTTAGCTATTTTCTTGGAAGGACCAGGAATCTAAGGTTTCTTTTTCTTATTGCCCTTCTTCTTGTTGGACTTTCCAGCAGAAGAAGATGCAATCAAAGCTACCTCTTTTCCTTTATTGCCTGGCATATTCTTTTGGGCAATAACCAGCAAGTTGAGTAAACCAGCTAAGGTGCATTCCTGTTTAGTCATATGGAAATTTGTCACAAAATTCCCAAAAGACTCAGGAAGGGACTGAAGGATCAAATCCATTTGTAGTTGGAAATCCATGTTGAAGTCAAGATGTTCCAACTGCTCAATCAGCCGAATCATCTTGTGGACATGATCCCCAATATTCTGTCCCTCAGACATCCTCATACGGAATAGCTGTCTAGATATCTCATACCTAGCATTCCTGCTATGCTCACCATACAACTCTTGTAGGTAAAGGAGGATCTCACTCGCATTCTGCATGTTCTCATGTTGCTTCTGTAACTCATTACTCATGGAAGCAAGCATGTAACACTTAGCTCTCATATCATGCTCCTTCCACTTGTCCAAAGTTTCATGTTCCTCTTGTGTGGCCTCTGGAGGTAAGGGACCAGAACATTTGAATCTAGAACATATCCTATATGTTCAAGGTTCAGACAAGTTTCAAATTTCTTAGCCAATCGCATGATTAGGTCCTGTCAACTGTTGTGATCAAGTATGCTTGCAAGGATATTGGATGGTGGTGGTTGTTTTGTGCTCATTTTTATCGTAAAATTAATCGCAGAAAATAACCAGATTAATTAGTAAATGTATCATGTAATTAACCAAAATGATTATGGTCTTTTAATCAAATTGGTCCTCCCACTAACTTAGCGAATCCTACACTTCCAAAGTAGAAAACGGAAATCCTAGTTGGATGGATTTCTAGTGGGTGATTGAATTCTTATAATTCTATTGATCATCCTCAGGTACATCCATTATTGGAATTACAATAAACTATAAGTGAGCAACTCCTTGCCCATCACATCTCATGTGAGGTTCAATCCTTTACCTAGCCCCTAATGCTCAAAATCTCAGGTACATCCATTATTGACTTATCTTGCATTAGTTAAGTTGATCCCATTGAGCCAGTAATTATGCAAATAATTTTAATGTCCTCAGGTACATCCAATATTGGCCACTAAACCATTTACATATTTACAACATCTCATGCTTAACAATTATTCTTAAGAAAATCTCTTAAATTAATTGCATCTCATGCAACTATTTAAAATTTCTTAAAATAATTGCCCTAATGGAGGGCCTAAGTTATAATTACTTTAATTATAGCATATCCAACTTAATCATTTGTTTGGAATATTTTATGGTCATTCTAATTACTATTAAGGTCTCACTTTGCACATTATCCATTTAGCATGCATATATCATATAATTGCATACATTTCCATACATCTCATGCATTCATGGATAAGCAGTAAATATGGTATGATCATGGACTTTCTAAGGGATTCAATTCTGAGCCACCAAGAATTGAATCAGGGCATTCCTAGGTGCATTTCATTCATTCATTTTACAAGATTTGCTGAAGGAGTACATAATCAACACTTGATATTGAATTCCTCCCACTGGTCCCACCAATGCTCTTGACCTCCTTGAACTTCTTGCAATCCAATATTACATAGTAATCCTTGGCATACCGAGGCGAATTTACAAGAACTTAAATAAATGAAATTACAACCCAAAAATATTACAAACTTAATAATACATGCCCAAAATAAATTAAAATAAATTAATTAATTTACAATCCCAAAGAAACATAAAAGAAATAAATCCAATCACATTGGTCTTTTATAGTCCATGATCATCCATCATGCATATCACTATTTAACAATTAAATAAAACATACATACTTAAATTAAATTGAATATCTCATATTCAACTTAAAAATCCAGATTTGAATATGATTCAAATAAATTTAAAAATTCATATTTGAATCTCATTCAAACAAATTTAAAAATTCAGATTTGAATCACATTCAAACAACTTCAAAAATTCAGATTTGAATCACATTCAAACATTTTTTAAAAAATCAGATTTGAATCACATTCAAATATTTTTTAAAAAATCAGATCTGAATTTTATTGAATCAATTTTAAAAAATCAGATTTAAATATGATTCAAACAACTTTAAAAATTCAGATTTGAATCACATTCAAACAACTTTTAAAATTCAGATTTGAATCACATTCAAACAATTTTTAAAATTCTGATTTGAATCATAATTTAATTGTGTGATTAAAATTATAATTAAACAATTTAATTAGGCATAAAATGGATCTTAAATCATACAACAATTGCACATTCGCCATCCATTAACCTTTGCACACCATTGTGATGCATCAACCATGCGCACCATGGTGTTCATCATTTGTGCCGCCACTTTGACTTTGCAACCAGCAATAAACTCATCTCATGATCAAACACACAATTAAATCATATAAACATCAATCTAAATGGCAAATATAGTGGCTCTGATACCAATTGAAAGGAACGGAAGCGTGAAAAACACAAGATTATACCATTGAATTCAAAAATTTTCACCTAGGGTCACATGCACCATGCAAGATTTATTTTTATCTATTTGATTTCAATGATAAACAACATATTAAAACTCTTTTAATATGTTTTTGGATGTGCATTTGCCATTTAAGATTTTAAAATTAATCAGATTAATTTTAAAACCCTAGATAAAATCAAGAACGATTACACTAACCTCTTGATGCACTGCAGCGTGTCTGCGCCTTTGAGATTCGTCTTCAGGACACCAAATGTTGTCCCTCTAGCTTGTCCACACCAAGAACACCTATGGCAGCCCTTGAACAGCCTCTAAAGCTTTTTCTATTAATTAGAAATTCAAGTTCTGCCTTTCAAGAGATTAAAGATGTAAACAGGTCACTAGAAACAATTTCTAGTGTTCTTAATTCAAGAGATTGATGGCTAATCTCTTTGAATTGATGAGAGATGAAGAGAAATAGCTGGAGAGGCTCAAAGTGGCGTGACAAATGAGAGGAGAGGCTGCTGGTTATTTTTTCTTTTCATAACCACACTTAAATAGCTAAGTTAACACATTAAACCCTAGCCACATGTCACCTTTTGATTAGCTCTAGGTTTAAATGACCCAATCACATTGTGCCAAGTGTCAAACCTATATTTAATCTTGATTTTAATCATCTTACATGATTAAAAAAACTTTTGGCAAGCTTATGTGTAATCCCATGTGTCACCATCTCATGGTGCCACGTGTCACACTGTGAAATGACCAAAATGCCCCTGTGTCTTAATTTTGAGTTCTTAACCCAAAATAATTATTTTCTTCTTCTAATTAATTTATATCAAATATAAATTAATTAATTAATCTCTATTAATTAATTTCTCATCAATTAAATTCATATTTAAACACTTTAAATACAAATTTAATTTATACTACACATCCAATAATCTAGATTTGGTTTCAAGTCATGCTAGGGACTTTGCAATTTAATTGCAAACCAAACCTATTTAATTAATCAATTAAACTCTTTAATTAATTAATTAAATCATATTTAAATAGGTGATAACTTGTGTATGTGTGTGACTTACTAGGCTCATCACTAATTGGCAATGAGACATGATATCAACTCTTAATATCATCAGAACTCTTTCTTACCATAAATGATTTCTCTAAATCATTTTATGAACCTCATACACCATGGTTAACACCTAGCATAGCATGCCATGGCCACCCAATTAGTAATAAGATTTACCTTAAATGAACCTATAATCATATGTTACCATGCACTAGAATCTCTCTGTTACAAAATCCCAACTCAAGCTGGAGTCATGGTTTATGTCAAACTCCATTTGCTATGAATATTATGTTCTCTTTTAATTCCAGTTCTTGATTAAAGAGATTTTCTCATCAGAAACTCTTTTCTGAATAAATCTATCTGTCCTGGCCAGGAACTTGAAACATCAAGAACAATTAAATGAACATAGGATTTTATCTCTATTTACTTAGAGGAACAGATTCCATCTTGATCAACACCTACCTCCATATATAACTAGGAGGAGCCAACACATGCCCATATACCCATACATAGTACAAGTATGAAAGCAGTATCAAACTCAAACTACCTATATACAAGATAACTGTGCTATCTCAGGTCTAAAGATTATATGCACTGATATGATTTATGACAAAACATTGACAAGAGTAAACTCCATGTGCTTGTCATAAGTGTCACTGGTTCGGCCTACTTATCATTTATAAGTGCCTATCATGTTTGTTATATGGCATGAGACTCACCATTCCATCTTATTTATATCTCATATAAATAACTTGGGAACAAACATGAATACAATCTTTCTGGATAAGTCATGTCCTTATTATGAAGTATCCTCGATTGTGAACCTATTTATGATACTTTGTGCTAGAAATATTGTCACTCATATTCTTAACAACTTAAGAATAATATTTCTAACAAAATATCAATGGACCTTTTCTATTACACATAAATATATTATGTAAACGGAAAAGTGGAAATGCCTTTTATTAATAAAATTATGTACAAGATACATACTAAATGATATGCTCTAGGGCATACTACTAACACTGTAAATAGTGCTCACCACTATAAAAAGAAGTAAAAAAAGTTTTAAAATCCCTTATAGTGTATTTAATATGTTATCAGTAGACGAAGTTGGTAATTCATTAGGTATACTATGGGATCATGTTATGCCTTACAGAGGGGTAGGGTGTGACAAATAATGCTCACCACTGTAAAAAGAAGTAAGAAAAGTTTTAAAATCCCTTGTAGTGTATTTAATGAGTTATCAGTAGATGAAGTTGTTAATTCATTAGGTATACTACAGGATCATGTTATGCCTTACAGAGAGGTAGGGTATGACAAGAACTTTAATTTCTATGTGGGGTATGAGATTGAGACTTTGGAAATTAGAGTTTGAGCAAAAATAAGGGTTTTGCCAAATTGTTGATGAGTTGGTGTTCTTAAGGTCAATTAGTGACCATTTGACATGGTTTGACCTTAAAATGGAATTGGTTGTGGCATGGATTGTGAATTGGGTGTGCTGCCCTTTGTGCTAGAAATTCTGGATCTTGAGTCCAGTGGGTTTGGGTAGCCATAAGTTGAATTGTGTAGCTTCAATTGATATAAGGACAATTGGAGGTGAAACTAGGGATATAATTCCACATTTTTTATGGAGAAACCCTGCTCAGAAAACAAACACAAAGTGACCAAAAATTGACTTGAATCCGGGTAACCAAATTCTGGACCTGGAAAAATGATCATATGAATAGTGATTGTTCAAATGGCCATAACTTTGTGTATAGAGGTCCAAATGACTTGATTCTTGAATATATGGAAAGCTTAAACATAGTAGAACAACTTTCATGAAGAATAGAAACCCAAATTCTGATCATAACCTAATCAAATTGCTAACAAAATTTAGCTTATCAAAACTGCCAAAACCAAAATTTGCCCAAAAATTCTGAACATAGACCAATTCAGCCAGTTATGGTAAAAATGTCATAACTTGTGCTACAAAACTCCACATAGAGAGATTCAAGAAGGGAATTAATGTAGAGACATTAATTAGCCAAATTCCTACTGTAGACTGGTCAAATGGAATAGTAAACATAGGTGACAAAAATTGAAAATTTGAAATTACTTATAGGAAGACTTGAATTGTAATTGGAAATTAATTCCAACAAGTTTATAACCCAAAATGTAGTATTATTATGAAATTAGAATTTTTATACCTATTAATTATGAAATAGTCAAAGATTTGCACGAATAGTATTGTGAATAGTAACCACAATAACATCTAATGCAAAGAACTAAAACCTAACTTTGCTAATATGCCCTTGTATGCTTAGTATGATTGGTTTGGATAGGTTGGCATGCCAATAAGATTTTGACTGTAGTACTACTTATGGCTTCATGCCATTTCGTGATTTATGGCTCTTATTGCCATTTTGTGATATTATGGCCTTTGGCCATTTTGCTATTCTTTGATATACATGGCTTTATGCACGATTAATTTTATGGCTTGTTAGCCATTCTGTTGCACACCTGGCAGACACTATGTAACCGATGGTGTGACGGCCCGAGGTACTTAGTACCCAGTGCTAGTTTATCTATTTATCCAGTCTGGTCAACTAGTATAGGTTACTTAGGCAATTAAAAAAAAGTCTTAAAAAATTTACAATAAAATAATGAACATAAAAACCTCTAAATTAAGGATATTACGAATAGTTACCAAAAATTTAGTCTGTGTGATTTATTAGCATAATTTCTTTGTATTTAATTATTTAGTTTATTTTCATATTATATTGGCACCACTAAGCTTTATGCTTAGCGCGTCACTTTTTACCGCACATAGGTACTGGAGATCAAGAAAGAGAGCCCAGTAGGCCTTAGACTGGGAGATAGAGTTTTGATCCACATTGGGTCTCGAGTGTCACCTCATTCAACAGTGCACATTTTAGATAGACTCCACTAGTCTTTTATTTTATTTTTGGACTTTGTAATTAAACTTTGAACATGTAATGTAAATTATATATTTGTATATTAATTTTGTACATGATGTAAATTAATAATATTTGAAAATTTTTCTTCTTGAATTGTTCATGAATGAATGTGATTAAATGATTTTATGTGTTTGGAATGAGAATGGAGATGAAATACTTGATTTAAAATTATGAGATGATGATTGAAATAATGAAAAATTTATATATTTAAAATTATTATTAAGATTTTAAACAGGTGAAATTCATCAAAATTGTGAATAATTTAGGAGAAACTCCGTCTGTTTCTCCGGTTAATAAATTGACCCAAAATCAATAAACCAAAATGTGGATACTAGGAAAGATAATAAGATAAGTTAAGGCACTCCAGCATCGAATTCGACATGCCTTGCTCAGTTGCACTGTAGACAGGTATGGGATGTCACATTTAGTGGTATCAGAGCGCGATTTAGGCATTTCTGGATCTAGATAGAATGCATATCATGCATTGCATTTGTAAGAGTTGAGGTGACACTAATGCAGATCTCTTCTTCTTTGGTTTTTTTTTTTTTATTAGGATATGGATCCGACATCGCAGAGAGTAGTAGAGAAAGAGGCTGAAAGTCATGCTCTACCCAGAGCTGAAGCTGGAAGCAGGGGAGAACCTACTCCACCAGTGCAAGAGGCACCTGCACAGCCTTAGCAAGCCCTGTTCTAATAGATGACAGAATTCTTCATGCAAATAACTGGGGCTATTCCACAATCTCAGCAGCTACCACTAAAGTCCCATTTGGAGAAACTCAGAAAATATGGGGCTATGGATTTTCTAGGTAAGAAAGCAGACAATCCAGCAACAGCTGAGCATTGGCTGGAAAGAACAGAAAGGATCCTTAGGCAACTCACTACACCCCAGAGCAGAACTTAGAGGGTGTTGTGTCCCTACTTCTGGATGATGCCTATCAATGGTGGGACATAGTATCCAGGGAGGTGCAACCAGACTAGATAACTTGGGATTTCTTCCTCACTGAGTTCAAGAAGAAATATATCAGTAATGTGTACCTGGAGGAGAGAAGAAGAGAATTCATCAGTTTGAGGTAGAGGCAGTTATTTGTAGCAAAGTATGAAAGAGAATTTGTTAGATTGAGTAAATATGGAAGAGAAATAGTCCCCACTGAAGCTGAGAGATGCAGAAGATTTGATGAAGGCCTCACGACTTTAAGGATTACAAATTTTGCCCAGTTGGTTAAAGTTGCATTGAAAGTTGAGAGGGTCAGAATAATGAACAAAATAGAAGGGACAGGCAGCAGAAGAGGGGCTAGGGCTAAGCTAGTTCCTCTTCTGCACCTAGTAAGAAATTCAAAGGCCTCCAGGCTAAGAGCCAAAGTCAGACTCAGGGTCAAGGCCAATCATAGAGGCCCAGATCTCAGTTCACACCTAGGAGAGGTCAGTCCACACCATCAATGAGCAGCTCTTTAGGGACGATGTTTAGGGGACTAGCCCCAACAATCTCTTCAATGTGTCCACACTGCCATAAGTGGCACATAGGTGAATGTTGGTGAGTGACTGGGTGATGTTTCCAGTGTGAGTCTACTGAACACCAGATAAGAGATTGCCCTTGGAGACCTGTTGCAGCTACTTCAGCACCAGCAGACAGACTTGCCCCTGCAACTCAAAGGGATAAAAGGCTGGTTAAATCTGAGGCAGCTGGTACATCACAAAGGCCTGCATCAGAATCAATTAAAAGGCAAGAGGCAAGGGTACCAGCTAGGGCATATTCTATGAGGGCACAAGACGAACAAGATGCTCCAGATGTGATCAGGGGTACATTTCTACTTTATGATATACTTGTGCATGCATTGTTGGATCTAGAATCCATTCATTCGTATATTTGCATTAAGTTACCCGTGGAAAGGGGAATTCAAGTAGAGGAAAGTGACTAAGATATTTTAGTCACTAACCCACTAGGCCACAGTGTGGTGATAAATAAAGTGTACAAAGGTTGCCCATTAAGGATTCAAGGGTATGAGTTCTCGACAGACCTAATTGAATTGCCCTTTCATGAGTTTGATGTCATCCTTGGAATGGATTGGCTATCACATCATCAAGTAATAGTGGATTGTATATTAAAGAGGATTACACTGAAAACTCCTGAAAATGATGAGATAACAGTGTGGGGGAAAGGATAGATTATCTATCTAATGTTATCTCAGCTACTGTTGCAAGGAAATTGATGAAAAAGGGCTTTCAAGCCTATTTAGCACATGTGGTTGATACTAGGCAGGCTAAGTTTGACTTGTATGACATACCCACTGTAAGTGATTTCGCTGATGTCTTCCCTGAGGAATTGTCTGGTTTGCCACGAGAAAGGGAAGTAGAATTCGCTATTGAGATAATGCTGGGCACAGCACCAATTTTGGTTACTCCTTATAGGATGGCACCCACTGAATTGAAAGACTTGAAAATCTAGTTACAAGAGTTACTAGCTAATGGGTTTATACCCCCCAGTGTGTTACCATGGGGAGCTTCGGTGCTATTTGTGAAAAATAAGGATAGGACATTGGGACTGCGTATAGACTACCAGCAGTTAAAAAATGTAACTGTGAAGAACAAATACCCATTGCCCAGAATTGATGATCTGTTTAATCAATTGAAGGGAGCAGGCGTATTTTCTAAGATTGATCTCAGATCAGGGTATCATCAGCTAAGGATAAAAGATGTAGATGTGCCAAAGATTGCATTCAGGACCCGGTATGGGCACTATGAATTTTTGGAAATGCCATTTGGGTTGACAAATGCACCAGTAGCTTTCATGGACCTTATGAACCGTATCTTCCATGCATACTTAGATCAGTTTGTTGTGGTCTTTATTGATGACATTCTAGTGTATTTCAAGAATAGAGAAGAACATGATGAACATTTGAGGATTATTCTGCAGACCTTGAGAAAGAAGAAGCTGTATGCTAAGTTGTTCAAGTGTGAATTTTGATTGAATGAGATTGCTTTTCTTGGACACATAGTATCAGCTGATGGGATTAGAGTGGATCCCAAAAAGATTGAAGTAGTCATGGAATGGAAGCCTCCCAAAAATGCAACTGAGCTCAGAAGTTTCTTAGGGCTAGCTGGGTATTATAGAAGGTTTGTGAAGGAGTTTTCTTT
Organism: Hevea brasiliensis; assembly: GCF_030052815.1. NCBI lineage: Eukaryota > Viridiplantae > Streptophyta > Magnoliopsida > Malpighiales > Euphorbiaceae > Hevea > Hevea brasiliensis. The sequence goes on along the minus strand of NC_079493.1, from coordinate 75,205,982 downwards.
GATAGCTGCCCCACTGACTGAGTTGTTGCATAAGAATGCTAAATTTGAATAGAATGACAAGTGTCAAGCCAATTTTGAAAGGTTGAAGGCTATGTTGATAGAGGCACTAGTGTTAACATAGCCAGTGTCTGGGAAGGACTTTGTAGTCTACAGCAATGCCTCTCATAAAGGGTTAGGGTGTGTTTTGATGCAAGAAGGGAAAGTGGTCGCCTATGCTTCCAGATAGCTAAGGCCACATGAAAAGAACTACCCTGCCCATGATCCAGAGTTAGTAGCAATGATCTTCGCATTGAAGATATGAAGGCACTACTTGTATGGTGAAAAGTGCTATATATACACAGACCACAAAAGTTTGAAATACTTACCAATCCAGAAAGAGCTCAACCTTAGACAGAGGTGATGGATTAAGTTCCTGAAGGATTATGATTGTGTGATAGATTATCATCCTGGGAAGACAAATGTAGTTGTTAATGCTTTGAGCAGAAAGTCTATTGCAGTATTAAGATCCTTGAATGCCCGTTTGTCCTTGGCTCAGGATAGAGCTATTTTGGCTGAGTTGCAAATGAAGCCAAATCTGCTACATCAGATACGGGAGGGATAGAAGATGGATGAGAAATTAATGATTGTTAGGGGTAGAATCACAGAAGGGAGGGAGACTAAATATGAGGTGAAAGAGAATGTGTGTTTGTACTACGAGGGAAGAATGTGTGTATCAGATGATGTGGAATTAAAAACAAACATTCTGAAAGAGGCACACAACAGTGTTTATGCTATGCACCCAGGAAGTAACAAAATGTACCATGACTTGAAGCCTCATTACTGGTGGCCTGGTATGAAGAAGGACATAGGTAACTATGTGACTAGATGCTTGAAATATCAGCAGGTCAAGGCAGAACACTAAGTTCCATCAGGTTTGTTGTAGCCTATAAGCATACGTGAAAGGAAATGGGATCGAGTCACTACGGATTTTGTTAGCAGTCTACCTCTCACCCAGAATAAACATGATGCAATATGAGTAGTAGTAGATAGATTGACTAAATCAGCACATTTTCTGCCAGTCAGAACTGACTATCCACTAGAAAAGCTAGCAGAATTGTATATTAATGAGATAGTTAGACTTTATGGAATCCCAATTTCCATTATATCTGATAGAGACCCGAGGTTTACATTCAAATTTTGGAAAAAGTTATAAGAATCCTTAGGCATACAACTCCATTTTAGCACAGCTTGTCATCCTTAAATGGATAAACTTTAAAACTCATTGAATAACTATAAATATTAAATTGAAATGATAGTAATAACATGAAGTATGTGAAAGGTGCTTAAGGACATGCTAAGGAGTTGTGTCATTGAGTTTGAGGGAAGTTAGGACAGATACCTCCCACTGGTAGAATTTACTTACAACAATAGCTATCAGAGTAGCATTCAAATGGCTCCACATGAGGCATTGTATGGAAGGAAGTGCAGAACACCATTGTGTTTGACAGAACTTAGTGGGGATAAGGTAGTGTGGCCAAACCTAGTGAAACAAATTGAGGAAAATGTTAAACTGATAAAAGCTAATTTGAAAGCTGCCTTAGACAGATAGAAGTTTTATGCTGACTTGAAGAGAAAAGATATAGAATATGAAGTTGGCGATAAGTTATTTCTCAAAGTATCACCATGGAAGAAGGTATTGAGGTTTGGGAGAAAGGGTAAGTCAAGCCCTAGGTTCATTGGCCCATATGAAGTCATTGAACGAGTGGGTCCAGTGGCCTATAGGCTAGCCTTACCACCAGAGCTAGACAAAATTCATAATGTGTTTCACATATTTATGTTGAGAAGATACCGATCAAACCCTTCACATGTCATATCAATGGAAGAAATTGAAATAAAATCATATTTAACATATGAAGAGGAACCAATAAGGATTCTGGCTCGGGAAGTGAAAGAATTGAGAAATAAGCAGATTCCACTAGTGAAAGTGCTTTGGAGGCACCACAACACCGAAGATGCAACCTGGGAAAGTGAAGAGATGATGAGGCAACAACTCCCTCAAGTTTGCATCAGGTAAATTTCGAGGACGAAATTTTTGTTAGAGGGGAAGAGCTATAACGCCCTCACTTTAGGTAGTCCATACATTCTACTGTTCGGGTCACTAATGTTTGTTCGGACAGCTAGAATGTCTGGAACTATATTTAAACTAGAGTGATGAGTCGTAAATAACTCAAATAATGACAAGAAAAATTAAGAAAAAATTTTAGAAGATGGAATGCAAGAGGCTAAATGAACCAGAGTTACAGCGATGGGTAACCTATTGAGAAGTGACTGTGAGGACAGTTAGCAACCCTAGACCCATGGGGAACCCTATTTAATAATTATTTGGGATTTAAGTGAAGGATTATTAAGGTTTAGATAATAATAGAATGCTAAGAAAATACAAGAAAAATTATGTAAATCGGTACAGACAATTTTAGTTCATTAAACAAAACAAAGGGCATTTTGGTAATTTCACCTTCAGAGATGATTTTGGACCAACATGTTCATTTAAGTAGGTGAGATTTATGTCATAAAATATGAATAAATATTGATGAAAATTTAATTTGTAACACCCCTATGTTCGGTAGTGTGTTCTACTGTTCCGGTGACCAGTGTGGTCCGGACAGCTAGGATGCCTAGAACTACACTTAAATATTAGTGAGGAGACATAAAATAATGAAATACAAGAAAAAAAAAAGGAAAAATAATAGCAATGAAATATAACCAAGTTAAAAGAGCCGAAAACCATAGCGATGGGTGACCGTACCGGGAAGTTGCGGCATAGACCGTTGACTAGTCCTGGACCGCGGGAAACCTTGAAAAAAATTTTTAAGACTTAAATAAACATCTATTGAAGTATAAATGTCATTAGAAATATCAAAGAAAAATTAATTAATTAATTAGTACAAAGAAAAACAAGAAATCAAGAAAACGACAAAACTCGATGTTACCAAAAAATCGGGAATGCAACCCGAATAGGGGCATTGTGGTCATTTGACACCCCGAGTTGTCTTTTGACCTAAATTTCCATTAAAAATAAATGATATTAAACTTTGAAAATATCATAAAAATTTTAAAATGTGGCACATTATATAAATAGTGAAAGAAATAAGGTAAATGTGCAAATAATCAAACTTTAATTAATTAAACATTAAATTATTCCTAAGTGCCCCACTAACTCTCATCTTAGGCCACCTATATAAGCAATTGGTACAGAATTAATCCATCATCTTCAACATTTGGAAGAGTGGCCGAAATGAACTCCATGGGAGACTCCATGGCCAAACTCACATCCACACCCATGCATCCATGATTCAAGCTTCCTTTCACCATAAATCCTTCATTAAACCTTGCATACTTAGCTTAGGGAAAACATTGGCAGCAAAAAGAAGAAGTTTGGGTGAGGTTTTGAAGAACTTCAAAAGTGGTAAGTGAGTGTTTTCAATTCTTGTTTCATTAAAAGTGTAACCAAGGTTGTGGGTAGTTGATTTATGGAAGAATTTTTGAAGTTTGATGTTTTAATGGAGATGTACATTTTGGCAGCCATGGAAATTCAGTATATGTAGCTTGTTTTTACTTATTTATGGTTGTTTAAGATGTTGTTATTGATGGCAGCATGGATATGTGTATAATGGTTTGGAATTGGGTATGTAAATGGGTTATGTTCATGTGGTTAAATGATGTAAATGGAATTTGGAAAATTTTGTATTATAGTGTGCATATTGAAAATGGTTACAAGCTGTCCAAAATGACCAAAAATCTGTTGTTAAAGGTGTTAATGGTAAGGTACAAACCAGAATTGGCATGAAGGAAGTAATTTGGTAATTGTTGAATATGTAATTGGTAAGTGATGAGAAGTGTGTAGTAGGGCAGTGTATGTTTTGGCTTAAAACCTTAAGTGTGTGACTCAAATTGGTATGAGACCAATTGAAGGTGAAACTAGGCACAAAATGTGCCAACTTTCATGAAGGAAGCTTACCAAAATTCTGCCTAGAAGGTGACTTGAAAAATGTCCAAATCCGGATTAGTGACTTGAAAGCCTGAAAATTGACCATTTGGGCAGTAGTTAGTGTTTTGGCCATAACTCACTCAAAACAGGTTCAAATGACCTGAAATTTTTATCATGAATAGTTTAGACATATATCTACAATTCTTATGAAGACACCAAAGCCCAGAAATGGCAAGAACCAAGCAAATAGCTTGCACAAGTTCAGGTACCAAAACTGGCCGAACCAAAAGTGACCTAAAAATAACCTAAAGTTACCATTTTGGTGCATTATGTCCAACATTGGTAAATTTACCATAACTTAGTCTACACAACTTAGAATGATCTGAAATTTTACCCCGCGTGCAATAAGGCATAGACCTACAAGTATGTGGTTTGGACCGAAACCCGAAAACTGAGGGAACTAGGTCGTCCGGCTAGGTCAAAATAGTACACCAAAATCTGGTAAATTGCAATAAAATGCAATACACTTGAAAATGAATTTGGTAACATATACCAACACTAAAGGATTATAAAATGTGACATATTGATAACATTGGAGTTGACTCACTTAGAGTGCATCAAGGGTCAACATTATAGGTTGACTAATGAAATGAATTGAAGGGAATAGTACCAAGAAAATTTAAATATTAGATTTTATTGTTAGAAACAAATTCATTGAGTACTGAAACACTTTAAATTGTGTGTTTCAGTTGATAAGGATATTGGGAAGCATAAGGAACACTGAGTCAGAGCCAAAAGGCATTTATCAGAGGTTTGTGCACAACTAGTTTTTAACTGATTTTGTTCTGAATATTTCATATGATTAAATGACATATTTTTCTTATGTATTATGTTTAATAAGCATTGGATTTAATTCAATGATTATTGTAATTGTTATAGTATGTAAGAATTTAGCTTTGCGACATGGTATTTCCACAAGTATTAAGCATTGTTGTGAATTGAATAAATTATGTTTTGGAAAATTGTGATAGAACATGTTTTTAATTGTGATGGGCAATTTGCATGGAAAAATACAAATTTATGATTTGAATTGTGATGAGCATTAAAATTATTGGATATTGGAATTGACTTTGAATCGAATTGTATTGTGATTTATGCTCACTAAAAGGATTGTGATATTGTTTTATATCTCACTATAGATGCTTGATTAGGTTATTACCCATCTCTCTCATTTGTTGAGAAGACAATAGAGTTAGTTTCGTTTTGATTACCAAGGTACGTGCACAGGCTTAGATTCTCCTCTTCTTAAAGGTTAGATCTAAGTTTTTTTTTTATTTTTTTTATTTATGTTATGGCCCTTTCGGAAGATTCATTATTATGGTGTGTACTATGCACGATCATTCGACCTCCCCGACCATAGGGAGTTAGAATCACCTCGAAGATGGCCCTTGCGGATTAGTCTTGCATAGTTGGTGAGATAAAGAATGGTTTTGAATAGTAAAGTATTGTGATTTCAATTATGATTTATGTATAATTGATTTTGTTGGAATTATCTAAAATGTTTGGTTGTGATTTGATAAATTGAATTTCACGATCAAAGTCATTTCATTCAAATGATTTATGTTATTGGCAATGAATAATTTGATTTTTGGAATTTAATGAGTATCCTGATTTTTAAATTATTTGCTGTAATTTTGCTAAGGTATATTGAACTATGTTTTAAGTTATAGTTGTGCACCACTGAGTTCACCACTCAGCGATAGCTTTGTATGCTGTCGTAGGTGAAAAGAGCATAGAGTAATTGAGTAATCTTCTTTGAAGAGACATTCAGATCAACTCCAGATATACCCATGTACACAGGTTTTGATGTATGTATGTAATAAAATGTATGTAAATTATTTGAGCAGTTGTATAAAAACTCTTGTAAAATATTTTGGTATGTAATTAAATGTAAATTATTGTAAATGTAAAATTGAGATTTCATTTACTTGTATAGTTTTGTAATATTAATTTTTGAGTTTTATAATCAATGAAATGTTTCTTTTATGATGAGGTTGGCTTGAAAATGAAATGACTTGATTATTGAGATTGAGTTGTGAGGTGAAATGAAGTTTATTGGAGTTACATTTGAGAAAAACATATGGGGAGTGTTTTCCTTTTCATGTTTGAAGCACTGTTTTCTCAAAATGCAGCCGGCACTTTGCCAAAATTTTGAAAAAAATCTTATAATACCAGATTTTAATCGATGATTTAAATTTCACAAAAATTGTTTTAAAATCCCTTGTAGTATATCTAATGGGTTATCGGTAGGCAAAGTACGATAATTCATTAGGTGTACTACGGGATCATGTTACATCTTATAGAGGAGTAGGGTGTGACATGTTTTGTGGTATCAAAGCAATGGTTTTAAAGTAAATTTCAAACTGTGAATTTGAAATCTTTTTGTCAGTAACTACAACTGCTCAAATGTTTGATACATATAGTACATTTACATCATAAATATGAACTAATGGAGAGGAATCTCCTTGTGTTAGTTGTACAGGAATAGAAAATCCTGTGAAAATATATGGAAGAGAAGAATGAGACAATATAATAGTCTGTGATGGCAGAAGTGCAAGTTAAGGGCCTAGCCCCACAAAGTGTCGAAGGCCCAACTGTACCAGTTTTATTGGTACAAATTACTGCACAAATGGCCCAGCAAATAGCCACTTTCTTTCAACAAATGGCTGATACTCTATTAGCTCAAGCTCAAGCACAAACCCAACCCCCACAAAGGCAGTGTGAAATGGAGAAGAGGAAGAAACATATGGGTCAGAGCTCGAGCAGTAATTTGGGAAAGAGAAAAGAATTTGAGGAACCCCGAGCTTAGGGATATGACAGAGGTGGATCATTAGGGCAGAGAACATCAAGATCTAGTCATCGAACAACTAGAAGTTCCTATTCTGCCCGTTTCTGCCATGTTTGTGGTAAGCTACATGGAGATATTTATCGTAACGCCTCTGGAGCCTGCTACAACTGTGTAAAGCTTGGACACTTTGTTAAAGATTATACTAGAGCACCTCGATCTACTCTCCAAAGTTCACAGACAGTCAGTAAAGGTCGAGATAGAAATAGAGTTGGTACTCCTCACAACCATAACATAGTGAATTAATCCAAACATAGTAGCGCATCAGTCAGAGCGTCCACTATGCGCTAAGGAGAAAGAACAGAAATTTCAGATGTAGCTGCTGGTAAGTTCTTAATTTTTGAAAGAAATAATTAGTTATTATTTGATCACAGCACTAATTAGTTGTGTGCTAGTGTTAGAACTATATATTATGTTGCTATTCCTTTACATGGGAATGAATTTTGATGTATTAATGACTAGTCTCTTAGGATAAAAACTATAATAACAAGTATGATTGACATTAATTTTGGAAGAATTGTTAGCTAAAAGTATTTTCTAACACACCATAAATTATAAAGCTAATTGGCGAGCCTATTTAATGTAAGGCAAGAGGACCTAAAAGTAAATTACAGTAATAGAATTGCTCTAGATGAGGGCAAAGATGTCACTGTTAGTAATTGTTAACGGATATTGTAATCAGAATCGATTTAGGATATTAGTGGATTCGAGAAAGATAAAATGTTAGAAAACCTAGTCCATGAGGTTATAATGTAATGACTATGTAATGTTCTCGATGTTTGTATTGTAAGCTGCAGATTACAGTATCGACACGAGATTATTGTGTAGGGCTACGTGCTTCCTCATGGTACAATAAAATAAGAATATTTGTAAGTAATCTATAAATTGATATAGTTACTCCCGAATGGAGTACTATTACGGGAAATAAATGTAAGAATTTTAGTCAGAAATTTAAAACTTTAGAACTAGCCTGTCGAAAGACTACACTTGTAAGGTAGCTAGAGTCAGTAACTCGGTTACAATAATGTGAACTACCTGTACCACAGTAATTGCTATAAGTTTAGAGATATCAATACGACTTATCATCCTCAGATGGATGGACAGTCGAAACAAGTAATTCAGGTAAATTCTGAAATTCATTGAGTTTCTGTAAATAATGAAATGAAATGATAATAATAACCTGTAAAATGTAATAAGCACTCGAGAATATACTGAGAACTTGTGTCCTTGAATCCGAGGGGAGATGGGACAGATACCTCCCACTAACAGAATTTGTATACAATAATAAGTGTCAAGCTAGCATACAAATGGCAACCTATGAAACATTGTAAGGGAACAGATAACTATGGATTTTGTGATGAGACTTTCGAGGACACAGAATAGTCATGATGCAGTATGGGTCATAGTTAATAGACTAACCATGTATGCTCACTTTTTGCCAATCCGAATGGACTATAGTTGGAGAGATTGGCCAGATTATACATAAATGAGATTGTAAAACTGCATGGAGTGCCAGTATCGATTGTATCAGACAGAGATCCTAGGTTCACTTCTAGATTCTAGGGTAGTCTTCAGAGAGCCCTAGGAACTAGATTGAACTTTAGCACGGCATTCCACCCATTGATAGATGGCTAGTCTGAGAGGGTAATTCAAATATTGGAGGATATGCTACGGGCTTGTGCGATTGAGTTTGAAGGTAGTTGGGATATACACTTGCCTTTGATTGAGTTTGCTTATAACAACAGCTACCAATCAAGCATTGGGATGCCTCCATATGAAGTTTTATATGGCAGAAAGTGCAGAATTCCCCTATGTTGGGATGAAATAGGTGAAATGAAGATGATTGGGCTAGAAATTGTTCAGCAGACAGAAGAAAAGATCAGATTGATTAAATATCGACTCAAGGCTGCATCAGACTGTCAAAAGTCCTATGTTGATATGAAGAGAAGAGATATTGAATATGCAATGGGTAATAAGATATTCCTTAAAGTTTCTCCTTGGAAGAGGACATGAGGAGACAGCACCCACAGCTGTTCAGAAACTGATGCCAGGTAAAATTTCGAGATGAAATTTATTTTAAGGGGGGGAGAATTGTAACACCCTTATGTTCGGTAGTGCGTTCCACTGTTCCAGTGACCAGTGTGGTCTGGATAGCTAGGATGCTCAGAACTACACTTAAACATTAGTGAGGAGACATAAAATAATGAAATACAAGAAAAGAAAATACAAGAAAAACAAAGAAAAAAATAATAGCAATGAAATGTAACCATGTTAAAAGAGCTGAAAACCATAGCGATGGGTGACCACACTGGGAAGTTGCGGCGTGGACCGTTGACTAGCCCTAGACCACGGGGAACTCTGAAAAATATTTTTAAGACTTAAATAAACATCTATTGAAGTATAAATGTTATTATAAATATCAAAGAAAAATTAATTAATTAATTAATTAGTACAAAGAAAAACGAGAAATCGAGAAAATGACAAAACTCGATGTTACCGAAAAATTGGGAATGCAACCCGAATAGGGGCATTGTGGTCATTTGACACCCCGAGTTGTCTTTTGACCTAAATGTCCATTAAAAATAAATGATATTAAACTTTGAAAATATCATAAAAATTTTAAAATGTGGTACATTATATAAATAGTGAAAGAAATGAGGTAAATGTGCAAAAAATGAAACTTTAATTAATTAAACATTAAATTATTCCTAAGTGCCCCACTAACTCTCATCTTGGGCCACCTATATAAGCAATTGGGATAGAATTAATCCATCATCTTCAACCTTTGGAAGAGTGGCCGAAATGAACTCCATGGGAGACTCCATGGCCAAACTCATATCCACACCCTTGCATCCATGATTCAAGCTTCCTTTCACCATAAATCCTTCATTAAACCTTGCATACTCAGCTTGCGAAAAACATTGCCAGCAAAAAGAAGAAGTTTGGGTGTGGTTTTGAAGAACTTCAAAAGTGGTAAGTGAGTGTTTTCAATTCTTGTTTAATTAAAAGTGTAACCAAGGTTGTGGGTAGTTGATTTATGGAAGAATTTTTGAAGTTTGATGTTTTAATGGAGATGTACATTTTGGCAACCATGGAAATTCAGTATATGCAGCTTGTTTTTACTTGTTTATGGTTGTTTAAGATGTTGTTATTGATGGCAACATGGATATGTGTATAATGGTTTGGAATTGGGTATGTAAATGGCATATGTTCATGTGGTTAAATGATGTAAATGGACTTTGGAAAATTCTGTATTATAGTGTGCATATTGAGAATGGTTACAAGCTGTCCAAAATGACCAAAAATATGTTGTTAAAGTGTTAATGGTAAGGTACAAACCAGAATTGGCATGAAGGAAGTAATTTGGTAAGTGTTGAATATGTAATTGGTAAGTGATGAGAAATGTGTAGTAGGGCAGTGTATGTTTTGGCTTAGAACCTTAAGTGTGTGACTCTAATTGGTATGAGACCAATTGGAGGTGAAACTAGGCACAAAATGTGCCAACTTTTATGAAGGAAGCTTACCAAAATTCTGCCTAGAAGGTGACTTGAAAAATGACCAAATCCGAATTAGTGATTTAAAAGCTTGAAAATTGACCATTTGGGCAGTAGTTAGTGTTTTGGCCATAACTCACTCAAAACAGATCCAAATGACCTGAAATTCTTACCATGAATAATTTAGACATATGTCTACAATTCTTATGAAGACACCAGAGTCCAAAAATAGCCAGAACCAAGCCAAATAACTTGCAATGGCTTGCACAAGTTCAGGTACCAAAATTGACCGTACCAAAAGTGACCTAAAAATGACCTAAAGTTACCATTTTGGTGCCTTATATCCAGCATTGGTAAATTGACCATAACTTGGTCTACACAATTCAGAATGACCTGAAAATTTTGCCCCGAGTGCAATAAGACATAGACTTAAAAGTTTTTAGTTTGGACCGAAACCCGAAAACTAAGGGAACTAGGTCGTCTGGCTAGGTCAAAATAGTACACCAAAATCCAGTAAATCACAATAAAATACAATACACTTGAAAATTAATTTGGTAACATATACCAGCACTAAAGGGCTATAAAACGTGACATATTGGTAATATTGGAATTGACTCACTTAGAGTGCATCAAGGGTCAACATTATAGGTTGACTAATGAAATGAATTGAAGGGAATAGTACTAAGAAAATTTAAATATTAGATTTTATTATTAGAAACAAATTCATTGAGTACTGAAACACTTTAAATTGTGTGTTTCAGTTGATAAGGATATTGGGAAGCATAAGGAACACTGAGTCAGAGCTAAGAGGCATTTATCAGAGGTTTGTGCACAACTAGTTTTTAACTGATTTTGTTCTGAATATTTCATATGATTAAATGACATATTTTTCTTATGTATTATGTTTAACAAGCATGGGATTTAATTCAATGATTATTGAAATTGTTATAGTATGTATCAATATAACACCCCGTTTGCATAGCCTGGTAGATTTCACTGTTCCGGTGACCGGTGTCGGTCCGGATAATTAAGGGGATTAGAACCACACTTACGACAATTAGAGAAGCCATAAACACAAATAATTAGTAATGTTCAATTAGTTAAGTATAAACAAGAAAAACAAAACATAAGAAGTTAAACGAGCCGAGAGTCACAGCGATGGGTGATCTCCTGAACGATCACGAAGTCATTTTAAACTCAAATTTCGAACCGTAAAAAGTGACGCTGCGGTCCTTAGGACCCTTATGGACACAGTGGAAAAGAGAAAATCACGAAAAAGAACTATTAAGTCAGTCAAATAATTAGGTCAGGGAATCGAAAGAAATAGGGAATTATTTGCAAACTGGGATGAACCGGCGAAGGGCAATTTGGTCAATTGACCCCGAGAATTGACTCCTGACCTAACTGTCAAATAAAATTGGAGAAAAGAAAATTTCAGAATCGAGAATTAAATTAAAGAACTAATAGAAAAATAGAAAAAAAAGGAAAAATCAAAAAGTAAAAAGGTGATGACATCATGCATGACCTCATGCATGATGCCATAACTAAACTAATTAATTTAATTAATTAATTGGAAATTTTGTGGTCTTCCATAATTAAAATAAATAAAGAAAATAAAAGAAAAAAAAAAGTAAAAATCACTTCTTCTTCCTTCCATCTTGCCGCCCCATCTTCCTCCATAACTCCCATGAAAATTTTTTTATCTAAGCTTATATCTAAGCTTAAATTCCTCCACCCAATTTACATAACTCCCCTAAAAACCTCACTAGACCTTGCAATCTCAACTTAAGAACAAGAAAGAAAGAAGAAAGGAGGAGAGGAATTAAAGAATTGGTGTTTAAGTTGAGGTTAGTTTATTAACTTGTCATTTTTCCATATTAAATGCATATGTGATGGTTGAAATGAGCTTAGAATTAATTAAATGAAATGAAAATATGGGGGAAGGACTATTATTGAAATTTCATCCAGCTTGGAGGGAGTATGATTTTGTATGGCTTGAGGGTTTTGAATGAGTTTAGAAACCTTACTTAGTTGAATGATTAGCATTAAAACCATTAAATGTAGTTAAATGCATGAGATGAATGAGTTAGGGTTTGAATGTTAGGGTTTGTGAAACAAATTTTGGAGAAATGTTTAAATGATGACTTTGGTCTATTGTGAGATGAAAAATGGTCAATAATGACCAAAAGAGATGTGTGGAAATTGTGAGAATGAAAGATAAATTCGTAGGGCAAATGGTCATGCTGCTGGCAGCATGACCAAGCCCACTTTGAAGGATCAAAACGGAAATTTTACAAGTCCAATTGATATGCCACCAATTGGGGATGAAAATTAGACATAAAATAGCACAATTTTCATTAAGGAACCATGGCCAAAAACTGACCAAAACTTAGTGAACCAATTGACCAAAGTGAAATGAGAGCAGGCTGCCACTGCACAAACTGACCAAATGAACAGTAATTGTTCATTTGGTCACTACTCGAGCTAGGAAGGTCAAAATGATCTGAAATTTTACCAGTATTTAGATAAGATATAGATCTAAAACTTTCATGAAGAACACCAACCCAAATTATGCCATTAACCTAATTAAATGATTGAGCAAATTTGAGTTACTGAACCTGCAAAACTGCAGATTTCCATTTGAACAGTAAAGTTCCAATGGCTATAACTCTCTCTAGAAAACTCCGATTTAGACGATTCTTGAACCGATGGAAACATAAGACATAGTAGAACATTTCGTGTGGAGGAAATTAGACCAAATTATGGACTTAACTTGGTCAAATTATTGAATGAAGTTGGATCAAAAATCTGCCAGAACCTAAATTGTAGCATGAACAGTGCACGTGCACAGTAATTGTATTTTGGCTATAACTTGAGCTACAAAACTCCAATTGGGGTGATCCAAAAAGGAGAATACACTTAAGACAATAAGGAACATTTTCTATGAAGGAAGTTTTGCCAAATTCCAACAGTAAAAGGGCCAATGGAACAGTGCAACTTGGAGCACCAAAACTAAAAATTTGACAATTTGGCCAAAAGGATTTAAGCTTTGAGAAAATGACCAAAATGTGGTATGTGGGTGAAGCTGGAGTTCCCATACCTATTAAGCCTTAGAAAGTCAACTATTTGACTTGAATAGTGTAGTGAATAGTAACCCGAAACACAAATTTCGAGAACGTCGAATTTAACACGTTAGAACTAGGTAAATGTGAAGCTAAATTTATTTTAGATTTGTGTTAAGTTCTAGTACTGAAACATTGTAAAATTGTGTGTTTCAGTTGAAAAGAATATCAGGAATAAACCCGAGGAACCGAGTCGAGGCTAAAGGACGACTCGCTTGAGGTTTGTGCACAACATCTCTATGCTTTAAAATTCATTGATAAAGTGAATGAAATATGTATTTTACTTGTGCTTTGGAATTGTTGAAAGTTTAATTGTGACATTATATATGATGTTTTGATTTAAACTGTAAAAGTTATTGTGTATATTTGAAATGACAATGTTTAGCAAATTGTTAAGATAAGTTTTGAAACCACAGTGTCATGACCATATATTTGAACACCTCACTAGCACGACTAGTGGGGGTAATTAGTTTCGAATTTTGATTCCTTCTCTGGAGAAGTGTTGAGGTGTGCCAGTAGAAGAGGATGTGAATGGATATCCATATATTTGAGCTAGCTAGCCTTGTGATGTGATTTCTCTTTAGCCTCTGGCTATTGAGATTCTATTTGTTTCGAATGGCATGATTTAACTGTGGGTTTTATGAAATGTGTTTTGATACTTCGAAATGAACGTGGTTTGCATTAAAATCTCATAATTCATGTTTTGTGTTTAATGCTCATGTTTAGTCAAATTTTTGAATAAATATGATTTTATTTTTGCATAAAGACTATTTTAGTATATTGTGCACCACTGAGTCCTAGTACTCAACGATGGCTTCTATTATATAAATGTATGGACGTGCAAATGGGTCTTGAGCAGCTTGTACAAAAATTTGTATGAAGTTTGTAATAAAGTTTAGTTTGTATTTCTTTTGATGTAAAATTTTGTAAGAATGTACATAAATTGTTTTGTTTCTAATGAAATATGAATGGAACTATTTTATTTAATTTGAATGAAATGGATTGTTAGTATTTTGATGATCATTGGATACTGGATTTGAAATTGAAAGTTGATAAATGTGTTGAGAAATTGTTTGAGATTGAGTTTGAAATTGAAGTAGTGGTTGAGAAAAATTTTTTAGAAGTGCTTTTTATAGGTATTTAAAGAACTGGTTTCTCAAAATACAGACAGAACTCTATCAAAATTTTTATAAAATTTGCAGAAAACTGAAATGGACCAAAAATATTAATTAGATTTACTTTTAATTATATGTTTTAAATACCTATTAGAAAATGCTCACCACTTGTCAAAATTAAGAAAATTGTTTAAAATCCCTTGTGGGGTACTTAATGAGTTATCGGTAGGTGAAGTTCGGTGGTTCATTAGGTATTCTACGGGATCATGTTATGCCTTACTGAGGGGTAAGGTGTGACATGTTTTAGTGGTATCAGAGCAAATTTTTTAAGTATGTTTTAACATATAAATTTGTGTCTTTCTTTGTTAAGTACAACTGCTCAATGTCCATATTTGTTACATACAGTGCATTACATCATGAATATGAACTAACGGAGGAAAATCTCCATGTGTTACTTATTCAGGAGATACCCTAACTTCAGCCTGAAATGGAAGAAGGGGATCGCTCAGTTGAGCAGTCTGTTGAAGCTGAGGCACAAGGGGAAGCCCCAGCTTTACCGAATGTTAGTGGGCCAGCAGCACCAGCCCCACAAATGCCGCAGTTTCTGCCTGATTCGCCTGACAAAGAGATGCGATGTTTTAGCAAATGGCTGGGGGTATGCCTGCTCAAGCTCCACCCCAGACACCTGTGACACAACCACTGCCTCCAGCCAGAAAATATGATAAATTACTGAAGTATGGGGCTACAGAATTTAAGGGTATAGTGGACCCTTTAGAGGCAGAGCAATGGCTTGAAAGAATGGACAGAGTATTTAAGAAGCTACATTGCCAAGATGAACTAAAGTTTGAGTACTCTGTGTCGCTACTGTAAGGGGATGCGTATGATTGGTGGAAGACCATCCCCCATAGCTTGGCTGAACCACCAGTGTTGACCTGGGATGACTTCATCAAAGAATTCAGACAGAAATACATCCCAGATGCATATGTTGACCAGAAACTGCAAGAATTTTTGAGTCTGACACAAGGAAACCGATCGGTGCCAGAGTATGAGAGGGAGTTCTCCCGCCTGAGTCACTATGCGGGGAGTCTCCTTACTACTAGCAAGGCAAGGTGCAAGAGATTTGAGACGGGTTTGAAGCCTAGCATAAGGATGCAAGTTGTGGGATTTCGACACAGCAACTTCTCAGAGCTCATGTCTCAAGCACTTGAGCTGGAGAGAATTGAATCAGAAGCAACCCCAATAAAAGAAAAATCAGAGAGAGCTGAGAAATCAGGAAAAGATAAAGGGGAAAAGTCAATAGAGCCAAGTTCTGGTGCTACCTCTGGAAAGAAAAAGAAGTTTAGTGGACCCAGTAGAGGTCGAGGTGGAAGATTTGGTAGAGGCAGATTTTCTGGACAGAGACCCCCTAGGTCTGGACAGCAGTCGAGCAGGGGTTCATATTCTGCCCGACCCTGTGAGACTTGTGGCAAGGTTCATGGGGGGGAATGTTATTGGGCCACTGGAGCCTGCTTTAACTGTGGAGGCAAGGGCCATATAGCTAAAGACTGTACTAGTGCTCCGAGATATAGTCCAGCTCCTACTACTGCCGAGGGATCTATTGCAGTCCCGCTCTCGAGAGGTTCACGGGCCAAGGCAGGAAGAGGTAGAGGTAGAGGTACTACTTCAGGCAGTCAGGGCACAGTTGGTCAGTCAGGACAAGGAAGTGCTTCAACTAGAATTTATACAATGAGACAGCGAGAAGAGGCTGAGACTTCTGATGTGGTAGCTGGTATATTCTCTATCTCTGATCAAGAAGTATTTGTATTGTTTGATCCGGGTTCAACTCACTCATATGTTAGTGCTAGCATAGTTAGTTCACTTGCTGTTCCATGTGTGCAAATGGGTTTTGAAGTGCTAGTAACTAGTCCGTTAGGACAAGAGGTCCGGGTCAACAGAATTTATAGAGACTGTCCTTTGGTGATCCAAGGACATGTTTTCCCATCAGACTTGATTGAAATGCCCTTCAGAGAGTATGATATCATCTTGGGCTTGGATTGGTTAGCCAGGCATCATGCCATGATTGATTGTAGACTGAAGATAGTCACTTTTGGTCTCCCTTTATACGGTGATGTGGTAATACACGGGGAGAGGCATTTACTGCCATCAAACATCATTTCGGCTGCACTAGCCAGAAGAATGATCAGAAAGGGGTGTGAAGCATACTTAGCACAAGTGATAGACACCCAAGTGGGGAGTCCAGCACTACGGGACATCCCTATTGTATGTGATTTTCCAAATGTATTTCCTGATGAATTGCCAGGATTACCTCCAGAAAGAGAGGTGCAGTTTGAGATTGATGTTATGCCTGGTGTGGACCCAATCTCCATAACACCATATAGAATGGCACTTACAGAATTAAAAGAGTTAAAAGTACAGTTGCAGGAGTTGCTTGACAAGGGCTTTATCCACCCTAGTGTGTCACCTTGGGGAGCGCCAGTGTTGTTTGTAAAGAAGAAGGATGGCACTCTCCGGTTATGCATTAATTATCGGCAGTTGAATAAGGTGACAATAAAGAATAAATATCCATTGCCCCGTATTGATGTTTTGTTTGATCAGTTGAGGGGTGCAGCTGTGTTCTCTAAAATTGACCTGAGATCAGGTTATTATCAGCTGAAAGTACAAGAGCAGAGTATTGCTAAAACTGCCTTCAGAACCCGCTATGGCCATTATGAGTTTTTGGTTATGCCATTCAGGTTAACTAATGCTCCGGCTGCTTTTATGGATCTGATGAACACTATCTTCAGACCATACCTCGACCAGTTTGTTGTGGTATTTATAGATGATATATTGGTCTATTCGAGAAATGCAGAAGAGCATGATAGACATCTGCGAATTGTACTACAGACTTTGAGAGAGAAACAGCTATATGCCAAATTGTCGAAGTGTGAATTTTGGCTGAAAGAAATATCCTTCTTGGGGCATGTAGTATCAGAAGAGGGCATCAAGGTAGATCTAAATAAGATTGAAGTCGCCTTAATTGAGGCCACCTAAATGTCACAGAAATTCGTAGTTTTCTGGGTTTAGCTGGATACTACCATAGATTTGTGAAGGGATTCTCCATGTTGGCATCTCCATTGACCAAGCTGCTTAGAAAAGATGTAAAATTTCAGTGGACGGACAAATGCCAGCAAAGTTTTGATGAATTGAAGAGATGTTTGACTGAAGCTCCAGTCCTGACTTTACCTATTCCGGGTAAAGAATATACAGTATATAGTGATGCTTCTCACCATGGATTAGGCTGTGTATTGATGCAAGATCGAAATGTCATTGCCTATGCATCACGCTAGCTAAAACAGCATAAGAGGAATTATCCAACACATGATTTGGAGCTTGCAGCTATTGTGTTTGCTCCTAAGATCTGGAGGCACTATTTATATGGGGAAAAGTGTTGCATCTATACAGATCATAAGAGTTTGAAGTATTTGGGCACCCAGAAAGAGCTGAATTTGAGACAGAGGAGATAGTTAGAGTTGATAAAAGACTACGATTGTCTGATAGACTATCAGCCAAGGAAAGCTAATGTTGTGGCTGATGCCTTAAGTCGCAAGACTATGGCAAGTCTACGGGTTACTCCTTGGTCTTTGGTTCATGAGTTGAGATCATTGCATGCCAGCTTAGAGATTAATGATGATGGGCAGACAGCAGTTGCATGGCATGTACAGCCAGTGTTGATTGATCAGATTAGAATGGCTGCTCAGAATGATCAGAAGTATTAGAAGCTGTTGGAAGAAGTCAGGCAGGGCAAGAAACCAGAATTCTCAATTAGAGATAATGGTCTACTGCTACACCAGGGCAGAATATGTGTTCCTAATGATGTTGATTTGAGGCAAATCATTTTGAAGGAAGCACATGCGTCTCCTTTTGCCATGCACCCTGGTGGCACAAAAATGTATAGAGGGCTAAAGGAGCATTACTAGTGGATGGGTATGAAAAGAGGTGTGGCAGAGTTTGTATCTAAATGCCTAACATGTCAGCAAGTGAAGGCAGAGCATCAAGTACCTGCTGGGTCATTACATCCACTACCAGTACCAGAATGGAAATGGGAAAGAATAACGATGGATTTTGTGATGGGACTTCCGAGGACACAGAAGGGTCATGATGCAGTTTGGGTCATTGTTGACAGACTGACTAAATCTGCTCATTTTCTACCAGTCCGGATGGATTATAGTTTGGAAAGATTGGCCAAGTTATACATCGATGAGATTGTGAGACTGCATGGAGTGCCAGTAGCCATCATGTCAGACAGAGATCCTAGGTTCACTTCTAGATTCTGGGGTAGTCTTCAGAGAGCCCTAGGAACTAGATGGAACTTCAGTACTGTATTCCACCCACAGACAGATGGCCAGTTTGAGAGGGTAATTCAGATCTTGGAGGACATGCTACGGGCTTGTGTGATTGAGTTTGAGGGTAGTTGGGATACACACTTGCCTTTGATTGAGTTTGCTTACAACAACAGCTACCAATCAAGCATTGGGATGCCTCCATATGAAGCTTTGTATGGCAGGAAATATAGAACCCCGTTGTGTTGGGATGACGTGGGTGAAAGAAAGATGATTGGACCCGAAATCGTTCAGCAAATGAAGAGAAAATCAGGGTGATTAGAGGTCGACTTAAGACTGCATCAGACCGTCAGAAGTCCTATATTGATTTGAAAAGAAGGAATATTCAGTATGCAGTGGGTGAGAAAGTTTTCCTCAAGGTTTCTCCTTGGAAGAGAATTATGAGATTCGACAGAAAGGGGAAACTGAGTCCTCGTTTCATTGGGCCATATGAGGTTCTGGAAAGAGTGGGTCCTTTGGCATATCGGTTGGCACTACCTACAGAGTTGGAAAAGATACATAATGTCTTCCATGTGTCTATGTTGAGGAGGTATCGATCAGTCCCATCTCATGTACTACCAGTAGAGGAAATTGAAGTAAATCCAGACCTCACATATGAAGAAGAACCCATAGATATTCTGGCTTATGAGGTGAAGTAGCTACGAAACAAGCAGATACCATTGGTAAAAGTGCTGTGGAACCATCATTCGAGCCAGGAGGCTACTTGGGAACGAGAGGAGGACATGAGGAAACAGCACCCACAGCTGTTCAGAAATTGATACCAGGTAAAATTTCGAGACGAAAATTATTTTAAGGGGGGGAGAATTGTAACACCCCGTTTGCATAGCCTGGTAGATTTCACTGCTACGTGATCGTGTCATCCAGGATAATTAAGGGGATTAGAACCACACTTCAGACAATTAGAGAAGCCATAAACACAAATAATTAGTAATGTTGAATTAGTTAAGTATAAACAAGAAAAACAAAACATAAGATGTTAAACGAGCCAAGAGTCACAGCGATGGGTGATCTCCTCGGGAACAACTGCGAAGTCGTTTTAAACTCAAATTTCGAACCATAAAAAGTGACGCTGCGGTCCTTAGGACCCTTATGGACACAGTGGAAAAGAGAAAATCACAAAAAAGAACTATTAAGTCAGTCAAATAATTAGGTCAGGGAATCGAAAGAAATAGGGAATTATTTGCAAACCAGGATGAACAGGCGAGGGGCAATTTGGTCAATTGACCCCGAGAGCTGACTCCTGACCTAACTGTCAAATAAAATTGGAGAAAAGAAAATTTCGGAATCGAGAATTAAATTAAAGAACTAATAGAAAAATAGAAAAAAAAAGGAAAAATCAAAAAGTAAAAAGGTGATGACATCATGCATGACCTCATGCATGATGCCATAACTAAACTAATTAATTTAATTAATTAATTGGAAATTTTGTGGTCTTCCATAATTAAAATAAATAAAGAAAATAAAAGAAAAAAAAAGTAAAAATCACTTCTTCTTCCTTCCATCTTGCCGCCCCATCTTCCTCTATAGCTCCCATGAAAATTTTTTTATCTAAGCTTATATCTAAGCTTAAATTCCTCCACCCAATTTACATAACTCCCCTAAAAACCTCACTAGACCTTGCAATCTCAACTTAAAAACAAGAAAGAAAGAAGAAAGGAGGAGAGGAATTAAAGAATTGGTGTTTAAGTTGAGGTTAGTTTATTAACTTGTCATTTTTCCATATTAAATGCATATGTGAAGGTTGAAATGAGCATAGAATTAATTAAATGAAATGAAAATATGGGGAAGGACTATTATTGAAATTTCGCCGAGCTTGGAGGGAGTATGATTTTGTATGGCTTGAGGGTTTTGAATGAGTTTATAAACCTTACTTAGTTGAATGATTAGCATTAAAACCATTAAATGTAGTTAAATGCATGAGATGAATGAGTTAGGGTTTGAATGTTAGGGTTTGTGAACCAAATTTTGGAGAAATGCTTAAATGATGACTTTGGTCTATTGTGAGATGAAAAATGGTCAATAATGACCAAAAGAGATGTGTGGAAATTGTGAGAATGAAAGTTAAATTCGTAGGGCAAATGGTCATGCTACTGGCAGCATGACCAAGCCAACTTTAAAGGACCAAAAAGGAAATTTTACAAGTCCAATTGATATGCCACCAATTGGGGATAAAAATAGACATAAAATAGCACAATTTTCATTAAGGAACCATGTCCAAAAACTGATCGAAACTTAGTGAACCAATTGACCAAAGTGAAATGAGAGCAGGCTGCCACTGCACAAACTGACCAAATGAACAATAATTGTTCATTTAGTCATAACTCGAGCTAGAAAGGTCAAAATGATTTGAAATTCTACTAGTAATTAGATAAGATATAGATCTAAAACTTTCATGCATAACACCAACCCAAATTATGCCATTAACCTAATCAAATGATTGAGCAAAGTTGAGTTACTGAACCTGCAAAACTGCAGATTTCCATTTGAACAGTAAAGTTCCAATGGCTATAACTCTCTCTAGAAAACTCCGATTTAGGCGATTCTTGAACCGATGGAAATCTAAGACATAGTATAACATTTCATATGAAGGAAATTAGACCGAATTATGGACTTAACTTGGTCAAATTATTGAATGAAGTTGGATCAAAAATCTGCCAGAACCTAAATTGCAGCATGAACAGTGCACGTGAACAGTAATTGTATTTTGGCTATAACTTGAGCTACAAAACTCCAATTGGAGTGATCCAAAAATGAGAATACACTTAAGACAATAAGGAACATTTTCTATGAAGGAAGTTTTGCCAAATTCTAACAGTAAAAGGGCCAATGGAACAGTGCAACTTGGAGCACCAAAAATGAAAATTTGACAATTTGGCCAAAAGGATTTAAGCTTTGAGAAAATTACCAAAACCAACAAATTTAATGACAAAAATGTCACATCCTATCCCTCTGTAAGGCATAACATGATCCCATAGTATACCTAATGAATTACCAACTCCGTCTACGGATAACCCATTAAATACACTACAAGGGATTTTAAAAACTTTTCTTACTTCTTTTACAGTGGTGAGCACTATTTACAGGTATTAAAAACCTTTTTGAACTGAAGTGATAAAACTAACACATTTGAATTATTTGGAATTTCTGTAAAAATTTTGGCAGAGTGCCATCTGTATTTTGGATAAAACAGTTCTTCAGAAAACCTGTAAAAAGCACTTCAATATTTTTCCAAATCTCAACTTCAACATATTTCTCAACACAACATATTTATCAACTTAAATCCACAGTGATTTTTCAAAGACTGAGATAAAATAAATATAATACAATTTTTACAAGTCAAAATAACTCATAATTTACTTTACAACTTTAATGTACAATTTTAATTTACAACTGCTCAAAACCAAAAACAATATGTACATACAGTGAACATACATTACAGTACAAAATGCAAAATGTGGTATACTCGTTATACCCGAAAATCTCTCATTGGAGGTACTAGCAGCCTAGTCTGCTGCCCTGTTCGTCTGTCTACCTGCGACAGCAATGAAAAGTTATCGCTGAGACAATGTCTCAGTGGTGCACAACATTAACCAAATACAACTTTAAATCATAATTCATAAATCATTTAAATGATGGATACGTAAAATCATAGTTAAATTCAAGACAATGAATGTCAGAAGGAATTTAACACAATATCACAATAAATCTCAGAGATCAAAACATAGTTAACTTCAAAAGACAGTAAATGTCAATAAGGATTTAACTCCATTTCACAATCTCATAATACAAATCAATAAATCACACACAGCTTAATCATGTTCCAAAGTTCAATTCGTCCCAAAAGTGGATGACTAATGAGGAATAACATAGCTAGCTAGCAAAAATATGAGTACTCATCCAACTCGTCCTCAACAGGCACACACCTCAACACTTTAGCCAGAGAGGGAATTCAATTCGTCCCACTAGACAAGCTAGCGAGGAATACAATCAATATACATGATAGCTGTGGTTTCAAACCATTTCCAATGCTTTTCAATCAATAAGTATCCATCAATATCATTCAAACAATTTCTCACAAGTTCAAGCCATTTACAGTGCTTTTCAAGCGATAAATATCCATTCAAACACATTTCCACAATTTAAAATAGTAATGTACAAATAGTCATAATTCATTTCAATTGAAAAATTCAAAAGAAATAGTTGTTGTGCACAAACCTCTAATAATTGTCTCCTGGTCTGGACTCAGTGTTTCCTTCCCTTTTCCTGAGTCTTTGGTAACTGAGAAACACAATTTGAAGTGTTTCAATACTAAATTAAACTATCTCTATCGATGATGCTTGATAAGTAATTCACTGAAAGCTATTATTTGCTTAATCACCTAATATACCGACCCTCGATGCGTTCTAGGTAAATTAGGTTTTAGTGTCACTAATATGTCACATTCGATAGTGTTTTAGGGTTGGTACACGTTACCAATTTCATTTCCTTGTTTAGTGCATTTTATTGCAACTTGCTAGATTCCGGTATACTAGTTTGACCTAGCCAGAAGACCTAGTTCCCTCGATTTTCGGGTTTCGGTCAAAACTACAAACTTGTAGATCTATGTCTTATGGAACGCGGGGCAAAATTTTAGGTCATTCTGAGTCATGTAGACCAATTTATGGTCATTTTACTATTGCTGGTCAAATGGCATCAAATTAGGTCATTTTAGGTCAAATTTGGTCAACTTTGGTTTGGCCAGTTTTTGGACCCGAACTTGTGCAAGCTGTTTGACTTACTTATGGTCATTTATGGGCTTTGGTGTCTTCATAAGACTTGTAGGTATGGGTCTTAACTATTTATGGTTAAAGTTTCAGGTCAATTGGACCTGTTTTGAGTGAGTTATGGTCTAAACACTAACTGCTGCCAAATTGGTCAATTTTCAGGTCTCAATTGTACTTAATCCGAATTGGTCATTTTTCATGCTACATTGCAAGCAGAATTTTGGTATGCTTTCTCAATGAAAGTTGGAAAATTTTGTGCCTAGTTTCACCTCCAATTGGTCTCATACCAATTGGAGTTACACATTTAGAGTTATAGGCCAAAATGCACACTGTCCTTAATTACCTTGCTTAAACATGTAGCAATTACACATTTACCTTACCATAAATCCACTCCTCAACCCAATTCTGTTTTGGCACATTACCAAAACCATATACCACTTCACTTTAAAGTCACTTTGGGCAGAATACAAACATCCTCAATACACCAAATAAAACTCTAATTCATAAAGTTCAAATAGAACCACATATACACATAAACATTTCTAATTCTTACATACACTTTACACAACCAATTTACATACATATTCATCAATCCTCAATATCACAATTTATCCAATATCTCCATGGCTGTCCAAACTGGATATATCAAGAACTTCTCAAAACTTAAAAATTCCTTCACAAAGCACACACCCATAACATGTATACAAAGTTTAACAAAGCAATATTCAAAATCTCAAACCTACCTATTGTTGGAACTTGCTAAACCTTCACTAAACTTCTTTATATTGATATCTACTTCTTCCTTGTGATGTGGAGGTAATCTTTAATGAAGAAAAGTAATCAAAATCTAGCTTGAAAATGGGTGAAATGAAGCCATGCAAATAGGGTGGCCATGAAAGGGCTTTAGGAGTTCTTCCTTACGGCAATGGATGAATAAATGAGGAAGATGAAGTTTTAATGGAACTAATCTGCCCACTTAATCAATATTTTAATTCATATTATAATTCTTAGTGGTCCACTTACTCAAATTAATCATATAATAAGCTTAAAGTACTAATTACACAATTTTCACTCCACTTTTGGCTATTTGCATTAGGTACCACTAAACTAATTTTTCATTTTATTTTCTAAGTGTAATATTATTTATTTTTAATGGAAATTTAGGTCAAAAGACAGTTCGGGGTGTCAAATGACCACAATGCCCTTGTTCGGGTTACATTCCCGATTTTTCGGTAACACCGGGTTTTGTCTGTTTTTTGATTTCTCATTTTTCTTTGTACTAATTATTTAATTTTTCTTTGATATTTCAAATGATATTTATACTTCAATTAATGTCTCTTTAAGTCCTAAAAATATTTTCCAGGGTTCCCCGCAAATCTGTATTAGTCAACGGTCCACGCCGTGACTTCCCGGTGCGGTCACCCATCGCTAGGGTTCTCGGCTCGCTTAACTTGATTACCTTTCTTTGCTATTATTTTTTTCCTTTGTTTTTCTTGTATTTTCTTTTCTTGTATTTCATTATTTTATGTCTCCTCACTCATAACGAAGTGTAGTTCTAGGCATCCTGGCTATTCGGACAACACTGGTCACCGGAACAGTAGAACGCACTACCGAGCTTAGGGGTGTTACAATTCTCCCCCCCCCCCTTAAAATAAATTTCATCTCGAAATTTTAGCTGACATTAGTCTCTGAACAGCTGTGGGTGCTGTCTCCTCATATCCTCTTCACGTTCCCAAGTAGCTTCTTGGCCTTAATGATGGTTCCACAGCACTTTAACCAGGTGTGTTTGTTTGTTCCTCAGCTGCTTCACCTCATATGCCAGAATTTTTATGGGTTCTTCCTCATATGAGAGGTCTAGATTTACCTCAATCTCTTCAACTGATAGTACATGAGATGGGTCAGATCTGTACCTCCTTAACATGGACACATGGAAGACACTGTGTATCCTTGCTAGCTCTGGAGGTAATGCCAACCGATATGCCAAAGGACCCACTCTTTCCAGAACCTCATATGGTCCGATGAAATGAGGACTCAGTTTCCCCTTTTTGCCAAATCTCATAATCCTCTTCCAAGGAGAAACTTTGAGGAATACCTTATCACCCACTGCATATTCAATATCTCTTCTTTTCAAATCAACATAGGACTTCTGACGGTCTGATGCAGCCTTGAGTCTATCTCTAATCAATCTGATCTTTTCCTCTGTCTGCTGAACAATTTCTGGCCCAATCATCTTCCTTTCACCTACTTCATCCCAACATAAGGGAGTTCTGCACTTTCTGCCATACAAAGCTTCATATGGAGGCATTCCAATGCTTGATTGGTAGCTGTTGTTATAATCAAACTCAATCAAAGGCAAGTGTGTATCCCAACTACCTTCAAATTCAATCACACAAGCTCGTAGCATATCCTCCAATATCTAAATAACCCTCTCGGATCGCCATCCGTCTGCGTGGGTGGATCTTTGTCTTTGAAGTTCAATCTAGTTCCTAGGGCTCTCTAAAGACTACCCCAGAATCTAGAAGTGAACCTAAGATCTCTGTCAGATACAATTGATACTGGCACTCCATGCAATTTTACAATCTCATATATGTACAATCTGGACAATCTTTCCAAGCTATAGTCCATCCGTACTGGCAAAAAGTGAGTAGACTTGGTCAATCTGTCAACTATAACCCATACTGCATCATGACTACTCTGTGTCCTTGGAAGTCCTGTAACAAAATCCATAGTTATCTATTCCCATTTCCACTGCTGATCGACAAAGGATGTAACAAACCAGCTGGAACTTGATGTTCTGCCTTTACTTGCTGACAAGTTAGGCATTTGGAAACAAATTCAGCTACATCTCTCTTCATACCCATCCACCAGTAATGTTCTTTCAGCCCTCTGTACATTTTAGTTCCACCAGGGTGCATAGGAAATGGAGACTCATGTGCTTCCTTCATAATGATCTGTCTCAACTCCACATTACTAGGAACGCACACTCTACCCTGATGTAGTAATAAACCATCATCTCTCACAGAGAATTCAGGTTTCTTGCCCTGTTGGACTTCTTTCAGTAGCTTCTGATATTTTTCATCACTCTGAGCAACCATTCTGATCTGATCAATCAACACTGGCTGTACATGCCATGCAACTACTGTCTGTCCCTCATCATCAATCTCTAAACTGGCATGTTGTGCTTTCAATTCATATACCATGGACAACGGAGAAACTCTGAGGCTTTCCATAGTCTTGCGACTTAAGGCATCAGCCACCACATTTGCTTTCCTTGGTTGATAATCTATTAAGCAATCATAGTCTTTAATGAGTTCTAACCATCTCCTCTGCCTCAAATTCAATTCCTTCTGAGTGCCCAAGTACTTCAAGCTCTTGTGATCTGTGTAAATGTAGCATTTCTCCCCATACAAATAGTATCTCCAGATCTTTAGAGCAAAAACAATAGCTGCTAGCTCCAGATCATGTGTTGGGTAGTTCCTCTCATGCGGTTTTAGCTGGCGTGATGCATAAGCAATGACATTCCGATCTTGCATCAGTACACAGCCTAACCCATTGTGAGAAGCATCACTATAAACTGTGTATTCTTTACCCGGAGTAGGTAAAGTGAGGACTGAGCTTCGCTAAACACCTCTTCAACTCATCAAAACTTTGCTGGCATTTATCAGTCCACTGAAATTTTACATCTTTCCGAAGCAGTTTGGTCAGTGGAGAAGATAACATAGAAAACCCCTTCACAAACCGACGGTAATATCCAACTAGACCCAGAAAACTGCGAATTTCTGTGATGTTCCTGGGCGGCTTCCAATTAAGGATAGCTTCTACCTTGCTGGAATCTACCTTGATCCCTTCAGCTGACACAACATGTCCCAAAAAGGAGATTTCTTTCAGCCAAAATTCACACTTCGACAATTTGGCGTATAGTTGTTTCTCCCTTAAAGTCTGCAGTACAATCCGCAGATGTCTGTCATGCTCTTCTGCATTCCTCGAGTATATCAAAATGTCATCAATAAACACCACCACAAATTGATCGAGATATGGTCTGAAGATAGTGTTCATCATATCCATAAAAGCAGCTGGAGCATTTGTTAACCCGAATGGCATTACTAGAAACTCATAGTGGCCATACCGAGTTCTGAAAGCAGTTTTTGGAATACTCTGCTCTTGCACCTTCAACTGATAATAACCAGATCGCAAATCAATTTTAGAGAATACAGCTGCACCCTTCAACTGATCAAACAGATCATCAATGCGAGGTAATGGATATCTATTCTTTATTGTCACCTTATTCAACTGCCGGTAGTCAATGCATAAGCGGAGAGTACCATCCTTCTTCTTAACAAACAACACTGGTGCTCCCCAAGGTGACACACTAGGGTGGATGAAGCCCTTTTCAAGTAATTCTTGTAATTGTATCTTCAACTCCTTCAACTCTGCTGGTGCCATTCTGTATGGCGTTATGGAGATTGGATCCACACCAGGCATAACATTAATTTCAAACTGTACTTCTCTTTCCGGAGGTAATCCTGGCAATTCATCAGGAAACACATCTGGAAAGTCATGTACTGTAGGGATGTCCTTCAATGCTGGACTCCCCACTTGGGTGTCTTCCACATGTGCCAAGTAGGCTTCACACCCCTTTCTGATCATCTTTCTGGCTAGTGCAGCCAAAATGATGTTTGATGGCAATAACTGCCTTTCCCCATGTATTACCACATCACTGTATTGAGGAAGGCCAAAAGTGACTGTTTTCAGTCTACAATCAATCATGGCGTGATGCCTAGCTAACCAATCCATGCCCAAGATGATATCATAATCTCTGAAGGGCATTTCAATGAAATCAGATAGGAAAGTGTGTCCTTGGATCACCAAAGGACAATCTCTATACATTCTATTAACCCTGACTTCCTGTCTTAGTGGACTTGTTACTAGCACCTCAAAGTCCATTTTTGTACATGGAACAACAATGCAATCAATGATGCTAGCACTCACATAAGAATGGGTAGAACCAGGATCAAATAACACAAACAGATCTTGGTTAAAAGTTGAGAAGGTACCAGCCACAATATCAGATGTCTCTGCCTCTTCCCTCTATCTCATTGCATACATTCTGATTGGAGCACTGTCTTGCTCTAATTGTTTCACTGTGCCTTGGCTGCCTGCTGGGCTACCTCTACCCCTGCCTCTACCTCTTCTAGGTGGTTGTGAACTTCTAGTGACAAGGCTCTGAACTGACCCTTCTGTAGTAGTAGGAGGTGGTCCAACTCTGCGACTACTGGTGCAGTCCTTGGCAAAGTGTTCTGTGCCTCCACAGTTATAATAGGCTCCAATAGCCTTGTAGCATAACCCACCATAATTTCTTCCACAAGTTTCACATTGGCGGGGAGGATAGGAACCTCTGGTACTCTGCTGACCAGATAGGGGAGGGTTCTGTCCTGAATATCTTCCCCTACCAGATTTCTTGCCACCTCTGCCATGTCCCCCATAGTTCTTCCTCTTTCCAGTAGGACCACTAGAACTCTGTTCTACAGATTTTCCCTCTTTCTCTGTCTTCTCTGATTTCTTTCTCTCAGAGCGACTTGCACTCAATTCTTTCTAATCAGAGAGCTTGAGAAATAAGTTCAGAGAAGTTAGTGTGTTTGAAGCCTACTACTTGTAACTGACATCGGGCTTCAAGCCTGCTTTCAAACCTCTTGCATCTCTCCCACCGGTAGAAAGTAAACTCACCGCATAATGGCTTAGGCGGAAAATTCTCTTTCATACTCACCACCGACCGCCCTATTTTAGACTTAGGAATTCTTGTAACTTCGGTCTACATAAGCATCGTGGACATATTTACTCAATTCTCGAGAAAGTCATTCCATGTTAGCATCGCAGTTCTACTGCATCGTGGGGAATGGTTTTCCACCAGTCATAAGCATCCCTCTGTAGCAAAGATACAGAGTATTCGAATCTGAGCTCCTCTGTGCAATGCAGTTTCTTGAATACCCTATCCATCCTCTCTAACCATTGTTTAGCTTCTAGAGGATCTACTGTCCCCTTGAACTCTGTAGCCCCATACTTCATCAATTTGTCATACTGCCTAGTAGGAGATTGTGATTGTACCACTGGTGTCTGTATTGAGACTTGAGTAGGCGCATTACCAGCCATTTGTTGGAACATTGCAGCCATCTGCTGAGTGAACTGAGCAGGAAACTGGAATCGCAGGGCCGGTGTCTTTGAACCACTGACATTATGTAGGCCTGGGGCATCCCTTTGCACCTCAGCCTCAATAGATTGATCGACTGAACGATCACCCTCTTCCATAGTCAATGCGAGGATTTTAGATCTCCTGAACAAATAACACAAGGAGATTTCCTCCCGTTAGTGCATATTTATAATGTAATGTACTGTATGTATCAAACAATTATATTGAGAAGTTGTACTATGAAGAAAGAATATTCAAGTAACATGTGAAAACAAAATTTAAAAACTTTGCTCTGATACCACTAAAACATGTCACACCCTATACCTCTGTAAGGCATAACATGATCCCGTAGTATACCTAATGAATTACCAACTCCGTCTACTGATAACCCATTAAATACACTACAAGGGATTTTAAAAACTTTTCTTACTTCTTTTACAGTGGTGAGCACTATTTACAGGTATTAAAAACCTTTTTGAACTAAAGTGATAGAACTAACACATTTGAATTATTTGGAATTTCTGTAAAAATTTTGGCAGAGTGCCATCTGTATTTTGGATAAAACAGTTCTTCAGAAAACCTGTAAAAAGCACTTCAATATTTTTCCACATTCTCAACACAACATATTTATCAACTTAAATCCACAGTGATTTTTCAAAGACTGAGATAAAAGAAATATAATACAATTTTTACAAGTCAAAATAACTCATAATTTACTTTACAACTTTAATGTACAATTTTAATTTACAACTGCTCAAAACCAAAAACAATATGTACATACAGTGAACATACATTACAGTACAAAATGCAAAATGTGGTATACTCGTTATACCCGAAATCTCTCGCTGGAGGTACTAGCAGCCTAGTCTCACGCTCGTCTGTCTATCTACTCGCGACAAAGAATGAAAGCTATCATTTGAGACAATGTCTCAGTGGTGCACAACATTAACCAAATACAACTTTAAATCATAATTCATAAATCATTTAAATGATGGATACGTAAAATCATAGTTAAATTCAAGACAATGAATGTCAGAAGGAATTTAACACAATATCACAATAAATCTCAGAGATCAAAACATAGTTAACTTCAAAAGACAGTAAATGTCAATAAGGATTTAACTCCATTTCACAATCTCATAATACAAATCAATAAATCACACACAGCTTAATCATGTTCCAAAGTTCAATTCGTCCCAAAAGTGGATGACTAATGAGGAATAACATAGCTAGCTAGCAAAAATATGAGTACTCATCCAATTCGTCCTCAACAGGCACACACCTCAACACTTTAGCCAGAGAGGGAATTCAATTCGTCCCACTAGACAAGCTAGCGAGGAATACAATCAATATACATGATAGCTGTGGTTTCAAACCATTTCCAATGCTTTTCAATCAATAAGTATCCATCAATATCATTCAAACAATTTCTCACAAGTTCAAGCCACTTACAGTGCTTTTCAAGCGATAAATATCCATTCAAACACATTTCCACAATTTAAAACAATAATGTACAAGTAGTCATAATTCATTTCAATTGAAAAATTCAAAAGAAATAGTTGTTGTGCACAAACCTCTGATAATTGTCTCCTAGTCTGGACTCAGTGTTTCCTTCCCTTTTCCTGAGTCTTTGGTAACTGAGAAATACAATTTGAAGTGTTTCAGTATTAAATTAAACTATCTCTATCGATGATGCTTGATAAGTAATTCACTGAAAGCTATTATTTACTTAATCACCTAATATATCGACCCTCGATGCATTCTAGGTAAATTAGGTTTTAGTGTCACTAATATGTCACATTCGATAGTGTTTTAGGGTTGGTACACATTACCAATTTCATTTCCTTGTTTAGTGCATTTTATTGCAACTTGCTGGATTCCGGTATACTAGTTTGACCTAGCCGGAAGACCTAGTTCCCTCGGTTTTCGAGTTTTGGTCAAAACTAAAAACTTGTAGATCTATGTCTTATGGAACGCAGGGCAAAATTTTAGGTCATTCTGAGTTACGTAGACCAAGTTATGGTCATTTTACTATTTCTGGTCAAATGGCATCAAATTAGGTCATTTTAGGTCAAATTTGGTCAACTTTGGTTCGGCCAGTTTTTGGACCCGAATTTGTGCAAGCTGTTTGACTTGCTTATGATCATTTCTGGTCTTTGTTCTCTTCATAAGACTTGTAGGTATGGGTCTTAACTATTCATGGTTAAAATTTCAGGTCAATTGGACCTGTTTTGAGTGAGTTATGGTCTAAACACTAACTGCTGCCCAATTGGTCAATTTTCAGGTCTCAATTGTACTTAATCCGAATTGGTCATTTTTCATGCTACATTGCAAGCAGAATTTTGGTATGCTTTCTCAATGAAAGTTGGCACATTTTGTGCCTAGTTTCACCTCCAATTGGTCTCATACCAATTGGAGTTACACATTTAGAGTTATAGGCCAAAATGCACACTGTCCTTAATTACCTTGCTTAAACATGTAGCAATTACACATTTACCTTGCCATAAATCCACTCCTCAACCCAATTCTGTTTTGGTATATTACCAAAACCATATACCACTTCACTTTAAAGTCACTTTGGGCAGAATACAAACATCCTCAATACACCAAATAAAACTCTAATTCATAAAGTTCAAATACAACTACATATACACAAACATTTCTAATTCTTACATACACTTTACACAACCAATTTACATACATATTCATCAATCCTCAATATCACAATTTATCCAATATCTCCATGAATTCAAACATTCATTAAGGAGTCCCAAAGCTGCCGAAATGCTCCACAATGCCAAAGTGTCCCACAATTCATCAACTTCCATCCCAATTGCACAATCACCACATATATACATGGAATTAACTTACTAGGACATTAATCACCCTACTCAACATAATTTCCCATCAAATAAATGTAAGAATAAATCATTAAATATACAACTCCATGGCTGTCCAAACTGGATATATCAAGAACTTCTCAAAACTTAAAAATTCTTCACAAAGCACACACCCATAACATGTATACAAAGTTTAACAAAGCAATATTCAAAATCTCAAACTTACCTATTGTTGGGACTTGCTAAACCTTCACTAAACTTCTTGATATTGGTATCTACTTCTTCCTTGTGATGTGGAGGTAATCTTTAATGAAGAAAAGTAATCAAAATCTAGCTTGAAAATGGGTGAAATGAAGCCAAGCAAATGGGGTGGCCATGGAAGGGCTTTAGGAGTTCTTCCTTACGGCAATGGATGAATAAATGAGGAAGATGAAGTTTTAATGGAAGTAATCTGCCCACTTAATCAATATTTTAATTCATATTATAATTCTTAGTGGTCCACTTACTCAAATTAATCATATAATAAGCTTAAAGTGCTAATTACACAATTTTCACTCCACTTTTGGCTATTTGCATTAGGTACCACTAAACTAATTTTTCATTTTATTTTATAAGTGTAATATTATTTATTTTTAATGGACATTTAGGTCAAAAGACAATTCGGGGTGTCAAATGACCACAATGCCCCTGTTCGGGTTACATTCCCAATTTTTCGGTAACACCGGGTTTTGTCTGTTTTTTGATTTCTCATTTTTCTTTGTACTAATTATTTAATTTTTCTTTGATATTTCTAATGATATTTATACATCAATTAATGTCTCTTTAATTCCTAAAATTATTTTCCAGGGTTCCCCGAAGTCCAAGGCTAGTCAACGGTCCACGCCGTGACTTCCCGGTGCGGTCACCCATCGCTAGGGTTCTCGGCTCGCTTAACTTGATTACCTTTCTTTGCTATTATTTTTTTCCTTTGTTTCTCTTGTATTTTCTTTTCTTGTATTTCATTATTTTAAGTCTCCTCACTCATAACGAAGTGTAGTTCTAGGCATCCTAGCTGTCCGGACAACACTGGTCACCGGAACAGTAGAACGCACTACCGAACTTAGGGGTGTTACACAAAATGTGGTATGTGGGTGAAGTTGGAGTTCCCATACCTATTAAGCCTTAGAAAGTCAACTATTTGATTTGAATAGTGTAGTGAATAGTAACCCGAAACACAAAAATTTTGAGAACATCGAATTTAACACGTTAGAACAAGGTAAATGTGAAGCTAAATTTATTTTGGATTTGTGTTAAGTTCTAGTACTGAAACATTGTAAAATTGTGTGTTTCAGTTGAAAAGAATATCGGGAAGGAACCCGAGGAACCGAGTCGAGGCTAAGGGACGACTCGCTTGAGGTTTGTGCACAACATCTCCATGCTTTAAAATTCATTGATAAAGTGAACGAAATATGTATTTTACTTGTGCTTTGGAATTGTTGAAAGTTTAATTGTGACATTATTTATGATGTTTTGATTTAAACTGTGAAAGTTATTGTGTATATTTGAAATGACAATGTTCAGCAAATTGTTAAGATAAGTTTTGAAACCACAGTGTCATGGCCATATATTTGAACACCTCACTAGCACCACTAGTGGGGGTAATTAGTTTCGAATTTTGATTCCTTCTCTGGAGAAGTGTTGAGGTGTGCCAGTAGAAGAGGATGTGAATGGATATCCATATATTTGAGCTAGCTAGCCTTGTGATGTGATTTCTCTTTAGCCTCTTGCTATTGAGATTCTATTTATTTCGAATGGCATGATTTAACTGTGGGTTTTATGAAATGTGTTTTGATACTTCGAAATGAACGTGGTTTGCATTAAAATCTCATAATTCATGTTTTGTGTTTAATGCTCATGTTTAGTCAAAATTTTGAGTAAATATGATTTTATTTTTGCATAAAGATTATTTTAGTATGTTGTGCACCACTGAGTCCTAGTACTCAGCGATGGCTTCTATTATATAAATGTATGGACGTGCAAATGGGTCTTGAGCAGCTTGTACAAAAATTTGTATGAAGTTTGTAATAAAGTTTAGTTTGTATTTCTTTTGATGTAAATTTTTGTAAGAATGTACATAAATTGTTTTGTTTCTAATGAAATATGAATGGAACTATTTTATTTAATTTGAATGAAATGGATTGTTAGTATTTTGATGATCATTGGATACTGGATTTGAAATTGAAAGTTGATAAATGTGTTGAGAAATTATTTGAGATTGAGTTTGAAATTGAAGTAGTGGTTGAGAAAAATTTTTAGAAGTGCTTTTTACAGGTATATGAAGAACTAGTTTCTCAAAATACAGACAGAACTCTGTCAAGATTTTTATAAAATTTGCGGAAAACTAAAATGGACCAAAAATATTAATTAGATTTACTTTTAATTATATGTTTTAAATACCTATTAGAAAATGCTCACCACTTATCAAAAGTAAGAAAATTGTTTAAAATCCCTTGTGGGGTACTTAATGAGTTATCGGTAGGTGAAGTTTGGTAGTTCATTAGGTATTCTACGGGATCATGTTATGCCTTACAGAGGGGTAAGGTGTGACATGTTTTAGTGGTATCAGAGCAAATTTTTGAAGTATGTTTTAACATATAAATTTGTGTCTTTCTTTGTTAAGTACAACTGCTCAATGTCCATATTTGTTACATACAGTGCATTACATCATGAATATGAACTAACGGAGGGAAATCTCCATGTGTTACTTGTTCAGGAGATACCCTAACTTCAGCCTGAAATGAAAGAAGGGGATCACTCAGTTGATCAGTCTATTGAAGCTGAGGCACAAGGGGAAGCCCCAGCCTTACCGAATGTTAGTGGGTCAAGAAAGACCCCACAAATGCTGCAGCTTTCGCACGCAGACATAGCAGATGGCTACGATCTTTCAAAGAAATGGTCAGGGGTATGCTCGCCAAGCTCCACCCTGCACCTGTGACACAACCACTGCCTCCAGCCAGACAATATGATAAATTACTGAAGTATGGGGCTGCAGAATTTAAGGGTACAGTGGACCCTTTAGAGGCAGAGCAATGGCTTGAAAGAATGGACAGAGTATTTAAGAAGCTACATTGCCAAGATGAACTAAAGTTTGAGTACTCTGTGTCGCTACTGCAAGGGGATGCGTATGATTGGTGGAAGACCATCCCCCACAGCTTGGCTGAACCACCAGTGTTGACCTGGGATGACTTCATCAGAGAATTCAGACAGAAATACATCCCAGATGCATATGTTGACCAGAAACTGCAAGAATTTTTGAGTCTGAAACAAGGAAACCGATCGGTGGCAGAGTATGAGAGGGAGTTCTCTCGCCTGAGTCACTATGCGGGGAGTCTCCTTACTACTAGCAAGGCAAGGTGCAAGAGATTTGAGACGAGTTTGAAGCCTAGCATAAGGATGCAAGTTGTGGGATTTCGACACAGCAACTTCTCAGAGCTCATGTCTCAAGCACTTGAGCTGGAGAGAATTGAATCAGAAGCAACCCCAATAAAAGAAAAATCAGAGAGAGCTGAGAAATCAGAAAAAGATAAAGGGGAAAAGTCAATAGAGCCAAGTTCTGGCGCTAACTCTGAAAAGAAAAAGAAGTTTAGTGGACCCAGCAGGGGTCGAGGTGGAAGATTTGGTAGAGGCAGTGTGACACCCCTTACCCGACTACAGTGTAGCCGAGAAAGTTATGCCACTCAGTGTGCCGGAGCACTCTATTTTATCTTAATTCATTTTTATCGTAGTTTTGAATATAACTTGTGAAATATAATTCATTTATTGAAATTGTAATTTATTTGAGGTTCCGAAAATTTTAAAGAAAATCCGATGGAGTACCGGCTAAAAATGGAGAAAACAGTTCTTCGGAACCTGTGAAAAACACTTCTAATAATCATATTCATCTATTCACAAACTCCAATATCAAAATCTCAATATTTTTCAACCATTCGTTTCTCAATCATTCATCACATTTGATAGTCATGTAACAACATGCATCAATATTCACTTTTCCATTTACAAACACAATTTTGCATTATTTACATGAAAATCAAAATACATTACATAAGTTTCATTTACACAAAGGAAAACAAAAATCAATTACAAAATACCAAAATGAAGCCTAGTGTCCTACCAATGCAATCAGACGGTGAGGTGACACGGACACTATGCGTAATCGTGAACCGCCTTACCGAACTGTGGTCTATCGGGCCCTCTGTCCCAAATTCAAGATTTACGCGTCGCAAAGCGACGCGCTAAGCATAAAGCTTAGTGGTGCCAATAATACAAGAAAATATAATATACAAATAAAAATAATAATTTCCTTGCTATTGTGTTCATAAGAAATGAGTAATTACTAACTTATTGTTTAGTCGAGGGCTAATCATGTTTTATGATATTAACTTCTTCATGCATTTCGTTAATTTTTTTTTCATGAACTAGAGCTTCCTTGTATTTTTGTAATCATTCCTGATACTTAATTTTCGTATTTTCTTTAATAATCAGTTCACAGTTATACTTTTCCATTCATTTGGTTGCCCAAGTAACCTATACTGGATGACTGGACTGGATAACGGGTCGTTGGCACTGGCACCGCGGTGCTCGTCATATACCATGGGACGCAGAACGTCAACCACGTATGCAGTCAATATAGCTAAAAGCTATGATATCACATAATCGGGCATAAAAGCCATGGATACGGGCATAAAGCCATGAATACAGGCACAAAGCCTTTCCTTTCGCAGTACTGCTAAAACAATACCCTATTGGCATGCCAAACTATCCAAACCAATCTAGTTAGGTATACTAGGGCATTTGATACTTTTAAATTTTTCAAATTTTGAATTTCAAGTTTTGGTGTCACTATTCACCTCATTGGTCAACAAAAATGTTGACTTTTGGATAGAAAATAGGTGTATTGGTTTTAACACCCCAAACATACCACATTTTGTATTTAAAACTTGCTGGAATTGATTACTATTACCATATCTAAGTTTAAACCAAGGGAAGCAGAATTTTCAGTTTGTGAAGCTTAACTTTACTGTTCCATTAAGCACTGTTGTAGTGGGAATTTGAAGAAATGGCAAACATGAAAGTTGTTCCTTATTTTGTTTAGTTGAATTTCCTTTTTTGAATCACTCCATTTGGAGTTTTGTAGCTCAAGATATGGTCCAAAAACCATAGCTGGCCGGATTTCCATTCTGCAGAAATTACCATATCTACAGTAACATGAACAGTGACTGCCACTGCCATTTGGGTTAGGTTCTGGTCATAGTTTGGGATAGTTTTCTTCATGAAAGTTGTTTTCCTATGTCTTAACTTGTTGCTGTAAAAATTTCAGGTCAATTGACCTTATCTGCAGTGAGTTATGGCCAAATGAACAGTTACTGTTCATTTGGTCATTTCTGCAGGTGCTGTTGCAGGGTATCCGGATTGGGGCCAACTTTTGGTCCACTTGCTTTGGTCTTTTGGGCATGGTTTCTTCAGCAAAAATGTGCCATTATAAGCCTAGTTTCATGTCCAATTAGCCAAACACCAATTGGACCAACACAGCCAAAGATATGGCAGTCCAAGTGGACTGAAATTTCAGTCACCCTGCTGCTGTCTTTAGGCAGCCTACACATTCACTTTGCCATGCATTAACTCACTTCAAATTATGATTAACTTGCCTTAAATGGTCACTAATTGACCACTAGAATGTCCATTAATCAATTCAAATGCCAAGTCCAATTTTCACCCTTAAAACCCTAATTCCCATTATGAATTTTCACAACTTACCTTAATTAACTACTAGTTCATTATCCTTATATTTATACACTTTAAACATGGTTTCTAGTT
This sequence comes from Hevea brasiliensis, assembly GCF_030052815.1. NCBI lineage: Eukaryota > Viridiplantae > Streptophyta > Magnoliopsida > Malpighiales > Euphorbiaceae > Hevea > Hevea brasiliensis. The sequence goes on along the minus strand of NC_079493.1, from coordinate 75,167,360 downwards.
CACTCCAGGTCCATCACAAACACTCAATCCTATTCCTTCCTTAGGGTAGCCAAAATCCATGGCATACATACCCATAAGTTTCATTCATTTAATCCACAATTTCATACTCATTTTTAAGTCCTTAACATGGAATAAGAGATATACATGCATAATTAAGCACTAACCTCTTTGCTCAACTTATTGAGCTTGTGAGAACTCTAGAATTTCTCCTCTTTGTGGCTGCCTAGAGTTGCCTTGTGATGTGGGGACAAGTTTTAGTGAAGGTGACTTAGGGTTTAGTAGTGGAATTTCATGGGAAATGGAAGAAATTAGAGGAAACTTTCATGGAGGGTTATGGAAAAGGGTAGGTCACGTTTTGGCTGAAGAAGAAGAAGAAGATGACCAGAATTTTTGGTCTCCTTTGGTCTCTTTTATTAGTTAATTAAAGGGTTATTTAATTGTGATTGGAGGAAGCTTTTTAAATGACATCACAATATGTCATATTTGGCATTTTATTGTATTTTCTTTTCTTTTCTTTTCTACTAACTTTCAATTAATTTTTCATCAATATTAATTCATATTTTATGTCATAATAATTATTTACTCAACTGGACAAGTCGGCCAAAAATCGTCTCTGAAGGCGAAATGACCAAAATGCCCTCCGTTTGGCTTAACGGGTCAAAATTGTCTGTACCGATTGTAAAATTTTTTTAAATATTTTCTTGGCATTCTAATGCCATAGGAACCTCAATGACCCTTCTCTGGAGTCCCAAAAATTATTTTATGATTTTTTTCCCGGGTCTAGGGCTCCTCGTTGCGAGAACCGCAACTTCCCTCTGGGTTACCCATCGATTGGGCACCGGCTCATTTGACTTGGTTGTATTTTATTTCTAAAATTTTTCCTAAATTTTTCTTGTTAATATTTGAGTTAATTTTGGTTCTTGACTTTAGTTTAAATATTTTTCCAGACGTTCTAGCTGTCCGGACCGACACTGGTCACCGGAACAATAGAATGTACGGAGTTGCTACCGGGAGGGTGTTACAACTCTTCCCCTCTAATTTAAATTTCGTCCTCGAAATTTACCTGACTTAAGTAATCGGGGAGTTGATACCTTCTTGTTTCTTCACTTCCTTGTATCGCCTCATCAGTGTCCAGGTTTGGCTCTTCCTGAGCTTCCATAGCATATACTTGTGGTGCCACCCTGACTTCGGGCTTTTCAACTGTCTCAGAAACAATCTTCTGTGAAATGTCAGCCATTTCTGCTCTACCCGATCTTTTACCCCTTTGAACTATAGGGAAAGGTCTATCAACTTGTACCAGAGCTAATGAACCACTCCTCTGAGGGCAATCTCTTATGAATTGATCCGTAGCCCCACACTTGAAACACTCTCCAGTTAACAATCAACACTCCCCTCTGTGTCTTCTACCACAATGCATATCTTCAGGCACTGGGGTTGATCCCCTTATTATTGTGCCCGGGGAACTAGCTATAGATATTCCAATCTGGCCTCTGTGGCCCTGTGTCTGATCTTGTGAAATAGAACCCTTAAACTTCTTACTATCAGTTGGTATACTTGACTGTCCTGGTCCAAATTCCCTCTTACGCTGCCTATATTTCCTATTTTGTTCATTTATTCTCACTTTCTCCACTTTTAATGCAGCTTCCACTAACTTGGCGAAGTCTGTGATCCCCAAGGCAGTGATCATGATCTTTATATTATCATTTAATCCCTCTTCAAATCTCTTACACCTTTAAGCTTCATTAGGGACTATCTCCCTTCCATAGCGGCTCAATCTTACGAATTCCTTCTCATACTCGGCCACTGACAACTGTCTCTGCCTCAGGTTAATAAACTCTCTTCTTCTCTCTTCTAGGTATACAGTACCCACATATTTCTTCTTAAATTCGGAGATAAAGAAGTCCCATGTCACTATTTCTGGCTGCACTTCACTGGACACAGTGTCCCACCATTCATATGCATCGTCTTGCAGCAGAGATACAGCAGATTCCAAGTTTTGCTCTGGAGTGCAATGGAGTTGTTTTAGAATTCTGCCTGTTCTGTTCAACCAATTTTTGGCTGCAACAGAATCATCTTCTCTCTTACCATAAAAGTCCACTACTCCAAACTTTCTTAGCCTTTCCAGGTGTGATTTCTACTGTGGAGCTGGTGGTGGTGGTGGTGGTGCTGGCATTACTCCGGCCATTTGTCTAAAGAAATCAGCCATTTGCTGGAACATGGCCTGTGGAGGCTGAGCAGGCTCTGCTTGAGCTGGTGGAGTAGGTTCTCCCTTACCCCCAGTCTCAGCTGCTACAGGTGGAGCATAACTCTCCACTTCCTCCTCGACTGCTCTCTATGATGAAGGGTCCATATCCTATTCAAAATAAGAAAGACAAACAAATCTGCATTAGTGTCACCTCGACTCTTACAAATGCAATGCATGGTATGGACTCAATCTAGGCCCAGAAATGCATAAACCGTGCTCTGATACCACTAAATGTGACACCCCTTACCCGACTACAGTGTAGCTGAGCAAGTTATGCCACTCAGTGTGCCCGAGCACTCTATTTTATCTTAATTCATTTTTATCGTAGTTTTGAATATAACTTGTGAAATATAATTCATTTATTGAAATTGTAATTTATTTGAGGTTCCGAAAATTTTAAAGAAAATCCATGAGTACTGCTAAAAATGGAGAAAACAGCTTTTCTGAACTCGTGAAAAACACTTCTAATAATCATATTCATCTATTCACAAACTCCAATATCAAAATCTCAATATTTTTCAACCATTCATTTCTCAATCATTCATCACATTTGATAGTCATGCAACAGTCACAGATCAATATTCACTTTTCCATTTACAAACACAATTTTGCATTATTTACATGAAAATCAAAATATATTACATAAGTTTCATTTACACAAAGGAAAATAAAAATCAATTACAAAATACCAAAATGAAGCCTAGTGTCCTACCAATGCACTATAGACGGTGAGGTGACACGGACACTATGCAGAATTGTGAACTGCCTTACCGAATCTGTGGTCTACTGGGCCCTCTGTCCAAATCTTCAGTACCTACGCGTTGCAAAAGCGACGCGCTAAGCATAAAGCTTAGTGGTGCCAATAATACAAGAAAATATAATATGCAAATAAAAATAATAATTTCCTTGCTATTGTGTTCATAAGAAACGAGTAATTACTAACTTATTGTTTAGGCGAGGGCGAATCATGTTTTATGATATTAACTTCTTCATGCATTTCGTTAATTTTTTTTTTTTTCATGATCTTGAGCTTCCTTGTATTTTTGTAATCATTCCTAATACTTAATTTTCGTATTTTCTTTAATAATCAGTTCACAGTTATACTTTTCCATTCATTTGGTTGCCCAAGTAACCTATCTTTGGATGATCGGATCGATAACGTCGTTGGCACTGAGCACCGCGGTGCCTCGGGCCATCATACCATGGGACGCAGAACGTCAACCACGTATGCAGTCAATATAGCTAAAAGCTATGATATCACATAATCGGGCATAAAAGCCATGAATACGGGCATAAAAGCCATGGATACGGGCATAAAGCCATGAATACAGGCACAAAGCCTTTCCTTTCGCAGTACTGCTAAAACAATACCCTATTGGCATGCCAAACTATCCAAACCAATCTAGTTAGGTATACTAGGGCATTTGATACTTTTAAATTTTTCAAATTTTGAATTTCAAGTTTTGGTGTCACTATTCACCTCATTGGTCAACAAAAATATTGACTTTTGGATAGAAAATAGGTGTATTGGTTTTAACACCCCAAACATACCACATTTTGTATTTAAAACTTGTTGGAATTGATTACTATTACCATTTCTAAGTTTAAACCAAGGGAAGCAGAATTTTCAGTTTGTGAAGCTTAACTTTACTATTCCATTAAGCACTGTTGCAGTGGGAATTTGAAGAAATGGAAAACATGAAAGTTGTTCCTTATTTTGTCTAGTTGAATTTCATTTTTTGAATCACTTCATTTGGAGTTTTGTAGCTCAAGATATGGTCCAAAAACCACAGCTGGCCGGATTTCCATTCTGCAGAAATTACCATATCTACAGTAACATGAACAGTGACTGCCACTGCCATTTGGGTTAGGTTCTGGTCATAATTTGGGGTAGGTTTCTTCATGAAAGTTGTTTGCCTATGTCTTAACTTGTTGCTGTAAAAATTTCAGGTCAATTGACCTTATCTACAGTTAGTTATGGCCAAATGAACAGTTACTGTTCATTTGGTCATTTCTGCAGGTGCTGTTGCAGGATATCCGGATTGGGGCCAACTTTTGTTCCACTTGCTTTGGTCTTTTGGGCATGGTTTCTTCAGCAAAAATGTGCCATTATAAGCCTAGTTTCATGTCCAATTGGCCAAACACCAATTGGACCAACACAGCCAAAGATATGAAAGTCCAAGTGGACTGAAATTTCAGTCACCCTGCTGCTGTCTTTAGGCAGCCTACACATTCACTTTGCCATGCATTGACTCACTTCAAATTATGATTAACTTGCCTTAAATGGTCACTAATTGACCACTAGAATGTCCATTAATCAATTCAAATGCCAAGTCCAATTTTCACCCTTAAAACCCTAATTCCCATTATGAATTTTCACAACTTACCTTAATTAACTACTAGTTCATTATCCTTATATTTATACACTTTAAACATGGTTTCTAGTTCACTCCAAGTCCATCACAAACACTCAATCCTATTCCTTCCTTAGGGCGGCCGAAATCCATGGCATACATACCCATAAGTTTCATTCATTTAATCCACAATTTCATACTCATTTTTAAGTCCTTAACATGGAACAAGAGATATACATGCATAATTAAGCACTAACCTCTTTGCTCAACTTATTGAGCTTGTGAAAACTCTAGAATTTCTCCTCTTTGTGGCTGCCTAGAGTTGCCTTGTGATGTGGGGACAAGTTTTAGTGAAGGTGACTTAGGGTTTAGTAGTGGAATTTCATGGGAAATGGAAGAAATTAAAGGAAACTTTCATGGAGGGTTATGGAAAAGGGGAGGTCACGTTTTGGCTGAAGAAGAAGAAGAAGATGACCAGAATTTTTGGTCTCTTTTATTAGTTAATTAAAGGGTTGTTTAATTGTGATTGGAGGAAGCTTTTTAAATGACATCACAATATGTCATATTTGGCATTTTATTGCATTTTCTTTTCTTTTCTTTTCTACTAACTTTCAATTAATTTTTCATCAATATTAATTCATATTTTATGTCATAATAATTATTTACTCAACTGGACAAGTCGGCCAAAAATCGTCTCTGAAGGCGAAATGACCAAAATGCCCTCCGTTTGGCTTAACGGGTCAAAATTGTCTGTACCGATTGTAAAATTTTTCTAAATATTTTCTTGGCATTCTAATGCCATAGGAACCTCAATGACCCTTCTCTGGAGTCCCAAAAATTATTTTATGAATTTTTTCCTGGGTCTAGGGCTCCTCGTTGCGAGAACCGCAACTTCCCTCTGGGTTACCCATCGCTTGGGCACCGGCTCATTTGACTTGGTTGTATTTTATTTCTAAAATTTTTCCTAAATTTTTCTTATTAATATTTGAGTTAATTTTGGTTCTTGACTTTAGTTTAAATATTTTTTCGGACGTTCTAGCTGTCCGGACCGACACCGGTCACCGGAACAGTAGAATGTACGGAGTTGCTACCGGGAGGGTGTTACAGGCAGATTTTCTGGACAGAGACCCCCTAGGTCTGGACAGCAGTCGAGCAGGGGTTCATATTCTACCCGACCTTGTGAGACTTGTGGCAAGGCTCATGGGGGGGAATGTTATTGGGCCACTGGAGTCTGCTTTAACTGTGGAGGCAAGGGCCATATAGCTAAAGACTGTACTAGTGCTCCGAGATATAGTCCAGCTCCTACTACTGCTGAGGGATCTATTTAGAGTCCTGCTCTCAGAGGTTCACAGTCAGTTGGCAGAGGAAGAGGCAGAGGTAGAGGCACTACTTCAGGCAGTCAGGGCACAGTTGGTCAGTCAAGACAAGGAAGTGCTTCCACCAGAATTTATACAATGAGACAGCGAGAAGAGGCTGAGACTTCTGACGTGGTAGCTGGTATATTCTCTATCTCTGATCAAGAAGTATTTGTATTGTTTAATCCGGGTTCAACTCATTCATATGTTAGTGCTAGCATAGTTAGTTCACTTGCTGTTCCATGTGTGCAAATGGGTTTTGAAGTGCTAGTAACTAGTCCGTTAGGACAAGAGGTCCGGGTCAATAGAATTTATAGAGACTGTCCTTTGGTGATCCAAGGACATGTTTTCCAGTCAGACTTGATTGAAATGCCCTTCAGAGAGTATGATATCATATTGGGCATGGATTGGTTAGCCAGGCATCATGCCATGATGACTATAGACTGAAGACAGTCACTTTTGGTCTCCCTTTATATGGTGATGTGGTAATATACGGGGAGAGGCATTTACTGCCATCAAACATCATTTCGGCTGCACTAGCCAGAAGAATGATCAGAAAGGGGTGTGAAGCATACTTAGCACATGTGATAGACACCCAAGTGGACATCCCTACTGTATGTGATTTTCCGGATGTATTTCCTGATGAATTGCTAGGATTACCTCCAGAAAGAGAGGTGCAGTTTGAGATTGATGTTATGCCTGGTGTGGACCCAATCTCCATAACACCATATAGAATGGCACTTGCAGAATTAAAAGAGTTAAAAGTACAGTTGCAGGAGTTGCTTGACAAGGGCTTTATCCACCCTAGTGTGTCACCTTGGGGAGCGCCAGTGTTGTTTGTAAAGAAGAAGGATGGCACTCTCCGGTTATGCATTGATTATCAGCAGTTGAATAAGGTGACAATAAAGAATAAATATCCATTGCCCCGTATTGATGATTTGTTTGATCAGTTGAAGGGTGCAGCTGTGTTCTCTAAAATTGACCTGAGATCAGGTTATTATCAGCTGAAAGTACAAGAGCAGAGTATTGCTAAAACTGCCTTCAGAACCCGCTATAGCCATTATGAGTTTTTGGTTATGCATTCGGGTTAACTAATGCTCCGGCTGCTTTTATGGATCTGATGAACACTATCTTCAGACCATACCTCGACCAGTTTGTTGTGGTATTTATAGATGATATATTGGTCTATTCGAGGAATGCAGAAGAGCATGATAGACATCTGCGGATTGTACTGCAAACTTTTAGAGAGAAACAACTATATGCCAAATTATCGAAGTGTGAATTTTGGCTGAAAAAAATATCCTTCTTGGGGCATGTAGTATCAGAAGAGGGCATCAAGGTAGATCCAAATAAGATTGAAGCTGTCCTTAATTGGAGGCCACCCAGAAATGTCACAGAAATTCGTAGTTTTCTGGTTTTAGCTGGATACTACCATAGATTTGTGAAGGGATTCTCCATGTTGGCATCTTCATTGACTAAGCTGCTTAGAAAAGATGTAAAATTTCAGTGGACGGATAAATGCCAGCAGAGTTTTGATGAATTGAAGAGATGTTTAACTGAAGCTCCAGTCCTGACTTTACCTACTCCGGGTAAAGAATATACAGTATATAGTGATGCTTCTCACCATGGATTAGGCTGTGTATTGATGCAAGATCGAAATGTCATTGCCTATGCATTACGCCAGCTAAAACCGCATGAGAGGAATTATCCAACGCATGATTTGGAGCTTGCAGCTATTGTGTTTGCTCCTAAGATCTGGAGGCACTATTTATATGGGGAAAAGTGTTACATCTATACAGATCATAAGAGTTTGAAGTATTTAGGCACCCAGAAAGAGCTGAATTTGAGACAGAGGAGATGGTTAGAGTTGATAAAAGACTATGATTGTCTGATAGACTATCAGCCAGGGAAAGCTAATGTTGTGGCTGATGCCTTAAGTCGCAAGACTATGGCAAGTCTATGGGTTACTCCTTTGTCTTTGGTACATGAGTTGAGATCATTGCATGCCAGCTTAGAGATTAATGATGATGGGCAGACAGCAGTTGCATGGCATGCACAACCAGTGTTGATTGACCAGATTAGAATGGTCGCTCGTAATGATCGAAGTATCGAGTGTTGGAAGAAGTCAGGCAGGGCAAGAAACCAGAATTCTCAATCAGAGATAATGGTCTACTGCTACACCAGGGCAGAATATGTGTTCCTAATGATGTTGATTTGAGGTAAATCATTTTGAAGGAAGCACATGAGTCTCCTTTTGCCATGCACCCTGGTGGCACAAAAATGTATAGAGGGCTAAAGGAGCATTACTGGTGGATGGGTATGAAAAGAGGTGTGGCAGAGTTTGTATCCAAATGCCTAACATGTCAGCAAGTGAAGGCAGAGCATCAAGTACCTACTGGGTTGTTACATCCACTACCAGTACCAGAATGGAAATGGGAAAGAATAACGATGGATTTTGTGATGGGACTTCCGAGGACACAGAAGGGTCATGATGCAGTTTGGGTCATTGTTGATAGACTGACTAAATCTGCTCATTTTCTACCAGTCCGGATGGATTATAGTTTGGAAAGATTGGCCAAGTTATACATCGATGAGATTGTGAGACTGCATGGAGTGCCAGTATCCATCGTGTCAGACAGAGATCCTAGGTTCACTTCTAGATTCTGGGGTAGTCTTCAGAGAGCCCTAGGAATGAGATTGAATTTCAGTACTGTATTCCACCCACAGACAGATGGCCAGTCTGAGAGGGTAATTCAGATCTTGGAGGACATGCTACGGGCTTGTGTGATTGAGTTTGAGGGTAGTTGGGATACACACTTGCCTTTGATTGAGTTTGCTTACAATAACAGCTACCAATTAAGCATTGGAATGCCTCCATATGAAGCTTTGTATGGCAGGAAATGTAGAACCCCGTTGTGTTGGGATGACGTGGGTGAAAGAAAGATGATTGGACCCGAAATCGTTCAGCAAACTGAAGAGAAAATCAGGGTGATTAGAGGTCGACTTAAGACTGCATCAGACCGTCAGAAGTCCTACATTGATTTAAAAAGAAGGGATATTCAGTATGCAGTGGGTGAGAAAGTTTTCCTCAAGGTTTCTCCTTGTAAGACAATTATGAGATTCGACAGAAAGGGGAAACTGAGTCCTCGTTTCATTGGGCCATATGAGGTTCTGGAAAGAGTGGGTCCTTTGGCATATCGGTTGGCACTACCTACAGAGTTGGAAAAGATACATAATGTCTTCCATGTGTCTATGTTGAGGAGGTATCGATCAGACCCATCTCATGTACTACCAGTAGAGGAAATTGAAGTAAATCCAGACCTCACATATGAAGAAGAACCCATAGATATTCTGGCTTATGAGGTGAAGCAGCTACGAAACAAGCAGATACCGTTGGTAAAAGTGCTGTGGAACCATCATTCGGGCCAGGAGGCTACTTGGGAACGAGAGGAGGACATGAGGAAACAGCACCCACAGCTGTTCAGAGATTGATACTAGGTAAAATTTCGAGACGAAATTTATTTTAAGGGGGGGAGAATTGTAACACCCCGTTTGCATAGCCTGGTAGATTTCACTATTCCGGTGACCGGTGTCGATCCGGATAATTAAGGGGATTAGAACCACACTTAAGACAATTAGAGAAGCCATAAACACAAATAATTAGTAATGTTCAATTAGTTAAGTATAAACAAGAAAAACAAAACATAAGAAGTTAAACGAGCCGAGAGTCACAGCAATGGCTGATCTTTTCGGGAACAACTGCGAAGTCATTTTAAACTCAAATTTCGAACCTTAAAAAGTGACGCTGCGGTCCTTATGACCCTTATGGACACAGTGGAAAAGAGAAAATCACAAAAAAGAACTGTTAAGTCAGTCAAATAATTAGGTCAGGGAACCGAAAGAAATAGGGAATTATTTGCAAACCGGGATGAACCGGCGAGGGGCAATTTGGTCAATTGACCCCGAGAGCTGACTCCTGACCTAACTGTCAAATAAAATTGGAGAAAAGAAAATTTTGGAATTGAGAATTAAATTAAAGAACTAATAGAAAAATAGAAAAAAAAAAGAAAAAATCAAAAAGTAAAAAGGTGATGACATCATGCATGACCTCATGCATGATGCCATAACTAAACTAATTAATTTAATTAATTAATTGGAAATTTTGTGGTCTTCCATAATTAAAATAAATAAAGAAAATAAAAGAAAAAAAAAGTAAAAATTACTTCTTCTTCCTTCCATCTTGCCGCCCCATCTTCCTCCATAACTCCCATGAAAATTTTTTGATCTAAGCTTAAATTCCTCCACCCAATTTACATAACTCCCCTAAAAACCTCAGTAGACCTTGCAATCTCAACTTAAGAACAATAAAGAAAGAAGAAAGGAGGAGAGGAATTGAAGAATTAGTGTTTAAGTTGAGGTTAGTTTATTAACTTGTCATTTTTCCATATTAAATGCATATGTGATGGTTGAAATGAGCTTAGAATTAATTAAATGAAATTAAAATATGGGGGAAGGACTATTATTGAAATTTCGTCCAGCTTGGAGGGAGTATGATTTTGTATGGTTGAGGGTTTTGAATGAGTTTAGAAACCATACTTAGTTGAATGATTAGCATTAAAACCATTAAATGTAGTTAAATGCATGAGATGAATGAGTTAGGGTTTGAATGTTAGGGTTTGCGAACCAAATTTTGGAGAAATGCTTAAATGATGACTTTGGTCTATTGTGAGATAAAAAATGGTCAATAATGACCAAAAGAGATGTGTGGAAATTGTGAGAATGAAAGTTAAATTCGTAGGGCAAATGGTCATGCTGCTGGCAGCATGACCAAGCCAACTTTGAAGGACCAAAAAGGAAATTTTACAAGTCTAATTGATATGCCACCAATTGGGGATGAAAATAGACATAAAATAGAATAATTTTCATTAAGGAACCATGGCCAAAAACTGACCAAAACTTAGTGAACCAATTGACCAAAGTGAAATTAGAGCAGGCTGCCACTGCACAAACTGACCAAATGAACAGTAATTGTTCATTTGGTCATAACTCGAGCTAATAAGGTCAAAATGACTTGAAATTTTACCAGTAATTAGATAAGATATAGATCTAAAACTTTCATGAAGAACAACAACCCAAATTATGCCATTAACCTAATCAAATGATTGAGCAAAGTTGAGTTACTGAACCTGCAAAACTGCAGATTTCCATTTGAACAGCAAAGTTCCAATGGCTATAACTCTCTCTAGAAAACTCCGATTTAGGCGATTCTTGAACCGATGGAAACCTATGACATAGTAGAAAATTTTGTATGAAGGAAATTAGACCAAATTATGGACTTAACTTGGTCAAATTATTGAATGAAGTTAGATCAAAAATCTGCCAGAACCTAAATTGCAGCATGAACAGTGCACGTGAACAGTAATTAATTTTTGGCTATAACTTGAGCTACAAAACTCCAATTGGGGTGATGCAAAAATTAGAATACACTTAAGACAATAAGGAACATTTTCTATGAAGGAAGTTTTGCCAAATTCCAACAGTAAAAGGGCCAATGGAACAGTGCAACTTGGAGCACCAAAACCGAAAATTTGACAATTTGGCCAAAAGGATTTAAGTTTTGAGAAAATGACCAAAACCAACAAATTTAATGACCAAAATGTGGTATGTGGGTGAAGTTGGAGTTCCCATACCTATTAAGCCTTAGAAAGTCAACTATTTGATTTGAATAGTGTAGTGAATAGTAACCCGAAACACAAAAATTTCGAGAACGTCGAATTTAACACGTTAGAACTAGGTAAATGTGAAGCTAAATTTATTTTGGATTTGTGTTAAGTTCTAGTACTGAAACATTGTAAAATTGTGTGTTTCAGTTGAAAAGAATATCGGGAAGGAACCCGAGGAACTGAGTCGAGGCTAAGGGACAACTCGCTTGAGGTTTGTGCACAACATCTCCATGCTTTAAAATTCATTGATAAAGTGAACGAAATATGTATTTTACTTGTGCTTTTGAATTGTTGAAAGTTTAATTGTGACATTATTTATGATGTTTTGATTTAAACTATGAAAGTTATTATGTATATTTGAAATGACAATGTTTAGCAAATTGTTAAGATAAGTTTTGAAACCACAGTGTCATGACCATATATTTGAACACCTCACTAGCACGACTAGTGGGGGTAATTAGTTTCGAATTTTGATTCCTTCTCTGGAGAAGTGTTGAGGTGTGCCAGTAGAAGAGGATGTGAATGGATATCCATATATTTGAGCTAGCTAGCCTTGTGATGTGATTTCTCTTTAGCCTCTGGCTATTGAGATTCTATTTGTTTCGAATGGCATGATTTAACTGTGGGTTTTATGAAATGTGTTTTGATACTTCAAAATGAACGTGGTTTGTATTAAAATCTCATAATTCATGTTTTGTGTTTAATGCTCATGTTTAGTCAAATTTTTGAATAAATATGATTTTATTTTTGCATAAAGATTATTTTAGTATGTTGTGCACCACTGAGTCCTAGTACTTATGGCTTCTATTATATAAATGTATGGACGTGCAAATGGGTCTTGAGCAGCTTGTACAAAAATTTCTATGAAGTTTGTAATAAAGTTTAGTTTGTATTTCTTTTGATGTAAATTTTTGTAAGAATGTACATAAATTGTTTTATTTCTAATGAAATATGAATGGAACTATTTTATTTAATTTGAATGAAATGGATTGTTAGTATTTTGATGATCATTGGATACTGGATTTGAAATTGAAAGTTGATAAATGTGTTGAGAAATTGTTTGAGATTGAGTTTGAAATTGAAGTAGTGGTTGAGGAAAATTTTTAGAAGTGCTTTTTACAGGTATTTGAAGAACTAGTTTCTCAAAATACAGACAGAACTCTGTCAAAATTTTTATAAAATTTGCGGAAAACTAAAATGGACTAAAAATATTAATTAGATTTACTTTTAATTATATGTTTTAAATACCTCTTAGAAAATGCTCACAACTTGTCAAAAGTAAGAAAATTGTTTAAAATCCCTTGTGGGGTACTTAATGAGTTATCGGTAGGTGAAGTTCGGTAGTTCATTAGGTATTCTACGAGATCATGTTATGCCTTACAGAGGGGTAAGGTGTGACAATCAATTTAGCTTTATGAAATGGTATTTCCACAATTATTAAGCATTGTTGTGAATTGAATAAATTATGTTTTGAAAATTTGTGATAGAACATGTCTTTAATTATGATGTGCAATTTGCATTGAAAAATGCAAATTTATGATTTGAATTGTGATGAGCATAAAAATTATTGGATATTGAAATTGACTTTGAATCGAATTGTATTGTGATTTATGCTCACTAAAAGGATTGTGATATTGTTTTATATCTCACTATAGATGCTTGATTAGGTTATTACCCGTCTCTCACTATAGGAAGTTAGAATCCGATTCGACCTCCTCGACCATAGGGTGTTAGAATCACCCCGAAGATGGCCCTTGCGGATTAGTCTTGCATAGTTAGTGAGATAAAGAATGGTTTTGAATAGTAAAGAATTATGATTTTAATTATGATTTATGTATAATTGATTTTGTTGGAATTACCTAAAATGTTTGGTTGTGATTTGATAAATTGAATTTCACGATCAAAGTCATTTCATACAAATGATTTATGTTATTGGCAATGAATAATTTGATTTTTGGAATTTGATGAGTATCCTGATTTCCAAATTATTTGCTGTAATTTTGCTAAGGTATATTGAACTATGTTTTAAGTTATAGTTGTGCACCACTGAGTTCACCACTCAGCGATAGCTTTGAATGCTATCGCAGGTGAAAAGAGCATAGAGTAATTAAGTAAGCTTCTTTGAAGAGACATTCAGATCAGCTCCAGGTATACCCATGTACACAGGTTTTGATGTATGTATCTAATAAAATGTATGTAAATTATTTGAGCAATTGTATAAAAACTCTTGTAAAATATTTTGGTATGTAATTAAATGTAAATTGTTGGAAATGGAAAATTGAGATTTCATTTACTTGTATAGTTTTGTAATATTAATTTTTGAGTCTTATAATCAATGAAATGTTTCCTTTATGATGAGGTTGGTTTGAAAATGAAATGACTTGATTATTGAGTTTGAGTTTGTGAGATGAAATGAAGTTTATTGGAGTTGTATTTGAGAAAACATATGGGGAGTGTTTTCCTTTTCAGGTTTGAGGAACTATTTTCTCAAAATACAGCCAGCACTTTGTCGAAATTTTGAAAAAAATTTTACAACACCAGATTTTAATCGAAGATTTAAATTTCAAGAAAATTATTTTAAAATCCCTTGTAGTATATCTAATGGGTTATCGGTAGGCGAAGTACGGTAATTCATTAGGTGTACTACAGGATCATGTTACATCTTATAGAGGAGTAGGGTGTGACATAATTAAAAAAGAGTAAAAGAAAGAAGAAAGAAAAAACAAACAAGTGAAATTTAATTAGAATTATGACATCATGCACATGTCATAATGATGTAATTAAAAATCACCATCCAATTAAAACTTGACAACACATAAAACAAAAGACAAAACTTCATTAAAAGGAAGAAAATGGTTTTCTTCCTCATTTCCCTTCATTTGGCCGAAACCCATACTCCCTTTCCTCCATTGTTTCTCCTTCATCAACTTTGCAAATTCTTGATTCCTTACTATAAAACCCATTATTAACTTCATTAAAAATTGTCATCTTACCTTGCTAAGGTGCTTAAAAACAAAAAGAAGTAGAAAGAGAGAGGTTTAGTAAGCTTGGGATTGACTCACTTCAAGGTTAGTGCCAATTTTCTCTCCTCTCTCTGTCTATCCATTATTATGAACATAATTTGAGCTAGAAACGGTTGAAATTGAAACAAAATATATGTGTATGTGCACCCTCAAATTTCGGCAGGCATGAGTAGGTTAGGGTTATGATGATTTTCAATTAAATTAAAGATGATTAGTGATGAGCTTGATGAGTATACATAGATTAGAACTTTAATTTCTATGTGGGGTCTGAGATTGAGACTTTGGGAATTAGGTTTTGAGCAAAAATTAGGGTTTTGCCAAATTGTTGATGAATTGGTGTTCTTAAGGTCAATTAGTGACCATTTGACATGGTTTGACCTTAAAATGGAATTTGTTGTGGCATGGATTGTGAATCGGGTGTGCTGCCCTTTGTGCTGGAAATTCTGGATCTTGAGTCCAGTGGGTTTAGGCAGCCATAAGTTGAATTGTGTAACTTCAATTAGTGTAAGGCCAATTAGAGGTGAAACTGGAGATATAATGCCATATTTTTCATGAAGAAATCTGTAACACTCACTGTAGCAATTCCGTACATTCTACTATTCTGATGACCGGTGTGGGTCCGGACAGCTCAAACGTCTAGAAAAATATGTAGACTAGAGTGAGGAGTCATAAATAACTCAAATATTAATAAGAAAAATTTAGGAAAAATTTTAGAAATAAAATACAGCCAAGTTAAATGAGCCGGTGCCCTAGCGATGGGTAACCCAGTGGGAAGTTGCGGACTTCACAGCTAGAAGCCCTAAACTCGAGAGAAAATTCATGAAATAATTTTTGGGACTCTAGAGAAGAGTCATTGAGGTTTCTATGGCATTAGAATACCAAGAAAAGGCTTAGAAAAAATTTTCAATCGGTACAGATAATTTTAGTCTTTTAAGCAAAACGAAGGGCATTTTGGTCATTTCACCTTCTGAGACAATTTTTGACCAACTTATCCAGTCGAGTAAGTGAAATTTATGACATAAAATGTAAATTAATATTGATGAAAAATTTATTAAAAATGATAAATGAAAGTAAGAAAACAAAATAAAAACAATTGCATGATAATGCTAATTATGACATCATAATGATATCATTTAAAGTCTACCCACCAATCACCATTCAACAAATATATTTAAAACACATAAAAGAGGATAAAAAACCACAAAAAATCTACTTCTTCATTTCTTTCCTCCCATGGCAAAAATTTGTTTTTCTCTCCTCCATTTTCTTCATTTTTCAAGCTTAATTCCCTTGATAAATGTCCATAAAAATCCTAATCCCCAAAACAAAAACTTAATTCTAGACCTTGCCTAAGAGATTTGAAGCAAAAGGGAGAGGAGAAAGTGGAGTTGGCAAGCTTGAGAATTTCTTCAATGGAGGCTAGTGCATATTAACTTTCAAATCTTGTTTATTTCTTGGAATTTAGCTTAAATATGAGTAAATGATTAAGAAATTAGAAGAAATCATGTATAAAAGTGAGAGGTAAAATTCAAGCAGCAACCATAAGAGGAGGGATTGATGGGTTTTGTTGAATTAAAACTTGATTACAAGCTTAAATGAGGGTATATGTGTGATTGATAACCTTAGTTGGTGTGAAATTGTATGGAAGTTGATTATTGGAGTTAGGGTTTAGGGCAAAATTTGGGTTTTGCTCATGTGTTGGTGAATTGAAGTTTTAATGGTCATTTAGTGACCATTTGGCTGAGTATAATGAGGAATTGAAGTGAATTGTAGCTTTAGATTTGAGGTAGGGTGTGCTGCCTTGAGTGCCCTGCAGGTGTAGATGTGAGTCCAGCATGTTTGGGCAGCTATAACTTGAGTTGTGTTGGTTCAATTGGTGCAAGGCCAATTGGAATGAAATTAGACACATAATGGCACAACTTTGATGAAGGAAACCTATCCAGAAAACAAACTTAGGATGTCCTAAAAATTGACTAAATCTGGGCAGCACCAATTTTGCCTATGCAAAATAACCAAATGAATAGTATTCATTCATTTGGTTACAACTCACTGTAGAAATGTTCAATTGACCTGAAATTTATATCAATGGAAAGCTTAGACAATTTGAGACAACTTTCATGAGGGACACAACTCCAAATTTTGACCACAACTTAATGAAATTGCCCACTAAACTCAGGACAGCAAAACTCACAGAATGGATTTTGCCTAGAAATTTTGGGTACTATCTAATCCTGCCAGTTATGGTATTTAGGCCATAACTTGAGCTAAAAAACTTCAATTGGAGTGATTCAAAAAGGGAATTAAAGAAGACACAATAAGGAACAACTTTGATGAAGAAAAGTTAGCCTAGTTTCCACTGTAGAATTGTCCAATGGAACAGTAAACTTAGATAATCAAAACTGAAAATCTAGAAATGCATCTAAGGGACTTTAAATTGCCATTGGAAATTAATACTAATAAATGTAAAACTCAAAATGTGGGATCTTGATGTAATTAGAACTAACATATCCATTAAATATGAAAAAGTCAACATTTTGGTTGACTAGTAAAGTGAATAGTAATCAAAATGATTAGCAAATTAAGATGAAGACCTAGAACCAATTCTAAGCTTAAATGCTTAGAATTGTATGACAAATGTGGACTATGCATCTTAGTTAAAATTGTTAGAAGGAAATTAAGGCCATAAATTTGAAATCCATGAAATGTTCATGGATTGCTTGAAACATAAAAAGTAAGTCTCCTAATTGATGTGAATGGGTAGTTAGCGCTTATATGCCCATCACAAATAGAATTCATAAAATATTAGTAATTTAACTTGAAATATAAAATTTGTAATTACATAAGTAGATTTTCGAATTTATAAATGAGAAAGGAAAAATGTTTTGAATACGCTAGTACATGTGAACCATTGTTTTGAATTGTGATCAATATGGATAATATAATGACTATATAAATTATGATGTATGCGTAAATTATGTAAATATTAGACTTAGAGATTTATGTTTTTATTATGAAAAAGATTAAAATGCTAGAAATTATAATTAGAACCTATAATGAAATAATAAAACTTATGAACACTTAATGGTACTATGTGCCCATGTATTGCCTAGACATGTGTGTCAAATTGGATACATTGGTATGCCAATAGGGTATTGTTTTAGCAGTACTGTAAAAGGTTTTATGCATATATTCATGGCTTTATGCCCATATTCATAGCTTTATGTCCGTATTCATGGCTTTATGCCCGTACTCATGGCTTTTATGCCCAATTATGTGTTATCATGGCTTTTTAGCCATTCTGATTGCATATGTGGTTGACGTTTCATGTCCCATGGTATGACGGCCCGAGGCACCGCGGTGTCTAGTGCCAATGACCTGTTATCCAATTTATTCAGCCTGTCATAGGTTACTTGGGTAGTGAAATTTGTTAAGAATAATGTGAATTAAATGAATGAATAAGAAAGAAACTAGAATTAGTTTTAAAATTTTATTTACCATTAAATGATCCAAACACCTAAGAAATGTCGAGTGAAAGGATAAAAAGATTACCAAAATAGATATCATTTAAATAAATAATTACAACTGCATCTTCTGAAATAACATGAATAGAAATGTAATATACTAATATATTTCGTATTTTGTATATGACTACAGTAAATTTAGAAAACAAGCAATTCCAAAGAACAATATAATATGACAAAAGATAATTAATATTAGGAATTCCATATAAAATAAAAATAATTTTTTATTACGCAAATTAGGTTTTATTTCCATCTGTATTTTGTATATATTATTTTCTTATTATATTATTATACCACTAAGCAGATATGCTTAGCACGATGGATTTGTTTCCTCGTGCAGGTACTGAAGGTAAAGCCTAGTGAATATTAAATAGAGATTTTGGAGTTCTGATCTGCAGAAGTGTCTAAAGTATTCAAGGTTGTCACCTCCTCAACAATGCATGTAGATAGGTGTCACACCTTACCCCTCTGTAAGGCATAACATAATCCTGTAGAATACCTAATGAACTATCGAACTTTACCTACCGATAACTCATTAAGTACCCTACAAGGGATTTTAAAAACCATTTTCTTACTTTTTAAAAGTGGCAAGAATTTTGTTACGTTTAATAGAAGTTTAAAAGCTAGTTAAAATTTTGTTTGTAAATTTTGGAAAAATTTCGAGAGAGTGTCGTCTGTATTTTAAGAAAATAGTTCTTAAAAAATCTGTAAAAACACTTCCTATATCTCATTTCATCAAATCCAACACTACTACAACACCATTTCTCAATTCAATTGTCATAAAAAATAGTACGCAATAATTTCATTCATTTCTCATTAAAGTAAAATCAATTTACATACATCAATCTAAAATTTATATTAGAAAATCCAAAATAATATTATTACAAACTCTATACAACTGTTCAAAGTCAGTTTATACATGTACATACGGTTACATACACAAATATAAAAATTGCATTCAGGGTATAAAATTATACCCGACAAAACTTCAGGGAGGTAGCTCCAAGATCCTCAGTAGCTCACTCTGCTGCTCCTCTAGTCTCTATATCTGCGATAGCAATAACAGTCATCGCTAAGTACTATGACTCAGTGGTGCATAACATACCAAAATAACATTTATGCATAATTCAAATCACATTTATTCAAATACAGTACTAAAAATGAAAGACAGATGCAAAACATGATTTATAAACTTTTAGTCCAAACAATTTCATTTAGGAAGTCTCAAAACAAATTTCATAAAAACACAGAGTTATATCATGCTATTCGAAAAAATATTTATCTCAATAGCTAGAGGCTTATGAGAAATCACAAGGCTAGCTAGCTCAAATATATGGGTACCCATTCAAATTTCTTCTTCTACTGGCACACACCTCAACACTTCAGCCAGAGAAGGAATTAAAATTCAAAACTAATTCCCCCCAATAGTATTTCAGGGTTACTATTCTCGATACTATTCAAGTCAATTTGCTGACTTTCTAATGCTTAATAGGTAGGGGAATTCTAATTTCAACCACATACCACATTTTGGTTACCTAACTTGTTGGTTTTGTTTATTTTCTCAAATTTTAAGTTTCTTAGGTGAAATTCCAAAATTTCAGATTTGGTGTCCTATATTACACTATTCCATTGGTCAAGTTTTTTTGGTAATTTGGTTAAGTTTTCTGCATAGAAATTGTTCCTTATTGTCTTAACTTTATTTCTATTTTTGAATCACTCCATTTGGAGTTTTGTAGCCCTAGTTATGGCCATTTGAACATGGCTAGCCGGATTTGATATTACCCAGAATTCTGGGCATTTACTGGATATTGGCCATTTTTGTGTGTTGACTGCAGGTAAGTTTTTGGATAACTTATGGTCAAATTTTGGGTTTATTTTCTTCATGAAAGTTATAGGGCTATGTCTCAGCTTTCTATCGGTGTAAAATTGAGGTCATTTGAACCTTTTTAGACCAAGTTATGGTCATTTGCGTAACTACTGTTCATTTGGTCATTTTTGTACAGGTCAGTGTACCCAATTCCTAATTTGGCATAATTGTTCACTAAGTTATGGTCACTTTCTGGGCACAATTCCTGAATGAAAAATGTACTATTTTGTGTCTAGTTTCATTCTCAATTGACCTCACACCAATTGAATTGGTAAATTTTCAGTTTTGGTCAATGAAAGGGACCTAGGTCAAGCTGCCTGTAGATTGACCTTCACCAATCCGAATTGGAACTTAGTTCCAATAATTCATACACACTACAAATGGTCACAATTGACCATTTTTCAACTCAAATAAGGTCAATAACATCATTTGGCCAATTCTCAAGTTTTTCTTCAATTTTTTCAAAAAGCTCAAACCTTAACTACACGTAAAGTTCAATTTAATGCATTCAAGGTGCACATTCATGATCTCTACACCTAATGCACCTCAAATAACCATTCAAACACTTCAAACTCATTCATTTCAAACCCTAACCCTAGCTGGACGAATTTCTTGTTTGGTCCCTCAATAATTGTTTTTGTTTGATTTTAAGTTGATTTCTAGTTTAATTGAGCTATAAACACAACATATAATCTAAAATTTCCAAATTCAATCACTTACCTCCACTTGAATCTCAACTTTTCAATTTCTTCCCTTTTCCTCTTTTCTTTTCTTCTTCAATCACCTTCTTTAGTTGGTGTAACAAGTTCTAATGGAGAATTTTGGGGGCAAGGTGAGGTTTAATGGGTGGAATCAAGCTTTGTCCAAGCTTCCATGGTGGTTTTGAAGGAGCGGAAGCATGAAAAACACAAGTTTATATCATTGAATTCAAAAATTTTTCACCTAGGGTCACATGCTTCATGCAAGATTTATTTTTATCTATTTGATGTCAATGATAAATAACATATTAAAACTCTTTTAATATATTTTTAGATCTACATTTGCCATTTAAGATTTTAAAATTAATCATATTAATTTTAAGAACCCTAGATTAAATCAAGAACAAGTGCACTATCCTATTGATGCACTGCAGTGTGTTTGTCACCTTTGGGATGCGTCTTTAGGACACCAGATGTTGTCCCTCTAGCTTGTCCACACCAAGATCACCTATGGCAGCCCTTGAACAGCTTCTAAAGCTTTTTCTATGAATTAGAAAATCAAGTTTTGCCTTTTAAGAGATTACAGATGTAAACTGGACACTAGAAATGATTTTTAGTATTTTTAATTCAAGAGATTGTTTGCTAATCTCTTTGAATTATTGAGAGATGAAGAAGAAGAGAAGGAGAGGCAGCCAAGGGGTGGCGGCACCTTTTAGAGTACAACAGCTTGTATTTTTAGTTTTTATTAACAACACATTATATAGCTAGGTCACCACTTAAAACCCTTGCCACATGTCACCTTCTGATTGGCTCTAGGTTTAATTGACCCAATCACATTGTGCCAAGTGTCAAACCTATATTTAATCTTGACTTTGATCATCTTACATGGTTAAAAGACATATGGCAAGCTTATGTGTAGTGCTATGTGTCACCATCTCATGGTGCCACATATCACCCTGTGAAATGACCAAAATACCCCTGTGTCTTAATTTTGAGTTCTCAACCCAAAATAATTATTTCTCTTCTTCTAATCTATTTATATCAACTATAAATTAATTAATTAATTAATCTCTATTAGTTAATTTCTCATTAATTAAATTCATATTTAAACACTTTAAATATAAATTTAACTTATACTATACATCTAATAACCTAGATTTGGTTTCAAGCTATTCTAGGGACTTTACAATCTAATTGCAATCTAAACCTACTTAATTAAATAATTAAACTCTTTAATTAATTAATTAAATCATATTTAATTTGGTGATTACTTGTGTATGTGTGTGACTTACTAGGCTCATCACTAACTGGCAATGAGACATGATATCAACTCTTAATATCATCAAAACTCTTTCTTACCATAAATGATTTCTCTAAATCATTTTATGCACCTCATAGACCATGGTTAACACCTAGCATAGCATGCCATGGCCACCCAATTAGTAATAAGGTTTACCTTAAATGAACCTATAATCATATGTTACCATGCACTAGAATCTGTCTGTTACAAAATCCCAATTCAAGCTGGAGTCATGGTTTATGTCAAACCCCATTTGCTATGAATATTATGTTCTCTTTTAATTCCAGTTATTGATTAAAAAGATTTTCTCATCAGAAAATCTTTTTTGATTAAATTTATCTGTCCTGGCCAGGAAGTTGAAACATAAAGAATAATTAAATGAACATAGGATTTTGTCCCTATTTACGTAGAGGAACAGATTTCATCTTAATCAACACCTACCTCCATATATAACTAGTAGGAGCCAACACATGCCCATATACCCATACACAGTACAAGTATGAAAGCAGTATCAAACTCAAACCAACTATATACAAGATAACTGTGCTATCTCAGTTCTAAAGATTATATGCACTAATATGATTTATGACAATGCATTGACAAGAGTAAACTCCATGTGCTTGTCATAAGTGTCACTGGTTCGACCTACTTATCATGTATAAGTGCCTATCATGCTTGTTATATGGCATGAGTCTCACCATTCCATCTTATTTACATCTCATATAAATAACTTGGGAACAAACATGATTACAATCTTTCTGGATAAGTCATGTCCTTATTGTGAAGTATCCTTGATTGTGAACCTATTTATGATACTTTGTGCTAGAAATATTGTCACTGATATTCTTAACAACTTAAGAATAGAATTTCTAACAAAATATCAATGGACCTTTTCTATTACACATAAATATATTATGTAAATAGAAAAGTGAAATTGCCTTTTATTAATAAAATATGTACAAGATACATACTAAATGATATGCTCTATGGCATATTACTAACAATCTCCCATTAGCACTAGAGCCATTCATTACAATACCTTAAACCCATCTTCTCAAGGTGTCAGTCTAACTATGCTTATGACAAAGGCTTATTGAATGGATCAGCTGGATTTTCAACTGATGCTATTTTCTGCATGGCTACATTGCCTCGCCCAACTATCTTTCTGATAATGTGGTAGCGCCTTTCTATGTGTTTGGATTTCTGGTGAGACCGGGGTTTCTTATATCCAAACAGCATCTTTTGCCGCATCTGATGCAGCAATGTACTCGACCTCTATGGTGGAATCAGTAGTCGTACTCTGTTTGAAACTCTTCCAACTGACTACACTTCCATTACAAATGAACACAAACCCAAAGGTAGACTTTCTATCATCAATATCTGATTGGAAATCAGAGTCAATATAACCATCCAATTGCATGTCACCATTTCCATATATCAAGAATAAATCCTTAGTTCTTCTCAAGTACTTAAGGATATTCTTAATAGCTATCTAGTGTTCCAAACCTAGATTGGATTGATACCTGCTAGTCAAACTAACAGAATATGCAATATCTAGCCTAGTACACAACATTGCATACATCAAACTTCCAATAGTCGAAGCATATGAAATCCTGGCCATTTTATCTCTTTCTTCAAGTGTCTTTGGAGACATCTCTTTAGAAAGGTGGATACCATGTCTTACTAATAATAATCCTCTCTTGGAATCAATCATGTTAAACATCTTTAATACCTTTTCCAAGTATAAACTTTGGGATAAACTAATTATTCTTTTCGCTCTATCTCTATAGATGTGAATCCCAAGAATATAGGTTGCCTCCCCTAAGTCTTTCATGGAGAATGTTTTTGATAACTATACCTTTACAGTTGTCAACTTACCTGTGTCATTACCCATCAACAGAATGTCATCCACATATAAGACAAGGAAAGTGATAGCACTGTCACTAACCTTCTTATATACACATGGCTCATCCTCATTCTTGATAAATTCAAATGACTTAATGGCTTCATCAAAATGGATGTTCCAACTCCTCGAAGCTTGCTTCAACCCATAAATGGATCGCTTTAGCTTGCGCACTTTAGAACCATCTTGGGATTCAAAACCCCTAGGTTGTTCCATGAAAATGTTTTCTTCATTGTATCCATTGAGAAAAGATGTTGTGACATCCATCTGCTAAATCTCATAATCATAGTATGTAGCTGCTACTATTAGAATCCTAATTGATTTAAGCATGGCAACATGCGAGAAAGTCTTCTCATAGTTGATTCCTTGCCTTTGGCGAAACCCTTTCGCTACTAGCCTAGCTTTATAGGTCTCTACCTTTCCATCAGAACCAATTTTCTTCTTGAAAACCCATTTGTTCCCTATAGGTACAATACCTTTAGGTGGGTCAACAAGATCCCAAACTTGATTCTTATACATGGAATGAATCTCGGATTTCATAACATCAATCCATTTTGAAGAGTTTATATCTGATATAGTTTCTTCATAGGTAAGTGGATCATCTCCATGATCTACTTCTTCATAAGTAAACAACTCTTGCTCTTCTTCATAAAGGAAACCATATCTCACTGGTGGGTGAGATATCCTGGTTGTTCTACAAGGAACAACTATAGATGTTTCATCAATAGGTGTAGGTTGACTAGATGGATCTATATCCATTTAATTTATTGGTTGGTTAGAATTCTCTAATTCTAACTCTATTTGCCTTCCTTTGCCTCCTTGAATAAACTGTTGTTCAAGAAATGTGGCATCTCTATTTATCACAACCTTTTGTGATGTAGGCAAATAAGAATAGTATCCAAAACTATCTTTTAGATATCCAACAAATCGACTCTTTTCTGATCTGGTTTCCAATTTATCAGTGTTCAGCTTTTTAATATAAGCTGGACAACCCCAAATCTTAACATGCTTAAGACTTGGTTTTCTTCCATGCCATATCTCATAAGGTGTGGAAGAAACTAATTTTGATGGAATCCTATTTATAATATACAAAGTTGATTCGAATGCAAATTCCCAAAACGAGATTGGCATATCAATATAGCTCATCATAGTGCGTACCATATCCAATAGAATACGATTTCTCCTTTCAAATATACCATTCAGCTGTGGTGTTCCTGGAGGAGTCAGCTGGGAAACAATGCCATGCTTTCTCAAGTATTCATCAAATTCAGTACTCAAATATTCACCTCCACGATCTGATCGAAGAGCTTTAATACTCTTTCTTGTTTGATTTTCTACTTCAGATTTAAATTCTTTGAACTTTTCAAAGGATTCATGTTTGTATTTCATCAAATACAAATACCAAAATCTTGATTTATCATCAGTAAAGGTAATAAAGTAATGAAAACCGCCTGTAGCCATTTTCTTAAATGGACCACATACATTACTATGTATGAGCTTCAAAATATTTTCAGTTCTTAGCCCTTGTCTAACAAAGGGTGATCTAAGCATTTTGCCCTGAAGGCTAGATTCACAAGTTGGAGTAGGCTTAAAGTCTAATGAGGATAGAATCCCCATTTTCTCCAGTTTTGCAATCCTATCTTCTGCAACATGACCTAACCTTAAGTGCCAAATATATTTTGAACTTGAGTTGATTTTCACCATGGCATTGTATTCATTTAGATCACTTGCATTCATTTTGTGTTTGTCATTATTATCTAAATAATAAAGACCATCATTCATATAACCCGAACCAACATATTTATTTCCAAAATAAATATTGCAAACATCATCTGTGAACTGAAATTCATAGCCATTTCTAGTCAAACTAGATATAGAAATGATATTCTTAAAAGCATCAGGTACATATAAAATGTTATCCAAACACATAACATGTCCAAAAATGTAAAAATATTTATATCCTATGGCTAAAGCTTCAACAGTTGAGCCATTGCTAATCTGGACTCTAACATCTCGAGAACGCAAGCTGCTACTATTTGCTAGTTCCTGCATATCATAAGAAATGTGAGAACTGGCATCAGTATCTAAAACCCAAGCTATAAATGAACTATGAGTATCATCAGAATCTAAATAACAAGATATGGACATACCTTTCGAAGATGTATCCTTCTTGTCCTTCAAAAAAGCAAGATACCCTGGGCAATTCCTTTTCCAATGCCCATCCTGCTAGCAGTTGAAATACTTTCCTTTGCCTCTATCAGCTTTAGTCTTCACTTTCTGTTTAGCTATTTTCTTGGAAGGACCAGGAATCTGAGGTTTCTTTTTCTTATTGCCCTTCTTCTTGTTGGATTTTCTAGCAGAAGAAGATGCAATCAAAACTACCAGTTTTCCTTTATTGCCCAGCATATTCTTTTAGGCAATAACCAGCATGTTGAGTAAACCAGCCAAGGTGCATTCCTATTTAGTCATATGGAAATTTGTCACAAAATTCCCAAATGACTCAGGAAGGGACTGAAGGATCAAATCCGTCTGCAGTTGGAAATCCATGTTAAAGTCAAGATGTTCTAGTTGCTCAATCAGCTGAATCATCTTGTGGACATGATCCCCAACATTTTGTCCCTGAGACATCCTCATGCAGAATAGTTGTCTAGATATCTCATACCTAGTATTCCTGCTGTGGTCACCATACAACTCTTATAGGTGAAGGAGGATCTCACTCGAACTCTGCATGTTCTCATGCTGCTTCTGTAACTCATTACTCATGGAAGCAAGCATGTAACACTTAGCTCTCATATCATGCTCCTTGTACTTGTCCAAAGTTTCATGTTCCTCTTGAGTGGCCTTTGGAGGTAAGGGACCAAGAACATTTGAGTCTAGAACATATCCTATATGTTCAAAGTTCAGGACATGTTTCAAATTTCTTAGCCAATCTGACAGATTAGGTTCTGTCAACCTATTGCGATCAAGTATGTTTGCAAGGATATTGGATGATGGTGGTTGTGGTGTGCTCATTATTATCAGAAAATTAACTGCAGAAAATAACTAGATTAATTAGTAAATGTATCATGTAATTAACCAAAATGATTATGGTCTTTTATTCAAATTGGTCCTCCCACTAACTTAGCGAATCCTACACTTCCAAAGTAGAAAATGGAAATCCTAGTTGGATGGATTTCTAGTGGGTGATTGAATTCTTATAATTCTATTGATCATCCTCAGGTACATCCATTATTGGAATTACAATAAACTATAAGTGAGCAACTCCTTGCCCATCACATCTCATGTGAGGTTCAATCCTTTACCTAACCCCCTAATGCTCAAAATCTCAGGTACATCCATTATTGACTTATCTTGCATTAGTTAAGTTGATCCCATTGAGCCAGTAATATGCAAATAATTTTAATGTCCTCAGGTACATCCAATATTGGCCACCAAACCATTTACATATTCACAACATCTCATGCTTAACAATTATTCTTAAGAATATCTCTTAAATTAATTATATCTTATGCAACTATTTAAAATTTCTTAAAATAATTGCCCCAATGGAGGGCCCATGTTATAATTACTTTAATTATAGTATTTCCAACTTAATCATTTATTTGGAAGATTTTATGGTCATCCTAATTACTATTAAGGTCTCACTTTGCCCATTATCCATCTAGCATGCATATATCATATAATTGCATACATTCCCATACATCTCATGCATTCATGGATAAGCAGTAAATATTGTATGATCATGGACTTTCTAAGGGATTCAATTCTGAGCCACCAAGAATTGAATCAGGGCATTCCTAGGTGCATTTCATTCATTCATATTACAAGGGTTGCTGAAGGAGTATATAATCAACACTTGATCTTGAATTCCTCCCACTGGTCCCACCAATGCTCTTGACCTCCTTGATCTTCTTGCAATCCAATATTACATAGTAATCCTTGGCATACCAAGGCGAATTTACAAGAACTAAATAAATGAAATTACAATCCAAAATTATTACAACCTTAATAATACATGCCCAAAATAAATTAATTAAATTACAACCCAAAGAAACATAAAAGAAATAAATCCAATCACATTGGTCTTTTATAGTCCATGATCATCCACCATGCATATCACTATTTAACAATTAAATAAAACATACATACTTAAATTAAATTGAATATCTCATATTCAACTTAAAAAACTAGATTTGAATATGATTCAAAAAAAATTAAAAATTCAGATTTGAATCACATTCAAACAAATTCAAAAATTCAGATTTGAATCACATTCAAATAACTTTAAAAATTCAGATTTGAATCATATTCAAAAAAGTTTTAAAATTTAAATTTGAATCACATTCAAACAACTTTAAAAATTTAGATTTAAATCACATTCAAACAATTTTTAAAATTCAGATATGAATCACATTCAAACAACATTAAAAATTCAGATTTGAATCACATTCAAACAATTTTTAAAATTCAGATTTGAATCAAAATTTAATTATGTGATTAAAAATATAATTAAATAATTTAATTAGACATAGGATGAGCTTTTAGATCATATAAAAATTATAAATTAAAAAGCCAAACCTTGTGCACACCATTGGAGACCACAAAGTGTGCGCACCAATGGTGTTAGTCACCAAGCCGCCACCTTTCTTTACAACCAGCAATGGATCTATCATCTCATGATCATACCACACAATTAAATCATATAATCAACAATCTAAATGGCAAATATAGTGGCTCTGATACCAATTGAAGGAGCAGAAGCATGAAAAACACAAGTTTATATCATTGAATTCAAAAATTTTTCACCTAGGGTCACATGCATCATGCAAGATTTATTTTTATCTATTTGATTTCAATGATAAACAACATATTAAAACCCTTTTAATATGCTTTTAGATTTACATTTGCCATTTAAGATTTTAGAATTAATCAGATTAATTTTAAGAACCCTAGATTAGATCAAGAACAAGCGAACTAACCTCTTGATGCACTGCAGTGTGTTTGTCACCTTTGGGATGCGTCTTTAGGACACCAGATGTTGTCCCTCTAGCTTGTCCACACCAAGATCACCTATGGCAGCCCTTGAACAGCTTCTAAAGTTTTTTCTATGAATTAGAAAATCAAGTTTTGCCTTTTAAGAGATTACAGATGTAATACGATTTTTAGTATTTTTAATTCAAGAGATTGTTTTCTAATCTCTTTGAATTGATAAGAGATGAAGAAGAAGAAAGGGAGAGGCAGCCAAGGGGTGGCAGCACCTTTAAGAATACAGTAGCTTTTATTTTTAGTTTTTCATAACAACACATTATATAGCTAGGTCACCACTTAAAACCCTTGCCACATGTCACATTCTGATTGGCTCTAGGTTTAATTGACCCAATCACATTGTGCCAAGCGTCAAGCCTATATTTAATCTTGATTTTGATCATCTTACATGATTAAAAGACATATGGCAAGCTTATGTAGTGCCATGTATCACCATCTCATAGTGCCACATGTCACCCTGTGAAATGACCAAAATACCCCTGTGTCTTAATTTTGAGTTCTCAACCCAAAATAATTATTTCTCTTATTCTAATCAATTTATATCAACTATAAATTAATTAATTAATCTCTATTAATTAATTTCTCATTAATTAAATTCATATTTAAACATTTTAAATATAAATTTAACTTATGCTATACATCCAATAACCCAGATTTGGTTTCAAGCCATTCTAGGGACTTTTCAATCTAATTGCAAACCAAACCTATTTAATTAATCAATTAAACTCTTTAATTAATTAATTAAATCATATTTAATTTGGTGATTACTTGTGTACATGTGTGACTTACTAGGCTCATCACTAACTGGTAATGAGACATGATATTAACTCTTAATATCATCAGAACTCTTTCTTACCATAAATGATTTCTCTAAATCATTTTATGCACCTCATAGACCATGGTTAACACCTAGCATAGTATGCCATGGCCACCCAATTAGTAATAAGGTTTACCTTAAATGAACCTATAATCATATGTTACCATGCACTAGAATCTCTCTGTTACAAAATCCCAATTCAAGCTGGAGTCATGGTTTATGTCAAACCCCATTTACTACAAATATTATGTTCTCTTTTAATTCTAGTTCTTGATTAAAAAGATTTTCTCATTAGAAACTCTTTTCTGATTAAATCTATCTGTCCTGGCCAGGAACTTAAAACATAAAGAACAATTAAATGAACATAGGATTTTATCCCTATTTACTTAGAGAAACAGATTCCATCTTGATCAATACCTACCTCCATATATAACTAGTAGGAGCCAACACATGCCCATATACCCATACACAGTGCAAGTATGAAAGCAGTATCAAACTCAAACCACCTATATACAAGATAACTATGCTATCTCAGGTCTAAAGATTATGTGCACTAATATGATTTATGACAATGCATTAACAAGAGTAAACTTCATGTGCTTGTCATAAGTATCACTGGTTCGACCTACTTATCATGTATTAGTGCCTATCATGTTTGTTATATGGCATGAGGCTCACCATTCCATCTTATTTATATCTGATATAAATAACTTGGGAATAAACATTATTATAATCTTTCTGGATATGTCATGTCCTTATTGTGAAGTATCATCGATTGTGAACCTATTTATGATACTTTGTGCTAGAAATACTGTCACTGTTATTCTTAATAACTTAAGAATAGAATTTCTAACAAAATATCAATAGACCTTTTATATTACACATAAATATATTATGTAAACGGAAAAGTGAAAATGCCTTTTATTAATAAAATATGTACAAGATACATACTAAATGATATGCCCTAGGGCATACTACTAGCAGGTTTATGGTGAGAGAAGTGGGAGTGAGAGATCGGGCGATTGAAAATGATGATGAATAATGACATTTTTTCTTTTCTTTTTTTGTCTTTTAATTATTAAGATTTATCCCAAATTTCAATTTTTAAATATTAGGTTTATTGCATCATGCTTATGTAATGCATGATGCAAATAAACTTTTTCTTTTCTTTCTTTTTCTTTTTCATTTATTTTTTATTAGTTCTTTAATTTAATTCTTGATCCCAAAATTTTCTTTTCTCCAATTTTATTGAACGGTTAGGTTAAGTGTCAGCTCTAGGGGTAATTTGACCAAATTGCCCCTTGCCGGTTCGATCCAGTTTGTAAGTTTTTCGATATTTCTTCTGGATCCCTGACCTAATTATTTGACCTGCTTAACAATTCTTTTTCGTGATTTTCTCTTTTCCACTGTGTTCGCAATAGTCCTAAGGATCGCGGCGTTATATTTTACGGTTCGAAATTTGAGTTTAGACTGACCTTGCAGTCATTCCCGAGAAGGTCATGCATCGATATGACTCCTGGCTCATTTAATTTTTTGTGTTCTATTTCTTATTTATACTTAACTATTTGGCAATTACTAATTATTTGTGTTCAGGGCTTATCTAGATATCTTAGACGTGGTTATAATTCTCTTAATTGTCTGGATCGACACCAGTCACTGGAACAGTAAAATGTACCAGGCTATACCAATAGGAGTGTTATAATTCTCCCCCTCTTAAAATAAATTTCGTCTCAAAATTTTTACTCGGTATCAATATCTGAATAGCTATGGGTGCTGTCTCCTCATGTCCTCCTCTCATTCCCAAGTAGCCTCTTGGCCCGAATGATGGTTCCACAACACTTTTACTAACGGTATTTGCTTGTTCCGTAGTTGCTTCACCTCATAAGCCAGAATCTCTATGGGTTCTTCCTCATATGTGAGGTCTGGATTCACTTCAATTTCCTCCATTGGTAGTACATGATGTTAGTAGTATGCCCTAGAGCATATCATTTAGTATGTATCTTGTACATATTTTAATAATAAAAGGCATTTCCACTTTTCCGTTTACATAATATATTTATGTGTAATAGAAAAGGTCCATTGATATTTTGTTAGAAATATTATTCTTAAGTTGTTAAGAATATGAGTGACAATATTTCTAGCACAAAGTATCATAAATAGGTTCACAATCGAGGATACTTCATAATAAGGACATGACTTATCCAGAAAGATTGTATTCATGTTTGTTCCCAAGTTATTTATATGAGATATAAATAAGATGGAATGGTGAGTCTCATGCCATATAACAAACTTGATAGGCACTTATAAATGATAAGTAGGCCGAACCAGTGACACTTATGACAAGCACATGGAGTTTACTCTTGTCAATGTTTTGTCATAAATAATATCAGTGCATATAATCTTTAGACCTGAGATAGCACAGTTATCTTGTATATAGGTAGTTTGAGTTTGATCTCGCTTTCATACTTTTACTATGTATGGGTATATGGGCATTTGTTGGCTCCTGCTAGTTATATATGGAGGTATGTGTTGATCAAGATGGAATCTGTTCCTCTAAGTAAATAGAGTTAAAATCCTATGTTCATTTAATTGTTCTTGATGTTTCAAGTTCTGGCCAGACAGATAGATTTATTCGTAAAAGAGTTTCGATGAGAAAAATCTTTTAATCAAGAACTGGAATTAAAAGAGAACATAATATTCATAGCAAATGGAGTTTGACATAAACCATGACTCGGCTTGAGTTGGGATTTTGTAATGAGAGATTCTAGTGCATGGTAACATATGATTATAGGTTCATTTAAGGTAAACCTTATTACTAATTGGGTGGCCATGGCATGCTATGCTAGGTGTTAACCATGGTCTATGAGGTTCATAAAATGATTTAGAGAAATCATTTATGGTAAGAAAGAGTTCTGATGATATTAAGAGTTGATATCATGTCTCATTGCCAATTAGTGATGAGCCTAGTAAGTCACACACATACACAAGTTATCACCTATTTAAATATGATTTAATTAATTAATTAAAGAGTTTAATTGATTAATTAAATAGATTTGGTTTGCAATTAAATTGCAAAGTCCCTAGCATGACTTGAAACCAAATCTAGATTATTGGATGTGTAGTATAAATTAAATTTATATTTAAAGTGTTTAAATATGAATTTAATTGATGAGAAATTAATTAATAGAGATTAATTAATTAATTTATATTTGATATAAATTAATTAGAAGAAGAAAATAATTATTTTGGGTTAAGAACTCAAAATTAAGACACAGGGGCATTTTGGTCATTTCATTACAGTGACACGTGGCACCATGAGATGGTGACACATGGCATAACACATAAGCTTGCCAAATAATTTTAATCATGTAAGATGATTAAAATCAAGATTAAATATAGGTTTGACACTTGGCACAATGTGATTGGGTCACTTAAACCTAGAGCTAATCAGAAGGTGACATGTGGCTAGGGTTTAATGTGTTAACCTAGCTATTTAAGTGTGGTTATGAAAAGAAAACATAACCAGCAGCCTCTCCTCTCAATTGTCACGCCACTTTGAGCCTCTCCAGCTATTTCTCTTCATCTCTCATCAATTCAAAGAGATTAGCCATCAATCTCTTGAATTAAGAATACTAGAAATTGTTTCTAGTGTCCTGTTTACATCTTTAATCTCTTAAAAGGCAGAACTTGATTTTCTAATTAATAGAAAAAGCTTTAGAAGCTATTCAAGGGCTGCCATAGGTGTTCTTGGTGTGGACAAGCTAGAGGGACAACATCTGGTGTCCTGAAGACGAATCTCAAAGGCGCAGACACGCTGCAGCACATCAAGAGGTTAGTGTAATCGTTCTTGATTTAATCTAGGTCTAAAATTAATCTGATTAATTTTAAAATCTTAAATGGCAAATACAGATCCAAAAAACATATTAAAAGAGTTTTAATATGTTGTTTATCATTGAAATCAAATAGATAAAAATAAATCTTGCATGATGCATGTGACCCTAGGTGAAAATTTTTGAATTCAATGGTATAAACTTGTGTTTTTCACGCTTCCGTTCCTTCAATTGGTATCAGAGCCAGGTTATTTGCCATTTAGATTGTTGATTATATAATTTAATTATGTGTGTGATCATGAGATCAAGAGATTATTGCTGGTTGCAAAGCAAGGTGTGGCGTCACACATGGTGAAGCCACCATAGGTGGCGGCAACAATGGTTCCATGGGTGGTTCAAGGTTTGGCTTTTAATTCTGCAATTGTTGTATGATCTAAGGCTATTCTTTGACTAATTAAAGTGTTTAATTAGTTATTTTAATCACACAATTAAATTATGATTCAAATCAGAATTTTAAAAAATATTTGAATGTGATTCAAATCTGAATTTTAAAAGTTGTTTGAATGTGATTCAAATCTGAATTTTTAAAATTGTTTGAATCATATTTAAATCTGATTTTTTAAAATTGATTCAATAAATTTCAGATCTGATTTTTTAAAAAATATTTGAATGTGATTCAAATCTGATTTTTTAAAAAATGTTTGAATGTGATTCAAATCTGAATTTTTGAAGTTGTTTGAATGTGATTCAAATCTGAATTTTTAAATTTGTTTGAATGAGATTCAAATCTGAATTTTTAAATTTATTTGAATCATATTCAAATCTGGATTTTTAAGTTGAATATGAGATATTCAATTTAATTTAATTATGTATGTTTTATTTAATTGTTAAATAGTGATATGCATGATGGATGATCATGGACTATAAAAGACCAATGTGATTGGATTTATTTCTTTTATGTTTCTTTGGGATTGTAAATTAATTAATTTATTTTAATTTATTTTGGGCATGTATTATTTAGTTTGTAATATTTTTGGGTTGTAATTTCATTTATTTAAGTTCTTGTAAATTCGCCTTGGTATGCCAAGGATTACTATGTAATATTGGATTGCAAGAAGTTCAAGGAGGTCAAGAGCATTGGTGGGACCAGTGGGAGGAATTCAATATCAAGTGTTGATTATCTACTCCTTCAGCAACTCTTGTAAAATGAATGAATGAAATGCACCTAGGAATGCCCTGATTCAATTCTTGGTGGCTCAGAATTAAATCCCTTAGAAAGTCCATGATCATACCATATTTATCGCTTATCCATGAATGCATGAGATGTATGGGAATGTATGCAATTATATGATATATGCATGCTAAATGGATAATGTGCAAAGTGAGACCTTAATAGTAATTAGGATGGCTATAAAATCTTCCAAACAAATGATTAAGTTGGAAATGCTATAATTAAAGTAATTATAACATAAGCCCTCCATTGGGGCAATTATTTTAAGAAATTTTAAATAGTTGCATGAGATGCAATTAATTTAAGAGATTTTCTTAAGAATAATTGTTAAGCATGAGATGTTGTAAATATGTAAATGGTTTGGTGGCCAATATTGGATTTACCTGAGGAAATTAAAATTATTTGCATAATTCTTGGCTCAATGGGATCAACTTAACTAATGCAAGATAAGTCAATAATGGATGTACACAGATTTTGAGCATGAGGGGCTAAGTAAAGGATTGAACCTCATATGAGATGTGATGGGCAAGGAGTTGCTCACTTATAGTTTATTGTAATTCCAATAATGGATGTACCTGAGGATGATCAATAGAATTATAAGAATTCAATCACCCACTAGAAATCCATCCAACTAGGATTTCCGTTTTCTACTTTGGAAGTGTAGGATTCGCTAAGTTAGTGGGAGGACCAATTTGATTAAAAGACCATAATCATTTTGGTTAATTACATGATACATTTACTAATTAATCTGGTTATTTCTGCAATTAATTTTCTGATAATAATGAGCAGTAACAACCACCACCATCCAATATCCTTGCAAGCATACTTGATCACAACAGTTGACAGACCTAATCATGCGATTGGCTAAGAAATTTGAAACTTGTCCTGAACCTTGAACATATAGGATATGTTCTAGATTCAAATGTTCCTGGTCCTTTACCTCCAGAGGCCACTTAAGAGGAACATGAAACTTTGGACAAGTGGAAGGAGCATGATATGAGAGCTAAGTGTTACATGTTTGCTTCCATGAGTAATGAGTTCTGAAGCGACATGAAAACTTGCAGAGTGCAAGTGGGATCCTCCTTCACCTACAAGAGTTGTATGGTGAGCACAGAGGAATGCTAGGTATGAGATATCTAGGCAAATTGCTCGCATGAAGATCTCGAGGGACAGAATGTTGGGGATCATGTCCACAAGATGATTCGGTGATTGAGCGGTTGGAACATCTTGACTTCAACATGGATTTCCAACTACAAACGGATTTAATCCTTGATCCCTTCACGAGTCTTTTGGGAATTTTGTGACAAATTTCCATATGACTAAACAGAATGCACCTTAGTGAATTACTCAACATGTTGGTTATTGCCCAAAAGAATATGCTGTGCAATAAAGGAAAAGAGGTAGCTTTGGTTGCATTTTCATCTTTGGAAAGTCCAACAAGAAGAAGGGCAATAAGAAAAAGAAACCTCAGTTCTGGTCCTTCTAAGAAAATAGCTAAACAGAAAAGGAAGACTAAAGCTGATGAAGGCAAAGGAAAGTGTTTCCATTGCCAACAGGAAAGTGTTTCCACTGCCAACAGGAAAGTGTTTCCATTGCCAATAGGAAAGTGTTTCCATTGCCAGTAAGAAAGTGTTTCCACTGGCCAGAGTATAGCAATCTAAAAGAATACAATGCCACGGTGAAAACCAACTCAAGTTCAAAATATATTTGGCACTTAAGGTTATGTCATGTTGCAGAAGATAGGATTGCAAAATTGGAGAAAATGGGGATTCTATCCTCATTGGGCTCTGAGCCTACTCCAACTTGTGAATCTTGCCTTCAAGGCAAAATGACTAGATCACCCTTTGTTGGACAAGGGCTAAGAGCTGAAAATATTTTAGAGCTAATACATAGTGATGTATGTGGTCCATTTAAAGAAATGGCTAGAGGGGGCTTTCATTATTTTATTACCTTTACTGATGATAAATCAAGGTTTGGGTATTTGTATTTGCTAAAATACAAACATGAATCTTTTGAAAAGTTCAAAGAATTTAAATCTGAAGTAGAAAATCAAACAGGAAAGAGTATTAAAGCTCTTCGATCAGATCGTGGAGGTAAATATTTGAGTACTGAATTTGATGAATACTTGAGAGAGCATGGCATTGTTTCTCGGTGACTCGTGCAGAACGCCATACGGTGAATGGTGTATCTGAAAGGAGAAATCGTACCCTATTGGATATGGTACGTAGTATGATGAGCTATACTGATATGCCAATCTTCTTTTGGGGATTTGCATTAGAATCAGCTTTGTATATTCTGAATAGGATTCCATCAGAATCAGTTTCTTCCACACCTTATGAGATATGGCATGGAAGAAAACCAAGTCTTAAGCATGTTAAGATTTGGTGTTGTCCAGCTTATATCAAAAAGCTGAACACTGATAAATTGGAGACCAGATCAGAAAGAGGTCGATTTGTTGGATATCCAAAAGATAGTTTTGGATATTATTTTTATTTGCCTACTTCACAAAAGGTTGTGATAAGTAGAGATGCCACATTTCTTGAACAACGGTTTGTTCAAGAAGGGAGCAAAGGAAGGCAAATAGAGTTAGAATTGGAGAATTCGACCAACCAACGGTCAGGATGGATATAGATCCATCTAGTCAACCTATACCCATTAATGAAACATCTACACTGTTCCTCGTAGAACAACCGGGTATCTCACCCACCAGTGAGATATGGTTTTCTTCATGAAGAAGAACAAGAGTTGTCTACTCATGAAGAAGTAGATCATGGAGATGATCCACTTACCTATGAAGAAGCTATATCAGATATAGACTCTTCAAAATGGATTGATGCTATGAAATCCGAGATTGATTCCATGTATAAGAATCAACTTTGGGATCTTGTTGACCCACCTGAAGGTATTGTACCTATAGGGAACAAATGGGTTTTCAAGAAGAAAATTGGTTCTGATGGAAAGGTAGAGACCTATAAGGCAAGGCTAGTAGCGAAAGGGTTTTGCCAAAGGCAAGGAATAGACTATGAGGAGACTTTCTACTTTGTTGCTATGCTTAAATCAATTAGGATTTTATTAGCAATAGCTGCATACTATGATTATGAGATTTGGCAGATGGATGTCAAAACAGCTTTTCTCAATGGATACATTGAAGAAAACATTTTCATGAAACAACCTAAGGGATTTGAATCCCAAGATGGTTCCAAGGTATGCAAGCTAAAGCGATCCATTTATGGGTTGAAACAAGCTTCGAGGAGTTGGAACATCCGTTTTGATGAAGCCATTAAATCTTTTGGTTTTATCAAAAATGAGGATGAGCCATGTGTATATAAGAAGGTTAGTGACAGTGCTATCACTTTCCTTGTCTTATATGTGGATGACATATTGTTGATGGGTAATGATACAGGTATGTTGACGACTATAAAGGTATGGTTGTCAAAAACATTCTCCATGAAAGACTTAGGGGAGGCAATCTATATTCTTGGGATTTGCATCTATAGAGATAGAGCGAAAAGAATAATTGGTTTATCCCAAAGTCTATACTTTGAAAAGGTGTTAAAGAGGTTTAACATGCTTGATTCCAAGAGAGGATTGTTACCAGTGAGACATGGTATCCACCTTTCTAAAGAGATGTCTCCAATGACACCTGAAGAAAGAGATAAGATGGCCAGGATTCCATATGCTTATGCTATTGGAAGTTTAATGTATGCAATGTTGTGTACTAGGCCGGATATCGCATATGCTGTTAGTTTGACTAGCAGGTTTCAATCCAATCCAGGTTTGGAACACTGGATAGCTGTCAAGAATATCCTTAAGTACTTGAGAAGAACTAAGGATTTATTCTTGATTTATGGAGGTGGAGACTTGCAATTGGATGGTTATACTGATTCTGATTTCCAATCAGATATCGATGATAGAAAGTCTACCTCTGGATATGTGTTCATTTGTAATGGAGGTGCAGTCAGTTGGAAGAGTTCCAAACAGAGCACGACTGCAGATTCCACTACTGAGGTTGAGTATATTGCTGCATCAGATGCTGCAAAGGAAGCTGTTTGGATAAAGAAGTTCGTGACAAAACTTACAGTAGTTCCTTCCATTGAGTCAGCAGTTCCATTACAATGTGACAATAATGGAGCAGTCATGCAGGCTAAGGAACTAAGGTCTCACCCAAAATCCAAACACATAGAAAGGCATTATCACATTATCAGAGATATAGTTGGGCAAGGCGATATAGTCATGCAGAAAAATAACATCAGCTGAAAAATTCAGCTGATCCATTCACTAAGCCTTTGTCATAAGCTCAATTAGACTGACATCTTGAGAAGATGGGTCTAAGGTATTGTAATGAATGGCTCTAGTGCTAGTGGGAGATTGTTAGTAGTATGCCCTAGAGCATATCATTTAGTATGTATCTTGTACATATTTTAATAATAAAAGGCATTTCCACTTTTCCGTTTACATAATATATTTATGTGTAATAGAAAAGGTCCATTGATATTTTGTTAGAAATATTATTCTTAAGTTGTTAAGAATATGAGTGACAATATTTCTAGCACAAAGTATCATAAATAGGTTCACAATCGAGGATACTTCATAATAAGGACATGACTTATCCAGAAAGATTGTATTCATGTTTGTTCCCAAGTTATTTATATGAGATATAAATAAGATGGAATGGTGAGTCTCATGCCATATAACAAACTTGATAGGCACTTATAAATGATAAGTAGGCCGAACCAGTGACACTTATGACAAGCACATGGAGTTTACTCTTGTCAATGTTTTGTCATAAATAATATCGATGCATATAATCTTTAGACACGAGATATACAGTTATCTTGTATATAGGTAGTTTGAGTTTGATCGCTTTCATACTTGTACTATGTATGGGTATATGGGCATGTGTTGGCTCACCTAGTTATATATGGAGGTAGGTGTTGATCAAGATGGAATCTGTTCCTCTAAGTAAATAGAGTTAAAATCCTATGTTCATTTAATTGTTCTTGATGTTTCAAGTTCTGGCAGAGACAGATAGATTTATTGAGAAAGAGTTTACGATGAGAAAAATCTTTTAATCAAGAACTGGAATTAAAAGAGAACATAATATTCATAGCAAATGGAGTTTGACATAAACCATGACTCGGCTTGAGTTGGGATTTTGTAAGAGAGATTCTAGTGCATGGTAACATATGATTATAGGTTCATTTAAGGTAAACCTTATTACTAATTGGGTGGCCATGGCATGCTATGCTAGGTGTTAACCATGGTCTATGAGGTTCATAAAATGATTTAGAGAAATCAGTTATGGTAAGAAAGAGTTCGATGATATTAAGAGTTGATATCATGTCTCATTGCCAATTAGTGATGAGCCTAGTAAGTCACACACATACACAAGTTATCACCTATTTAAATATGATTTAATTAATTAATTAAAG
Source organism: Hevea brasiliensis (assembly GCF_030052815.1). Taxonomy (NCBI): domain Eukaryota; kingdom Viridiplantae; phylum Streptophyta; class Magnoliopsida; order Malpighiales; family Euphorbiaceae; genus Hevea; species Hevea brasiliensis. The sequence goes on along the minus strand of NC_079493.1, from coordinate 75,127,015 downwards.
AGTTTAATTGATTAATTAAATAGATTTGGTTTGCAATTAAATTGCAAAGTCCCTAGCATGACTTGAAACCAAATCTAGATTATTGGATGTGTAGTATAAATTAAATTTATATTTAAAGTGTTTAAATATGAATTTAATTGATGAGAAATTAATTAATAGAGATTAATTAATTAATTTATATTTGATATAAATTAATTAGAAGAAGAAAATAATTATTTTGGGTTAAGAACTCAAAATTAAGACACAAGGGCATTTTGGTCATTTCACAGTGTGACACGTGGCACCATGAGATGGTGACACATGGCATAACACATAAGCTTGCCAAATATTTTTTTAATCATGTAAGATGATTAAAATCAAGATTAAATATAGGTTTGACACTTGGCACAATGTGATTGGGTCACTTAAACCTAGAGCTAATCAAAAGGTGACATGTGGCTAGGGTTTAATGTGTTAACCTAGCTATTTAAGTGTGGTTATGAAAAGAAAACATAACCTGTAACACCCCTATGTTCGGTAGTGCGTTCTACTGCTCCAGTGACCAGTGTTGTCCGGACAGCTAGAATGCCTAGAGCTACACTTCGATATGAGTGAGGAGACATAAAATAATGAAATACAAGAAAAGAAAATACAAGAAAAACAAAGGAAAAATAATAGCAAAGAAATGTAATCAAGTTAAGCGAGCCGAGAACCCTAGCGATGGGTGACTGCACCGGGAAGTCACGGCGTGGACCGTTGACTAGCCCTGGACCGCGAGAAAACCTGAAAAATATTTTTAGGACTTAAAGAGACATCAATTGAAGTATAAATATCATTAGAAATATCAAAGAAAAATTAAATAATTAGTACAAAGAAAAGTGAGAAATCGAAAAATAGACAAAACCCGGTGTTACCGAAAAATCGGGAATGCAACGAGCAGGGCATTGTGGTCATTTGACACCCCGAGTTGTCTTTTGACCTAAATTTCCATCAAAAATAAATAATATTACACTTGGAAAATATAATGAAAAATTAATTTAGGGGTACCTAATGTAAATAGCAAAAATGGGGAGTTAAATGTGGGAAATTGAAACTTTTGATTAAATTAACATTATCTTCCCACTTAGTGCTCCACTCAAACCTAAAGTGGACCACTTAATCTGCATTTGGGCAGCAGATTCATTTCCTTCTTCAACCTCAAAAATTCAGCCGTGAGCCTCCATTGAAGAACCTCCATGGCCATCCATGGCTAAGCTCCATGCAACCATGATTTAGCCACATTTTTCACTTGCTTCCTTCACAAAAACTGTTCTACACATCATGGGCAGCATGTAGGAAGCAAGAAAGAGGAGTTTTAGTGAAGATTTAGCAAGTCCCAACAATAGGTAAGTTTGAGCTTTTGAATATTGCTTTGTTAAACTTTGTATACTTGTTATGGGTGTTGGTTTTGTGAAGGAAATTTTGAAGTTAAATAGTTATTGAGATAGCCATTTTTGGACAGCCATGGGGTCACACATTTGATGATTTATTATGCATATAATTGATGAGAAATAATGTTGATCATGGTAAATTAATAACCTAGTGAATTATTTCATGTTTATATGGTGATTTATGCACTTGGATGGGAATTGGTAACTTGGACAGCACTTTGATGTTGAAGGACAAATTTGGGCAGCCTTGGGGACACTTGAATAAATGTGTATATTCATGGGAGTGTTGGCAGAATTGTGGCATTAAAGAATGAAGGATATGTGTATGAAATTATTGTGTAAAGTGTATGTGAGAATTAGTGGTGTTTAGGTGTGTATGTAATGGTATTGAGATATTGTAAATGTGAATTATATTTGGTGTGTTGAGGGTAATGTTAATCTGCCCAAAATAATGTTAATGTAAAGTAGATTATACTGTGGTTAATGTACCAAAACAGATTGGTAGGGAAGTGAACCAAATTGCAAGGTATATGTGTGTTTGAAGTGGGGTGTGAAATGCATATTGAGGGCAGTGTACATTTTAGCCCATAACCTGAAATGTGTAACCTCAATTGGTATGAGACTAATTTGAGGTGAAACTAGGCACAAAATGTGCCAACTTTCATTGAGAAACCATACCAAAATTATGCTTGCAAGTTGATGTGAAAAATGACCAATTCGGATTAGGTACACTTGAGACCTAAAAACTGACCATTTGGGCAGCAGTGAGTATTTAGGCCATAACTCACTCAAAACAGGTCCAATTGACCTGAAATTTTAACCATGAATAGTTAAGACCCATACCTACAAGTCTTATGAAGACACCAAAACCCAGAAATGACCAGAAGCAAGTCAAAAAGCTTGCACAAGTTCGGGTCCAAAAACTGGCCGAACCAAAGTTGACCAAATTGACCAAAAATTGACCTAATTTGATACCAATTGACCAGCAATAGTATAATGACCATAACTTGGTCTACTTAACTCGGATTGACCTGAAATTTTGCCCCGCGTGCAATAAGACATAGATCTAAAAGTTTGTAGTTTTGACCGAAACCCGAAAACCGAGAGAACTAGGTCGTCCGGCTAGGTCAAACTAGTATCCCGAAATCCAGCAATTTGCAATAAAATGCAAGAAAACGCAATATACATAGAATTGAGTTTGGTAAAACGTACCAAACCTAAAACCCTATCGAATGTGACATATTAATGACACCAAAACCTAATTTACCTAAAACGCATCGAGGGTTGGTATATTAGGTGATTAAGCAAATAAAGGTATTCAGTGAATTGTTTATCGAACATTATCGTTACAGGCAAATTAATTTAGCACTGAAACACTTCAAATTGTGTTTCCTAGTTAACAAGGACTCAGCAAAAGGGAAAGAAATACTGAGTCAAGACCAGAAGACAAATATCAGAGGTTTGTGCACAACGGCTATTGCTTTTGAATTTTTCAATTGAAATAAATATTGAATATTTGTATATTATTGTTTTAAATTATGTTTGTGCACAACAACTGTTTCTTTTGAATTATTTTCAATGGAAATAAATATTGACTATTTGCATATCATTGTTTTAAATTGTGGAAATGTGTTTGGTGGACACTTATTAATTGAAAAACATTGTGAATGGTTTGAAACTGTGAAAAATTGTTTGAATGGTATTTGATGGATACTTATTGATTGAAAAGCACTGTAAATGGTTTTTGTGGAAATTGAAGTGAATTACGAATTGTGTTGCCATTTTGTGAATGAAATTATAACTTTGGAAATTTATTGGATTCTTACGGGTCATTTGAATAAAATGTTTGGAATTGTTTTGACTCACAATTGGCATGACACTGATAATATGTTCCTCCTCCATTAATGGGGTGAGTGTGATTATTCCTCCCTCTTTGACTTATTAGTGCAGGGTGAGTATGATTATGTTCCTCCCTCTTTGACTTCCCGATGAGGTGAGTATGGATGAGTTCTCATTATATAGCTAGCTTCCTCCTCATTGATTTCGATTATTGGGGTGAGCATGTCTTGTCGTGGTGTAAAACACGGCCTAGATGGAAAAAATTGTGTCATTGACTAAATTCTGTAATAGATTGGCAACATTGTATTCTTCATTTATTTGATCGAATTGTGTTATTATGTATTGTGAGATTGTGAAATTGATTTAAACTCTTATTGACATATATTGTCTATTGAATTCAACCATGATCTGACTTATTGAAAATTATTGTGATATTAACAAATGGAGTTTAAATTCTTGTTGACATTTATTGTCTTGAATTTAACTATGGTTTTAAGTATCCACTATTGATATGATTTATGAATTGTGATTTAAAATTTGTATTTGGTAAATGTTGTGCACCACTGAGACATTGTCTCAGCGATAGCTTTTTATTGCTGTCGCAGGTAGAGAGATAGACAGGGCAGCAGACTAGGCTGCTAGTACCACCAGCGAGAGATTTTTGGGTATAGTGAGTATACCACATTTGGCATTTTGTACTGTAATGTATATTCACTGTATGTATATTTTGTTCTTGGTTTTGAGCAGTTGTAAATTTAAGTTGTACAGTAAAGTTGTAAAATAATTATGAGTTATTTGGCTTGTAAAAATTGTGTTATATCTTTGTATCTTAGTCTTTGAAAATCACTGTGGATTTGACTTGAGAAATGTGTTGTGTTGATAAAAATGTTGGAGTTGAGATTTGAAAATATATTGAAGTGCTTTTTACAGGTTTTCTGAAGAACTGTTTTGTCCAAAATACAAATGGCACCTTGCCAAAATTTTTACAGATATTCCAAATAAATCAAATGAGTTAGTTGTTTCACTTCAGTTCACCAAAGTCTTTCACACCTGTAAATAGTGCTCACCACTGTAAAAGAAGTAAGAAAAGTTTTTAAAATCCCTTGTAGTGTAATTAATGGATTATCAGTAGACGGAGTTGGTAATTCATTAGGTATACTACGGGATCATGTTATGCCTTACAGAGGGGTAGGGTGTGACATGTTTTAGTGGTATCAGAGCAATGGTTTTAAAGTGAATTTCGAACTGTGAATTTGAAATCTTTTTGTCGGTAACTACAACTGCTCAAATGTTTGATACATACAGTACATTACATTATAAATATGCACTAACGGGAGGAAATCTCCTTGTATTATTGTACAGGAGGTCTAAAATCCTCGAATTGACTATGGAAGAGGGTGATCGTTCAGTCGATCAATCTATAGAGGCTGAGGTGCAAGGGGATGCCCCATGCCTACATAATGTCGATGAGTTCAAGAGCACCACCGCAGATCGCAGTTCTCTGCTCAGTTCGCTCAGCAGATGGCTGCAATGTTCCAACAAATGGATGGTAATGTGGCTACTCAAGCCCCAATACAGACTCTAGTGGTACAACCACAGTCTTCTGCTAGACAATATGAAAAATTGATGAAGTATGGGGCTACAGAGTTTAAGGGGACAGTAGATCCTCTAGAAGCTGAACAATGGTTAGAGAGGATGGATAGGGTATTCAAGAAGCTGCATTGCAGTAAGAGCTCGGTTGAGTACTCGGTATCCTTACTACAGGAGATGCTTATGATGGTGGAAAACCATTCCCACGATGCAGTAGAACTCGCAGTGCTAACATGGAATGACTTCCTCAGGGAATTCAGGCAAAAATATGTCCCTGATGCTTATGTAGACCAGAAGCTGCAAGAGTTCCTAAGTCTGAAACAGGGGAGCAGATCAGTGGCTGAATATGAAAGGGAATTTTTCCGCCTGAGCCATTATGCAGTAAGTCTACTTTCTACCAGCAGGGAGAGATGTAAGAGGTTTGAAACCGGCTTGAAGCCTAGTATCAGATTACAAGTGGTCGGATTCAAACATAACAACTTCTTTGAACTTATTTCTCAAGCACTAGAATTAGAAAGAATTGAATCTGAAGTGGCCCCAGAGAAAAAGAAATCAGAGAAGATAGAAAAAGAGGGAAAGTCAGTAGAACAGAGTTCTAGTGGTCCTGCTGGAAAGAGGAAAAACTTTGGGGGATACGACAGAGATAGTAAGAAGTCCGGTAGAGATAGATCTTTTGGACAGAAACCACCTCGATCCGATCAGCAAACTCAACAGAAACCCAGAAATGCGCTGTCAGATCGACTTTGTGAAACTTGTGGTAAACCACATAGTGGGCTATGTTATAGAGCCGTAGGAGCATGTTTTAAGCGTGGAGGCGGTCATTTTGCTAGGGATTGTGTAAATCCGGATCGCTCGGATCATTTACTACACCAAAGGGATCAACCCAAGTTTCTACCCCAAAGAGTTCATCATCAGTTAGTAGAGGCAGAGGTAGAGGTAGGGATAGTACACCTAGAAGTCGGACTCACGTGAATCAGCCAAAAGCAGGTGATGCTTCAACTAGAGTATACGCTATCTGACGTAAAAGAGATGAGACTTTTGACATCATTCTGGTACTTTCTCAATTAGCAACTAAGATATATATATGTATTGTTTGACACAGGTTTGCATATTTTTATGTTAGTGTTAGAACTATATGTTCTGTTGTTATTCCTTCTGAGGAATAAATTTTGACGCATTAGTGATTAGCCCTTAAGATAAGGATTGTGATAATAAGTGAAATTAGTTTTGAAAGAGTTTATCGTGAAAAGTATTTTCTAACACACCATAAATTATAAAGCTAATTAGTGAGCCTACTTAATGTAAGGCAAGAGGACGTAAAGGTAAGATGCAGTAATGGAATTACTCTAGATGAGGGCAAGGAGGTTACTGTTAGAAATTGCTAATGGATATTGTAATCAAAATAAGATTCGAATATCAGTGAATTCGAAATGGATAAAAGATAGGAAAGTTTGATCTATTGGGATGTATCGTAGTAACTATGCAATGTTCTTGATGTTTATACTGTAAGCTGCAGATTACAGTACTAACTTGAGATTATTGTGTAGAGCTACGTACTACCCGATAGTACACCTAGATAAGAATAGTTGCCAACGGTATCTGTTTTGGTATAGTTATGCCAGGACAGAATTTAATTGTTAGAAATAAGTTTGAAAATCCTACTTAGGGATCTAAAACTCAAAAGTTAAAATATCGAAAGGTTATAGTTCAGTACAAAAGGAAGTAAGTTATAAAATATTGACAGATAAAAAGAGTTATGAAAGTAGAGAATTGAACAGTTGATTCATATATAACAAAGAAATATTACGAATGTGAGGAAGACTATGGATTAGAATGGTCAAAGGACCAATGACTGATGAATGATTCTAACATGACCTCAAGGGTCATTCAAGAAGCAACGTGAACCAAAATATTAGACAGCATAATAGTAAGAGGAGATTGGTGTTATCCAAACAAATTAAACATTGTATTAGATTGTTAAAAGTCTTACGATCATATAGAAAGGAGAAAATAAACGTATGACTATTGTAAGATGACTATTGGGTAAAAATTTCGTGGACGAAATTTATTTAAGTGGGGGAGAATTGTAACACCCCTATGTTCGGTAGTGCGTTCTACTGCTCCAGTGACCAGTGTTGTCCGGACAGCTAGAATGCCTAGAGCTACACTTCGATATGAGTGAGGAGACATAAAATAATGAAATACAAGAAAAGAAAATACAAGAAAAACAAAGGAAAAATAATAGCAAAGAAATGTAATCAAGTTAAGCGAGCCGAGAACCCTAGCGATGGGTGACTGCACCGGGAAGTCACGGCGTGGACCGTTGACTAGCCCTGGACCGCGAGAAAACCTGAAAAATATTTTTAGGACTTAAAGAGACATCAATTGAAGTATAAATATCATTAGAAATATCAAAGAAAAATTAAATAATTAGTACAAAGAAAAGTGAGAAATCGAAAAACAGACAAAACCCGGTGTTACCGAAAAATCGGGAATGCAACCCGAGCAGGGCATTGTGGTCATTTGACACCGAGTTGTCTTTTGACCTAAATTTCCATCAAAAATAAATAATATTACACTTGGAAAATATAATGAAAAATTAATTTAGGGGTACCTAATGTAAATAGCAAAAATGGGGAGTTAAATGTGGGAAATTGAAACTTTTGATTAAATTAACATTATCTTCCCACTTAGTGCTCCACTCAAACCTAAAGTGGACCACTTAATCTGCATTTGGGCAGCAGATTCATTTCCTTCTTCAACCTCAAAAATTCAGCCGTGAGCCTCCATTGAAGAACCTCCATGGCCATCCATGGCTAAGCTCCATGCAACCATGATTTAGCCACATTTTTCACTTGCTTCCTTCACAAAAACTGTTCTACACATCATGGGCAGCATGTAGGAAGCAAGAAAGAGGAGTTTTAGTGAAGATTTAGCAAGTCCCAACAATAGGTAAGTTTGAGCTTTTGAATATTGCTTTGTTAAACTTTGTATACTTGTTATGGGTGTTGGTTTTGTGAAGGAAATTTTGAAGTTAAATAGTTATTGAGATAGCCATTTTTGGACAGCCATGGGGTCACACATTTGATGATTTATTATGCATATAATTGATGAGAAATAATGTTGATCATGGTAAATTAATAACCTAGTGAATTATTTCATGTTTATATGGTGATTTATGCACTTGGATGGGAATTGGTAACTTGGACAGCACTTTGATGTTGAAGGACAAATTTGGGCAGCCTTGGGGACACTTGAATAAATGTGTATATTCATGGGAGTGTTGGCAGAATTGTGGCATTAAAGAATGAAGGATATGTGTATGAAATTATTGTGTAAAGTGTATGTGAGAATTAGTGGTGTTTAGGTGTGTATGTAATGGTATTGAGATATTGTAAATGTGAATTATATTTGGTGTGTTGAGGGTAATGTTAATCTGCCCAAAATAATGTTAATGTAAAGTAGATTATACTGTGGTTAATGTACCAAAACAGATTGGTAGGGAAGTGAACCAAATTGCAAGGTATATGTGTGTTTGAAGTGGGGTGTGAAATGCATATTGAGGGCAGTGTACATTTTAGCCCATAACCTGAAATGTGTAACCTCAATTGGTATGAGACTAATTTGAGGTGAAACTAGGCACAAAATGTGCCAACTTTCATTGAGAAACCATACCAAAATTATGCTTGCAAGTTGATGTGAAAAATGACCAATTCGGATTAGGTACACTTGAGACCTAAAAACTGACCATTTGGGCAGCAGTGAGTATTTAGGCCATAACTCACTCAAAACAGGTCCAATTGACCTGAAATTTTAACCATGAATAGTTAAGACCCATACCTACAAGTCTTATGAAGACACCAAAACCCAGAAATGACCAGAAGCAAGTCAAAAGCTTGCACAAGTTCGGGTCCAAAAACTGGCCGAACCAAAGTTGACCAAATTGACCAAAAATTGACCTAATTTGATACCAATTGACCAGCAATAGTATAATGACCATAACTTGGTCTACTTAACTCGGATTGACCTGAAATTTTGCCCCGCGTGCAATAAGACATAGATCTAAAAGTTTGTAGTTTTCACCGAAACCCGAAAACCGAGAGAACTAGGTCGTCCGGCTAGGTCAAACTAGTATCCCGAAATCCAGCAATTTGCAATAAAATGCAAGAAAACGCAATATACATAGAATTGAGTTTGGTAAAACGTACCAAACCTAAAACCCTATCGAATGTGACATATTAATGACACCAAAACCTAATTTACCTAAAACGCATCGAGGGTTGGTATATTAGGTGATTAAGCAAATAAAGGTATTCAGTGAATTGTTTATCGAACATTATCGTACAGCAAATTAATTTAGCAATCAAACACTTCAAATTGTGTTTCCTAGTTAACAAGGACTCAAAGAAAAGGGAAAGAAATCGAGTCAAGACCGTAAGACAAATATCAGAGGTTTGTGCACAACGGCTATTGCTTTTGAATTTTTCAATTGAAATAAATATTGAATATTTGTATATTATTGTTTTAAATTGTGTTTGTGCACAACAACTGTTTCTTTTGAATTATTTTCAATGGAAATAAATATTGACTATTTGCATATCATTGTTTTAAATTGTGGAAATGTGTTTGGTGGACACTTATTGATTGAAAAACATTGTGAATGGTTTGAAACTGTGAAAAATTGTTTGAATGGTATTTGATGGATACTTATTGATTGAAAAGCACTGTAAATGGTTTTTGTGGAAATTGAAGTGAATTACGAATTGTGTTGCCATTTTGTGAATGAAATTATAACTTTGGAAATTTATTGGATTCTTACGGGTCATTTGAATAAAATGTTTGGAATTGTTTTGACTCACAATTGGCATGACACTGATAATATGTTCCTCCTCCATTAATGGGGTGAGTGTGATTATTCCTCCCTCTTTGACTTATTAGTCTGGGGTGAGTATGATTATGTTCCTCCCTCTTTGACTTCCCAGTCTGAGGTGAGTATGGATGAGTTCTCATTATATAGCTAGCTTCCTCACTCATTGATTTCGATTATTGGGGTGAGCATGTCTTGTCGTGGTGTACAACACGGCATATATGGAAAAATTTGTGTCATGGCCTAAATTGTGTTATAGATTGGCAACACTGTATTCTTCAGTTATTTGATCGAATTGTGTTATTATGTATTGTGAGATTGTGAAATTGATTTAAACTCTTATTGACATATACTATCTATTGAATTCAACCATGATCTGACTTATTGAAAATTATTGTGATATTAACAAATGGAGTTTAAATTCTTGTTGACATTTATTGTCTTGAATTTAACTATGGTTTTAAGTATCCACTATTGATATGATTTATGAATTGTGATTTAAAATTTGTATTTGGTAAATGTTGTGCACCACTGAGACATTGTCTCAGCGATAGCTTTATTCTTTATCGCGGTAGAGAGATAGACAGGCGTGAGACTAGGCCGCTAGTACCACCAATGAGAGATTTTTGGGTAAAGTTAGTATACCATATTTGGCATTTTGTTCAATAATGGATATTAACTGTATGTATATTTTGTACTTGGGTTTGAGCAGTTGTAAATTTAAGTTGTCTGATAAAGTTGTAAAATAATTATGAGTTATTTGGCTTGTAAAAATTGTGTTATATCTTTGTATCTTAGTCTTTGAAAATCACTGTGGATTTGACTTGAGAAATGTGTTGTGTTGATAAAAATGTTGGAGTTGAGATTTGAAAATATATTGAAGTGCTTTTACAGGTTTTACAGAACTGTTTTGTCCAAAATACAAATGGCACCTTGCCAAAATTTTCTGAATATTCCAAATAAATCAAATGAGTTAGTTGTTTCACTTGATTCACCAAAGTCTTTCACACTGTAAATAGTGCTCACCACTGTAAAAGAAGTAAGAAAAGTTTTAAAATCCCTTGTAGTGTAATTAATGGATTATCGATGAAGCGGAGTTGGTAATTCATTAGGTATACTACTGGGATCATGTTATGCCTTACAGAGGGTAGGGTGTGACATGTTTTAGTGGTATCGAGCAATGGTTTTAAAGTGAATTTCGAATTGAATTTGAAATCTTTTGTTGGTAACTACAACTGCTCAAATGTTTGATACATACAGTACATTACATTATAAATATGCACTAACGGGAGGAAATCTCCTTGTATTATTGTACAGGAGGTCTAAAATCCTCGAATTGACTATGGAAGAGGGTGATCGTTCAGTCGATCAATCTATAGAGGCTGAGGTGCAAGGGGATGCCCCATGCCTACATAATGTCAGTAGTTCAGTAGCACCAGCCCCTGCAGTACCGCAGTTCTCTGCTCAGTTCGCTCAGCAGATGGCTGCAATGTTCCAACAAATGGATGGTAATGTGGCTACTCAAGCCCCAATACAGACTCTAGTGGTACAACCACAGTCTTCTGCTAGACAATATGAAAAATTGATGAAGTATGGGGCTACAGAGTTTAAGGGGACAGTAGATCCTCTAGAAGCTGAACAATGGTTAGAGAGGATGGATAGGGTATTCAAGAAGCTGCATTGTACAGAAGAGCTCAGATTTGAGTACTCAGTATCCTTACTACAGGGAGATGCTTATGACTGGTGGAAAACCATTCCCCACAGTCTGGTAGAACCTGCAGTGCTAACATGGAATGACTTCCTCAGGGAATTCAGGCAAAAATATGTCCCTGATGCTTATGTAGACCAGAAGCTGCAAGAGTTCCTAAGTCTGAAACAGGGGAGCAGATCAGTGGCTGAATATGAAAGGGAATTTTCACTTTGAGCCATTATGCGAGAAGTCTACTTTCTACCAGCAGGGAGAGATGTAAGAGGTTTGAAACCGGCTTGAAGCCTAGTATCAGATTACAAGTGGTCGGATTCAAACATAACAACTTCTTTGAACTTATTTCTCAAGCACTAGAATTAGAAAGAATTGAATCTGAAGTGGCCCCAGAGAAAAAGAAATCAGAGAAGATAGAAAAAGAGGGAAAGTCAGTAGAACAGAGTTCTAGTGGTCCTGCTGGAAAGAGGAAAAACTTTGGGGATCTGACGGAGATAGTAAGAAGTCCGGTAGAGATAGATCTTTTGGACAGAAACCACCTCGATCCGATCAGCAAACTCAACAGAAACCCAGAAATGCGCTGTCAGATCGACTTTGTGAAACTTGTGGTAAACCACATAGTGGGCTATGTTATAGAGCCGTAGGAGCATGTTTTAACTGTGGAGAGACTGGTCATTTTGCTAGGGATTGTGTAAATCCAGATCGTTCTGGATCATTTACTACACCAAAGGGATCAACCCAAGTTTCTACCCCAAAGAGTTCACCATCAGTTAGTAGAGGCAGAGGTAGAGGTAGGGATAGTACACCTAGAAGTCAGACTACTGTGAATCAGCCAAAACAGGGTGATGCTTCAACTAGAGTATACGCTATACGACAGAAAAGAGACTGAGACTTTTGACATCATTGCTGGTACTTTCTCAATTAGCAACTAAGATATATATATGTATTGTTTGACCTGGAGTTTGCATATTTTTATGTTAGTGTTAGAACTATATGTTCTGTTGTTATTCCTTTACAGGGGAATAAATTTTGACGCATTAGTGATTAGCCCTTAAGATAAGGATTGTGATAATAAGTGAAATTAGTTTTGAAAGAGTTTATCGGCGAAAAGTATTTTCTAACACACCATAAATTATAAAGCTAATTAGTGAGCCTACTTAATGTAAGGCAAGAGGACGTAAAGGTAAGATGCAGTAATGGAATTACTCTAGATGAGGGCAAGGAGGTTACTGTTAGAAATTGCTAATGGATATTGTAATCAAAATAAGATTCGAATATCAGTGAATTCGAAATGGATAAAAGATAGGAAAGTTTGATCTATTGGGATGTATCGTAGTAACTATGCAATGTTCTTGATGTTTATACTGTAAGCTGCAGATTACAGTACTAACTTGAGATTATTGTGTAGAGCTACGTACTACCCGATAGTACACCTAGATAAGAATAGTTGCCAACGGTATCTGTTTTGGTATAGTTATGCCAGGACAGAATTTAATTGTTAGAAATAAGTTTGAAAATCCTACTTAGGGATCTAAAACTCAAAAGTTAAAATATCGAAAGGTTATAGTTCAGTACAAAAGGAAGTAAGTTATAAAATATTGACAGATAAAAAGAGTTATGAAAGTAGAGAATTGAACAGTTGATTCATATATAACAAAGAAATATTACGAATGTGAGGAAGACTATGGATTAGAATGGTCAAAGGACCAATGACTGATGAATGATTCTAACATGACCTCAAGGGTCATTCAAGAAGCAACGTGAACCAAAATATTAGACAGCATAATAGTAAGAGGAGATTGGTGTTATCCAAACAAATTAAACATTGTATTAGATTGTTAAAAGTCTTACGATCATATAGAAAGGAGAAAATAAACGTATGACTATTGTAAGATGACTATTGGGTAAAAATTTCGTGGACGAAATTTATTTAAGTGGGGGAGAATTGTAACACCCCTATGTTCGGTAGTGCGTTCTACTGCTCCAGTGACCAGTGTTGTCCGGACAGCTAGAATGCCTAGAGCTACACTTCGATATGAGTGAGGAGACATAAAATAATGAAATACAAGAAAAGAAAATACAAGAAAAACAAAGGAAAAATAATAGCAAAGAAATGTAATCAAGTTAAGCGAGCCGAGAACCCTAGCGATGGGTGACTGCACCGGGAAGTCACGGCGTGGACCGTTGACTAGCCCTGGACCGCGAGAAAACCTGAAAAATATTTTTAGGACTTAAAGAGACATCAATTGAAGTATAAATATCATTAGAAATATGAAAGAAAAATTAAATAATTAGTACAAAGAAAAGTGAGAAATCGAAAAACAGACAAAACCCGGTGTTACCGAAAAATCGGGAATGCAACCCGAACAGGGGCATTGTGGTCATTTGACACCCCGAGTTGTCTTTTGACCTAAATTTCCATCAAAAATAAATAATATTACACTTGGAAAATATAATGAAAAATTAATTTAGGGGTACCTAATGTAAATAGCAAAAATGGGGAGTTAAATGTGGGAAATTGAAACTTTTGATTAAATTAACATTATCTTCCCACTTAGTGCTCCACTCAAACCTAAAGTGGACCACTTAATCTGCATTTGGGCAGCAGATTCATTTCCTTCTTCAACCTCAAAAATTCAGCCGTGAGCCTCCATTGAAGAACCTCCATGGCCATCCATGGCTAAGCTCCATGCAACCATGATTTAGCCACATTTTTCACTTGCTTCCTTCACAAAAACTGTTCTACACATCATGGGCAGCATGTAGGAAGCAAGAAAGAGGAGTTTTAGTGAAGATTTAGCAAGTCCCAACAATAGGTAAGTTTGAGCTTTTGAATATTGCTTTGTTAAACTTTGTATACTTGTTATGGGTGTTGGTTTTGTGAAGGAAATTTTGAAGTTAAATAGTTATTGAGATAGCCATTTTTGGACAGCCATGGGGTCACACATTTGATGATTTATTATGCATATAATTGATGAGAAATAATGTTGATCATGGTAAATTAATAACCTAGTGAATTATTTCATGTTTATATGGTGATTTATGCACTTGGATGGGAATTGGTAACTTGGACAGCACTTTGATGTTGAAGGACAAATTTGGGCAGCCTTGGGACACTTGAATAAATGTGTATATTCATGGGAGTGTTGGCAGAATTGTGGCATTAAAGAATGAAGGATATGTGTATGAAATTATTGTGTAAAGTGTATGTGAGAATTAGTGGTGTTTAGGTGTGTATGTAATGGTATTGAGATATTGTAAATGTGAATTATATTTGGTGTGTTGAGGGTAATGTTAATCTGCCCAAAATAATGTTAATGTAAAGTAGATTATACTGTGGTTAATGTACCAAAACAGATTTGTATGGAATTGAACCAAATTGCAAGGTATATGTGTGTTTGAAGTGGGGTGTGAAATGCATATTGAGGGCAGTGTACATTTTAGCCCATAACCTGAAATGTGTAACCTCAATTGGTATGAGACTAATTTGAGGTGAAACTAGGCACAAAATGTGCCAACTTTCATTGAGAAACCATACCAAAATTATGCTTGCAAGTTGATGTGAAAAATGACCAATTCGGATTAGGTACACTTGAGACCTAAAAACTGACCATTTGGGCAGCAGTGAGTATTTAGGCCATAACTCACTCAAAACAGGTCCAATTGACCTGAAATTTTAACCATGAATAGTTAAGACCCATACCTACAAGTCTTATGAAGACACCAAAACCCAGAAATGACCAGAAGCAAGTCAAAAAGCTTGCACAAGTTCGGGTCCAAAAACTGGCCGAACCAAAGTTGACCAAATTGACCAAAAATTGACCTAATTTGATACCAATTGACCAGCAATAGTATAATGACCATAACTTGGTCTACTTAACTCGGATTGACCTGAAATTTTGCCCCGCGTGCAATAAGACATAGATCTAAAAGTTTGTAGTTTTGACCGAAACCCGAAAACCGAGAGAACTAGGTCGTCCGGCTAGGTCAAACTAGTATCCCGAAATCCAGCAATTTGCAATAAAATGCAAGAAAACGCAATATACATAGAATTGAGTTTGGTAAAACGTACCAAACCTAAAACCCTATCGAATGTGACATATTAATGACACCAAAACCTAATTTACCTAAAACGCATCGAGGGTTGGTATATTAGGTGATTAAGCAAATAAAGGTATTCAGTGAATTGTTTATCGAACATTATCGTTCTGAGCAAATTAATTTAGCACTGAAACACTTCAAATTGTGTTTCCTAGTTAACAAGGACTCAGCAAAAGGGAAAGAAATACTGAGTCAAGACCAGAAGACAAATATCAGAGGTTTGTGCACAACGGCTATTGCTTTTGAATTTTTCAATTGAAATAAATATTGAATATTTGTATATTATTGTTTTAAATTATGTTTGTGCACAACAACTGTTTCTTTTGAATTATTTTCAATGGAAATAAATATTGACTATTTGCATATCATTGTTTTAAATTGTGGAAATGTGTTTGGTGGACACTTATTAATTGAAAAACATTGTGAATGGTTTGAAAGTGAAAAATTGTTTGAATGGTATTTGATGGATACTTATTGATTGAAAAGCATCAGAAATGGTTTTTGTGGAAATTGAAGTGAATTACGAATTGTGTTGCCATTTTGTGAATGAAATTATAACTTTGGAAATTTATTGGATTCTTACGGGTCATTTGAATAAAATGTTTGGAATTGTTTTGACTCACAATTGGCATGACACTGATAATATGTTCCTCCTCCATTAATGGGGTGAGTGTGATTATTCCTCCCTCTTTGACTTATTAGTCTGGGGTGAGTATGATTATGTTCCTCCATCTTTGACTTCGATCCGAGGTGAGTATGGATGAGTTCTCATTATATAGCTAGCTTCCTCCCTCATTGATTTCGATTATTGGGGTGAGCATGTCTTGTCGTGGTGTACAACACGGCATATATGGAAAAATTGTGTCATGGCCTAAATTGTGTTATAGATTGGCAACACTGTATTCTTCAATTATTTGATCGAATTGTGTTATTATGTATTGTGAGATTGTGAAATTGATTTAAACTCTTATTGACATATACTGTCTATTGAATTCAACCATGATCTGACTTATTGAAAATTATTGTGATATTAACAAATGGAGTTTAAATTCTTGTTGACATTTATTGTCTTGAATTTAACTATGGTTTTAAGTATCCACTATTGATATGATTTATGAATTGTGATTTAAAATTTGTATTTGGTAAATGTTGTGCACCACTGAGACATTGTCTCAGCGATAGCTTTTTATTGCTGTCGCAGGTAGAGAGATAGACAGGGCAGCAGACTAGGCTGCTAGTACCACCAGCGAGAGATTTTTGGGTATAGTGAGTATACCACATTTGGCATTTTGTACTGTAATGTATATTCACTGTATGTATATTTTGTTCTTGGTTTTGAGCAGTTGTAAATTTAAGTTGTCTGATAAAGTTGTAAAATAATTATGAGTTATTTGGCTTGTAAAAATTGTGTTATATCTTTGTATCTTAGTCTTTGAAAATCACTGTGGATTTGACTTGAGAAATGTGTTGTGTTGATAAAAATGTTGGAGTTGAGATTTGAAAATATATTGAAGTGCTTTTCTGAGTTTTCAAGAACTGTTTTGTCCAAAATACAAATGGCACCTTGCCAAAATTTTTACAGATATTCCAAATAAATCAAATGAGTTAGTTGTTTCACTTCAGTTCACCAAAGTCTTTCACACCTGTAAATAGTGCTCACCACTGTAAAAGAAGTAAGAAAAGTTTTTAAAATCCCTTGTAGTGTAATTAATGGATTATCAGTAGACGGAGTTGGTAATTCATTAGGTATACTACGGGATCATGTTATGCCTTACAGAGGGGTAGGGTGTGACATAACCAGCAGCCTCTCCTCTCAATTGTCACGCCACTTTGAGCCTCTCCAGCTATTTCTCTTCATCTCTCATCAATTCAAAGAGATTAGCCATCAATCTCTTGAATTAAGAATACTAGAAATTGTTTCTAGTATCCTGTTTACATCTTTAATCTCTTAAAAGGCAGAACTTGATTTTCTAATTAATAGAAAAAGCTTTAGAAGCTATTCAAGGGCTGCCATAGGTGTTCTTGGTGTGGACAAGCTAGAGGGACAACATCTGGTGTCCTGAAGACGAATCTCAAAGGCGCAGACACGCTGCAGCACATCAAGAGGTTAGTGTAATCGTTCTTGATTTAATCTAGGTCTAAAATTAATCTGATTAATTTTAAAATCTTAAATGGCAAATACAGATCCAAAAAACATATTAAAAGAGTTTTAATATGTTGTTTATCATTGAAATCAAATAGATAAAAATAAATCTTGCATGATGCATGTGACCCTAGGTGAAAATTTTTGAATTCAATGGTATAAACTTGTGTTTTTCACGCTTCCGTTCCTTCACATGAGATGGGTAATGTAACACCCCTAAGTTCGGTAGTGCGTTCTGCTGTACCGGTGACCAGTGTTGTCCGGACAGCTAGGATGCTTAGAACTACACTTCAATATGAGTGAGGAGACATAAAATAATGAAATACAAGAAAAGAAAGTACAAGAAAAACAAAGGAAAAATGATAGCAAAGAAATGTGATCAAGTTAAGCAGTAGGAAACCTAGCGATGGGTGATCATAGGAAGTCACGGCGTGGACCGTTGGTAGCCCTAGGCTATGGGGAACCACGGAAAAACATTTTAGGACATAAATAGAACCTTATGGAAGGATTAATCTCATTAGAAAGATTAAAGAAAAATTAAATAATTAGTACAAAGAAAAGTGAGAAATTGAAAAATAGACAAAATACGATGTTACCGAAAAATCGGGAACGTAACCCGAACAGGGGCATTATGGTCATTTGACACCCCGAATTGTCTTTTGACCTAAATGTCCATTAAAAATAAATAGTATTACACTAAGAAAATAAAATGAAAAATTAAATTGGTGGTACCTAAAATAAATAGTGGAAAATCATGGGTTAATGTGGAATAAATGCACATTTAGCTTATTATATGATTAAATGACTAAGTGGACCACTAAAGGATTAAATTAAACATAAAATGTGGCTGATGTAAGGCCACTATACCCATCAGAATGTTCATCTTCCTCATTTCATAAACATTGCCGTGAATGGAGGTGAGAGGAACTCCATAGCCATTTTCATGCAAGCTTTCTTAACTCTCCATTTTCAACTCCAACCTCTTGGGTTCCTTCATGAAACTTTGTCTACACATCACAAGGAAGATATTGATACCAATTTTGAGAAGTTTGGTGAAGGTTTAGCAAGTTACAATTAAAGGTAAGTTTGCATTTTGAGAATTTCCTTGTTAAACTTTATGTTTATGTTATGGGTGTTAGTTTTGTGAAGGAAATTTTGAAGTTTAAATAGTTATTGAGATAGCCATTTTTGGACAGCCATGGGTCACGTTTTTGATGAGGTATTTGTGTATATAATTGATGAGAAATAATGTTAATCATGGTGATTTAGTAACCTAGTGATTTAATGCATGTATATATGGTGAATGATGCACTTGGATGGGAATTGGTAACTTGGACAGCACTTTGATGTTGAAGGACAAATTTGGGCAGCCTTGGGGACACTTGAATAAATGTGTATATTCATGGGAGTGTTGGCAGAATTGTGGCATTAAGGAATGAAGGATATGTGTATGAAATTATTGTGTAAAGTGTATGTGAGAATTAGTGGTGTTTAGGTGTGTATGTAATGGTATTGAGATATTGTAAATGTGAATTATATTTGGTGTGTTGAGGGTAATGGTAATCTGCCCAAAATAATGTTAATGTAAAGTAGATTATACTGTGGTTAATGCACCAAAACAGATTGGTAGGAAGTGAACCAAATTGCAAGGTATATGTGTGTTTGAAGTGGGGTGTGAAATGCATATTGAGGGCAGTGTACATTTTAGCCCATAACCTGAAATGTGTAACCTCAATTGGTATGAGACCAATTTGAGGTGAAACTAGGCACAAAATGTGCCAACTTTCATTGAGAGAACATACCAAAATTCTGCTTGCAAGGTGATGTGAAAAATGACCAATTCGGATTAGGTACACTTGAGACCTAAAAACTGACCATTTGGGCAGCAGTGAGTGTTTAGGCCATAACTCACTCAAAACAGGTCCAATTGACCTGAAATTTTAACCATGAATAGTTAAGACCCATACCTACAAGTCTTATGAAGACACCAAAGCCCAGAAATTACCATAAGCAAGTAAATTAGCTTGCACAAGTTCGGGTCAAAAACCTTGACGATCCAGAGTTGACCTATTTGACCTATAATTGACCTAAATTGGTACCATTTGACCAGCTTTATTATAATGACCATAACTTGGTCTACTTAACTCGGATTGACCTGAAATTTTGCCCGCGTGCAATAAGACCTAGATCTACAAGTTTTTATTTTCGACCGAGACTCGAAAACCGAGGGAACTAGATCGTCCGGTTAGGTCAAACCAGTTTCACGGAATCCAGCAATTTGCATTAAAATGCACTAAGCAAGGAAATGACTTTGGTAAAACATACCAAACCTAAAACCTTATCGAATGTGACATATTAACGATACTAAAACCTAATGTACCTAAAACGCAATGAGGGCGGTATATTAGGTGATTAAGTGAATAATTGAGTTCGATGCATTGTTTACCAAACACCATCGATAGAAACAGTTTAATTTAGTCTTGAAACACTTCAAATTGTGTTTCTCGATTAACAAGGACTCAGCAAAGGGAAAAAAATCGAGTCGGGACCGGAGACAAATATCGGAGGTTTGTACAACGACTATTTCTTTTGAATTTTTCAATTGAAATGAATTATGACTATTATACATTATTATTTTAAATTGTGTTTGTGCACAACGACTATTTCTTTTGAATTTTTCAATTGAAATGAATTATGACTATTATACATTATTATTTTAAATTGTGTTTGTGCACTGCGGCTATTGCTTTTGAATTTTTCAATTGAAATAAATATTGAATATTTGTATATTATTGTTTTAAATTGTGTTTGTGCACAACAAGCATTTCTTTTGAATTATTTTCAATGGAAATAAATATTGACTATTTGCATATCATTGTTTTAAATTGTGGAAATGTGTTTGGTGGACACTTATTGATTGAAAAACATTGTGAATGGTTTGAAACTGTGAAAAATTGTTTGAATGGTATTTGATGGATACTTATTGATTGAAAAGCACTGTAAATGGATTTTGTGGAAATTGAAGTGAATTACGAATTGTGTTGCCATTTTGTGAATGAAATTATAACTTTGGAAATTTATTGGATTCTTACGGATCATTTGAATAAAATGTTTGGAATTGTTTTGACTCACAATTGGCATGACATCGATAATATGTTCCTCCTCCATTAATGGGGTGAGTGTGATTATTCCTCCCTCTTTGACTTATTAGTGCAGGGTGAGTATGATTATGTTCCTCCCTCTTTGACTTGATCGAGGTGAGTATGGATGAGTTCTCATTAGATAGCTAGCTTCCTCCCTCATTGATTTACGATTATTGGGGTGAGTATGTCTTGTCGTGGTGTACAACACGGCATATATGGAAAAAATTGTGTCATGACTTAAATTGTGATATTGATTGGCAACCTTGTATTCTCGATTATTTGATCGAATGGTGTTATTGATTTGCAAAGCGATATTATTCAATTATTTGATCAAATTGTGTCATTGATTGGAAAAAGCGTATTTATTGATAATTTGATCAAATTGTGTATGAATTGGCAATACGGTATTCTTAAGCTATTTGACTAAATTGTGTTATTATGAATTTTGATAATTTGTGAATTGGAGTTTAAATTCCTTATGACATTCATTGTCTTCAAATCAACTATGGTTTTAAGTATCCACTAATAATATGATTTATGAATTGTGATGTAAAATTGTATTTGGTTAATGTGGTGCACCACTGAGACATTGTCTCAAATGATAGCTTTATTCTTTCGCGGTAGAGAGATAAACAGGCGTGAGACTAGGTTGCTAGTACCGCCAATGAGAGATTTTGGGTATAGTGAGTATACCATATGTGGCATTTTGTCTTGTAATGTATATTCCTTTGTATGTATATTTTGTTCTTGGTTTTGGCGATTTGTAAATTTAAGTTGTATAATAAAGTTGTAAAATAATTATGAGTTATTTGGCTTGTAAAAATTGTGTTATATTTTTGTATCTTAGTCTTTGAAAATCACTGTGGATTTGACTTGAGAAATGTGTTGTGTTGATAAAAATGTTGGAGTTGAGATTTGAAAATATATTGAAGTGCTTTTCTGAGTTTTCAAGAAGCTATTTTGTCCAAAATACAAATGGCACCTTGCCAAAATTTTCTGAGATACTCCAAATAAATCAAATGAGTTAGTTGTTTCACTTGATTCACCAAAGTCTTTCACACACTGTAAATAGTGCTCACCTTTGTAAAGAAGAAGAAAAGTTTTAAAATCCCTTGTAGTGTATTTAATGGATTATCAGTAGACGGAGTTGGTAATTCATTAGGTATACTACGGGATCATGTTATGCCTTACAGAGGGGTAGGGTGTGACATGTTTTAGTGGTATCAGAGCAATGGTTTTAAAGTGAATTTGACTGTGAATTTGAAATCTTTATGTCGGTAACTACAATGCTCAAATGTTTGATACATACAGTACATTACATTATAAATATGCACTAACGGGAGGAAATCTCCTTGTATTATTGTACAGGAGGTCAGGGAAATAAATTTTGATGCATTAGTGACTAGTCCTTTAGGATAAGGATTGTGATAACAAGTGAAATTAGTTTTGGAAGAGTTTATCGGCGAAAAGTATTTGCTGACACACCATAAAATTATAAGCTAATTGGCGAGCCTACTTAATGTAAGGCAAGAGGACGTAAATGTAAGATGCAGTAATGGAATTGCTCTAGATGAGGGCAAGGAGGTTACTGTTAGAAATTGCTAATGGATATTGTAATCAGAATAAGATTCGAATATCAGTGAATTCAAAAAGAATAAAAGATAACAAAGTTTGATCTATTGGGATGTATCGTAGTAACTATGCAATGTTCTTGATGTTTATACTGTAAGCTGCAGATTACAGTACTGACTTGAGATTATTGTGTAGAGCTACGTACTACCCAATAGTACACCTAGATAAGAATAGTTGCCAACGGCATCTATTTTGGTATAGTTATGCCATGACAGAATTTAATTGTTAGAAATAAGTTTGAAAATCCTACTTAGGGATCTAAAACTCAAAAGTTAAAATATCGAAAGGTTATAGTTGATTACAAAAGAAGTAAGTTATAGAATATTGTGAGATAAAAAGAGTTATGAAAGTAGAGAATTGAACAGTTGATTCATGTGTAACAAAGAAATATTACAAATGTGAGGAAGACTATGGACTAGAATGGTCAGAGGACCAATGACTGATGAATGATTCTAACATGACCTCAAGGGTCATTTAAGAACAACGTGAACCGAAATATAAGACAACATAATAGTAAGAGGAGATTGGGGTTATCCAAGCAAATTAAACATTGTATTAGATTGTTAAAAGTCTTACGACCATATAGAAAGGAGAAAATAAACGTATGACTATTGTAAGATGGCTATTGGGTAAAAATTTCGAGACGAAATTTATTTAAGGGGAGAATTGTAACACCCTAAGTTCGGTGAGTGCGTTCTCATGCAGGTGACCAGTGTTGTCCGGACAGCTAGGATGCTTAGAACTACACTTCAATATGAGTGAGGAGACATAAAATAATGAAATACAAGAAAAGAAAGTACAAGAAAAACAAAGGAAAAATGATAGCAAAGAAATGTGATCAAGTTAAGCAGTAGGAAACCTAGCGATGGGTGACATGCCAGGAAGTCACGGCGTGGACCGTTGGTAGCCTAGGCTGCGGGGAACCCTGGAAAAACATTTTAGGACATAAATAGAACCTTATGGAAGGATTAATCTCATTAGAAAGATTAAAGAAAAATTAAATAATTAGTACAAAGAAAAGTGAGAAATTGAAAAATAGACAAAATACGATGTTACCGAAAAATCGGGAACGTAACCCGAACAGGGGCATTATGGTCATTTGACACCCCGAATTGTCTTTTGACCTAAATGTCCATTAAAAATAAATAGTATTACACTAAGAAAATAAAATGAAAAATTAAATTGGTGGTACCTAAAATAAATAGTGGAAAATCATGGGTTAATGTGGAATAAATGCACATTTAGCTTATTATATGATTAAATGACTAAGTGGACCACTAAAGGATTAAATTAAACATAAAATGTGGCTGATGTAAGGCCACTATACCCATCAGAATGTTCATCTTCCTCATTTCATAAACATTGCCGTGAATGGAGGTGAGAGGAACTCCATAGCCATCTTTCATGCAAGCTTTCTTAACTCTCCATTTTCAACTCCAACCTCTTGGGTTCCTTCATGAAACTTTGTCTACACATCACAAGGAAGATATTGATACCAATTTTGAGAAGTTTGGTGAAGGTTTAGCAAGTTACAATTAAAGGTAAGTTTGCATTTTTGAGAATTTCCTTGTTAAACTTTATGTTTATGTTATGGGTGTTAGTTTTGTGAAGGAAATTTTGAAGTTTAAATAGTTATTGAGATAGCCATTTTTGGACAGCCATGGGTCACGTTTTTGATGAGGTATTTGTGTATATAATTGATGAGAAATAATGTTAATCATGGTGATTTAGTAACCTAGTGATTTAATGCATGTATATATGGTGAATGATGCACTTGGATGGGAATTGGTAACTTGGACAGCACTTTGATGTTGAAGGACAAATTTGGGCAGCCTTGGGGACACTTGAATAAATGTGTATATTCATGGGAGTGTTGGCAGAATTGTGGCATTAAGGAATGAAGGATATGTGTATGAAATTATTGTGTAAAGTGTATGTGAGAATTAGTGGTGTTTAGGTGTGTATGTAATGGTATTGAGATATTGTAAATGTGAATTATATTTGGTGTGTTGAGGGTAATGGTAATCTGCCCAAAATAATGTTAATGTAAAGTAGATTATACTGTGGTTAATGCACCAAAACAGATTGGTAAGGAAGTGAACCAAATTGCAAGGTATATGTGTGTTTGAAGTGGGGTGTGAAATGCATATTGAGGGCAGTGTACATTTTAGCCCATAACCTGAAATGTGTAACCTCAATTGGTATGAGACCAATTTGAGGTGAAACTAGGCACAAAATGTGCCAACTTTCATTGAGAGAACATACCAAAATTCTGCTTGCAAGGTGATGTGAAAAATGACCAATTCGGATTAGGTACACTTGAGACCTAAAAACTGACCATTTGGGCAGCAGTGAGTGTTTAGGCCATAACTCACTCAAAACAGGTCCAATTGACCTGAAATTTTAACCATGAATAGTTAAGACCCATACCTACAAGTCTTATGAAGACACCAAAGCCCAGAAATGACCATAAGCAAGTCAAAAAGCTTGCACAAGTTCGGGTCCAAAAACTGGCCGAACCAGAGTTGACCAAATTGACCTAAAATTGACCTAAAATGGTACCATTTGACCAGCAATAGTATAATGACCATAACTTGGTCTACTTAACTCGGATTGACCTGAAATTTTGCCCCGCGTGCAATAAGACCTAGATCTACAAGTTTGTAGTTTCGACCGAGACTCGAAAACCGAGGAACTAGATCGTCGGTTAGGTCAAACCGGTGTCGGAATCGACAATTTGCATTAAAATGCACTAAGCAAGGAAATGACTTTGGTAAAACATACCAAACCTAAAACCTTATCGAATGTGACATATTAACGATACTAAAACCTAATGTACCTAAAACGCAATGAGGGCGGTATATTAGGTGATTAAGTGAATAATTGAGTTCGGTGGATTGTTTACCAAACACCATCGATAGAAACGATTTAATTTAATCTTGAAACACTTCAAATTGTGTTTCTCAGTTAACAAGGACTCAGCAAAAGGGAAAGAAATACTGAGTCAGGACCAGGAGACAAATATCAGAGGTTTGTGCACAACGACTATTTCTTTTGAATTTTTCAATTGAAATGAATTATGACTATTATACATTATTATTTTAAATTGTTTTTGTACAACGACTATTTCTTTTGAATTTTTCAATTGAAATGAATTATGACTATTATACATTATTGTTTTAAATTGTGTTTGTGCACAATGGCTATTGCTTTTGAATTTTTCAATTGAAATAAATATTGAATATTTGTATATTATTGTTTTAAATTGTGTTTGTGCACAACAACTGTTTCTTTTGAATTATTTTCAATGGAAATAAATATTGACTATTTGCATATCATTGTTTTAAATTGTGGAAATGTGTTTGGTGGACACTTATTGATTGAAAAACATTGTGACTGGTTTGAAAGCGTGAAAAATTGTTTGAATGGTATTTGATGGATACTTATTGATTGAAAAGCAACGTAAATGGTTTTGTGGAAATTGAAGTGAATTACGAATTGTGTTGCCATTTTGTGAATGAAATTATAACTTTGGAAATTTATTGGATTCTTACGGATCATTTGAATAAAATGTTTGGAATTGTTTTGACTCACAATTGGCATGACACTGATAATATGTTCCTCCTCCATTAATGGGGTGAGTGTGATTATTCCTCCCTCTTTGACTTATTAGTCTGGGGTGAGTATGATTATGTTCCTCCCTCTTTGACTTCCCAGTCTGAGGTGAGTATGGATGAGTTCTCATTAGATAGCTAGCTTCCTCCCTCATTGATTTCGATTATTGGGGTGAGTATGTCTTGTCGTGGTGTACAACACGGCATATATGGAAAAAATTGTGTCATGACTTAAATTGTGATATTGATTGGCAACCTTTGTATTCTCGGTTATTTGATCGAATGGTGTTATTGATTTGCAAAAGCGATATTATTCAATTATTTGATCGAATTGTGTTATTGATTTGCAAAGCGATATTATTGATTATTTGATCAAATTGTGTCATTGATTGGAAAAAGCGTGTTATTCATAATTTGATCAAATTGTGTATGAATTGGCAACGGTATTCTTAAGCTATTTGACTAAATTGTGTTATTATGAATTTTGATAATTTGTGAATTGGAGTTTAAATTCCTTAAGACATTCATAGTCTTCAAAAACACTATGTTTTTAAGTATCCAATAATAATATTATATATTAAAAGTGATGTAAAATAGTATTTGGTTAATCTTGTGCACAAATGAGACATTGTCTCGTGATAGCTTTATTCTTTGTCGCGGTAGAGAGATAGGCAGGCGTGAGACTAAATCGCTAGTACCGCCAATGAGAGATTTTGGGTATAGTGAGTATACCATATGTGGCATTTTATCTTGTAATGTATATTCACTGTATGTATATTTTGTTCTTGGTTTTGGCGATTGTAAATTTAAGTTGTATAATAAAGTTGTAAAATAATTATGAGTTATTTGGCTTGTAAAAATTGTGTTATATTTTTGTATCTTAGTCTTTGAAAATCACTGTGGATTTGACTTGAGAAATGTGTTGTGTTGATAAAAATGTTGGAGTTGAGATTTGAAAATATATTGAAGTGCTTTTTACGAGTTTTCAAGAAGCTATTTTGTCCAAAATACAAATGGCACCTTGCCAAAATTTTCTGAATACTCCAAATAAATCAAATGAGTTAGTTGTTTCACTTCAGTTCACCAAAGTCTTTCACACCTGTAAATAGTGCTCACCACTGTAAAAGAAGAAAAGTTTTTAAAATCCCTTGTAGTGTATTTAATGGATTATCAGTAGACGGAGTTGGTAATTCATTAGGTATACTACGGGATCATGTTATGCCTTACAGAGGGGTAGGGTGTGACAGGTAAGATCTATACCTCCTCAACATTGATACATATAAGACGTTATGTATCTTCCCCAACTCTGGAGGTAGTGCCAAATGGTATGCCAAAGCACCCACTCTCTCCAGAACCTCATATGGCCCAATGAAACGAGGACTCAGATTCCCCTTTATGCCAAATCTCATAATTTTCTTCCAAGGCGAAACCTTGAGGAATACTTTCGCACCCACTGCATACTCAATATCCCTTCTCTTCAGATTAATATAGGACTTCTGACCGTCTGATGCAGCTTTGAGTCGATCTCTAACCAATCTAATTTTCTCTTCAGTTTGCTGAACGATTTCTGGCCCAATTAACTTTCTTTCACCTACCTTATCCCAATACAACGGAGTTCTACATTTTCTGCCATATAAAGCTTCATATGGAGGCATCCTAATGCTTGATTGGTAGCTGTTGTTGTAAGTAAACTCAATCAAAGGCAAGTGTGTGTCCCAACTTCCCTCAAACTCAATCACACAAGCCCGTAGCATGTCCTCCAAGATCTGAATTACTCTCTTAGACTGGCCATCTGTCTGTGGGTGGAATGCCATGCTGAAGTTTAATCTAGTTCCTAGGGCTCTCTGAAGACTACCCCAGAATCTAGAAGTGAACCTAGGATCTCTGTTGGATACAATGGATACTGGCACTCCATGCAGTCTTACTATCTCATCAATGTACAACTTGGCCAATCTTTCTAAACTGTAGTCCATCCAAACTGGCAGAAAATGAGCAGACTTGGTCAGTCTGTCAATAATAACCCATACTGCATCATGGCTCTTCTGTGTCCTCGAAAGTCCCATCACAAAATCCATCGTTATTCTCTCCCATTTCCATTCCGGCATTGGTAATGGATGTAACAAACTAGCTGGTACTTAATGCTTTGCCTTTACTTGCTGACAAGTTAGGCATTTAAAAACAAATTCTGCTACATTTCTTTTCATACCCATCCACTAGTAATGTTCTTTCAGCCCTCTATACATTTTTGTGCCACCAGGGTTCATAGTAAAAGGAGACTCATGTGCTTCCTTCAAAATGATTTGTCTCAAGTCAACGTCATTAGGAATGCACATTCTGCCCTGGTGTAGCAATAGGCCATCATCTCTCACTGAGAACTCAGGTTTCTTGCCCTGTCTGACTTCTTCTAATAGCTTCTGATACTTCTGATCATTTTGAACAGCCATTCTGATCTGATCAATCAACACTGGTTGTACATACCATGCAACTGCTGTCTGGCCCTCATTATTAATCTCTAAGCTGGCATGCAATACTCTCAACTCATGTACCATAAACAAAGGAGTAACCTGTAGACTTGCCATAGTCTTGCAACTTAAGGCGTCAACCACCACATTAGCTTTCCCTATCTAATAGTCTATCAGACAATCATAGTCTTTTATCAACTCTAACCATCTCCTCTGTCTCAAATTCAACTCTTTTTGGGTGCCAAAATACTTCAAACTCTTATGATCTGTATAGATATAGCACTTCTCCCCATATAAATAGTGTCTCCAAATCTTAAGAGCAAACACAATAGCTGCAAGCTCCAAGTCATGAGTCGGATAATTTCTCTCAAGCAATTTCAGCTGGCGTGATGCATAGGCAATAACATTCTATTCTTGCATCAGTACACAGCCTAACCCATTGTGAGAAGTGTCATTGTAAACAATATACTCTTTACCCGGGGTAGGTAAAGTAAGGACTAGAGCTTCAGTCAAACATCTCTTCAACTTATTAAAACTTTGCTAGCATTTATCAGTCCACTGAAATTTCACATCTTTTCGAAGTAGCTTAATCAATGGAGATGCCAACATGGAGAATCCCTTCATAAAATGGTGATAGTATCCAGCTAAACCTAGAAAACTGTGAATCTCAGTGATATTTTTGGGTAGCCTCCAATTAAGGACAGCTTCTATCTTACTTGGATCTACCTTGATGCCCTCTATCGATACTACGTGCCCCAAGAAAGATATTTTTTTCAGCCAAAATTCACACTTTGTCAATTTAGCGTATAGCTGTTTCTCGCTCAAAGTCTGTAGTATAATCTGCAAATGTCTATCATGCTCCTCTACACTCCTTGAGTAGACCAATATATCATCTATGAATACCACAACAAACCAGTCGAGGTATGATCTGAAGATAGTGTTTATTAGATCCATAAAGGCAGCTGGAGCATTAGTTAACCCGAATGGCATGACTAAGAACTCATAATGGCAATAGCGGGTTCTAAAGGCAGTTTTAGGAATACTTTGCTCTTGTACTTTCAGCTGATAATAACCTGATCTCAGGTCAATTTTGGAGAACATAGCTGCACCCCTCAACTGATCAAACAAGTCATCAATGCGGGGCAATGGATATCTGTTCTTCCTTGTCACCTTATTCAACTAGAGGTAGTCAATACATTAGCGGAGAGTGCCATCTTTCTTCTTAACAAACAACACTGGCGCTCTCCAAGGTGACACACTAGGCCGGATAAAGCCCTTATCAAATAGCTCTTGCAACTGCACTTTCAACTCTTTCAATTCTGCCGATGCCATTCTATATGGTGTTATAGAGATTGGGTCCACACTAGGCATAACATCATTCTCAAACTGCACTTCTCTTTCTAGAGGTAATCCTGGCAATTTATCAGGAAATACATCTGGAAAGTCACATACGGTAGGGATGTCCCTCAATACTGGACTCCCCACTTAGGTGTCTATCACATGTGCCAAGTATGCTTCACACCCCTTTCTGATCATCCTTCTGGCTAGTGCAGCCGAAATGATGTTTGATGGCAGTAACTGCATCTCCCCATGTATTACCACATCACCGTACAGAGGGAGACCAAAAGTGACTGTCTTCAGTTTACAGTCAATCATGGCGTGATGCTTGGCTAACCAATCCATGACCAAGATGATATCATAATCTTTAAAGGGCATTTTAATAAAATATGACAGAAAAGTGTGTCCTTGGATCACCAAAGGACAATCTCTATACATTTTATTGACTCAGACCTCTTATCCTAACAGACTAGTTACTAGCACTTCAAAATCCATTTTGGCACATGGAACCACAAGGGAACTAACTATGCTAGCACTAACATATGAGTGGGTTGAACCCAGATCAAACAGTACAAATACATCTTAATCAGAGATAGAGAATGTACTGGCTACAACATCGGAAGTCTTAGCCTCTTCCTGCTGTCTCATAGTGTAAACTCTGGCTGGAGTATTCCCTTGTGCTGACTGACTAACGGTACACTGACTGCCAGAAACATTGCCTCAACTTCTGCCTCTTCCTTTACTAACCGGTTATGAACCTCTGGTAGCAGGACTCTGAACAGAACCTTCTACAGTAGTAGGAGCAGGACCAAATCTAGGGGCACTGGTGCAGTCCTTAGCAAGATGGCCCTTGCCTCCACAGTTAAAGCAAGCTCTTATTGCCCAATAACATTCTTCCCCATGAATCTTGCCACATGTCTCACAGGGGCGGGGAGGATATGAACCCCTAGTCAACTGCTGACAAGACCTAGGGGGTCTCTATGCGGATAATCTGCCCCTTTCAAACCTTCTACCTCTACCTCTGCTTGCTCTCCCAAATTATTTCTTCTTTCCAGATGCACCACTATGACTTTGCTCTCTTAATTTTTCCCCTTTATCCTTCTCTGATTTTTCAGTCTTCTTAGATTTCTCTTTCACTGGGGTCGCTTCTAATTCAATTCTTTCTAACTCAAGTGCCTGAGAGATGAGCTCAGAGAAGTTACTGTGTCTAAATTCCACTACTTGCATTCTCAAACTGAGCTTTAAACCGGTCTCAAATCTCTTGCGCCTTTCCTTACTAGTAGACAGGAGACTCCCAGCATAGTAGCTTAAGTGGGAGAACTCCCTCTCATATTCTGCCACTGATCTGTTCCCTTGCTTCATAATAAGAAATTCTTGTAATTTTTGATCCACATATGCATCTGGGACATATTTCTATCTAAACTCTCTGATGAAGTCATCCCAGGTCAATACTGGTGATTCAGCCAAGCTGTGGGGGATGGTCTTCCATCAGTCATATGAATCCCCTTGCAACAAGGACACTGAGTATTCAAAGTTTAGTTCATCTGTACAGTGCAGCTTTTTAAACACTCTATCCATTGTCTCCAACCACTACTCTGCCTCTAAAGGGTCCACTGTAGCCTTAAATTTTGCAGCCTTATACTTCAACAGCTTGTTACACTGTCTAACTAGAGCTTGAGGTTGCACCACAGAAGTCTGGGGTAGAGCTGGAGTAGGCATACCCCCAGCCATTTATTGAAACATAGCAGCCATCTGCTGGGTGAACTGTATAGGAAACTACGGCATTTGTGGGGCTGGTGCCACTGACCCACTGATATTTTGGAGAGCTAGGGCTTCCCCTTCTTCCATTTCAGTCTAGAGTTAGGATATCTCCTAAATAATAACACAAGGAGATTCCCTCCGTTAGTTCATATTTATGATGTAATGCATTGCATGTAACAAATAAGGACATTGACCAGTTGTACTTATCAGAGAAAAGACACAAATTCACAAGTTAAAACATACTTCAAAAATTTGCTCTGATACCACTAAAACATGTCACACCTTACCCCTCTGTAAGGCATAATATGATCCCATAGAATACCTAATGAACTACCGAATTTCATCTACCGATAACTCATTAAGTACCCTACAAGGGATTTTGAAAATCATTTTCTTACTTTTTGAAAGTGGTGAGCATTTTCTTACATTTAATAGAAGTTTAAAAGCTAGTTAAAATTTTTGTTCGCAAATTTTGGAAAAATTTTGGCAGAGTGTTATCTGTATTTTAAGAAAATAATTCTTTAAAAACCTGTAAAAACACTTCCTATATCTCATTTCATCAAATCCAACACTACCACAACACCATTTCTCAATTCAATTGTCATAAAAAATAGTACTCAATAATTCCATTCATTTCTCATTAAAGTAAAATCAATTTACATACATCAATCCAAAATTTACATTAGGAAATCCAAAATAATATTATTACAAACTCTATACAACTGCTCAAAGTCAATTTATATATGTACATATGGTTACATACACAAATATAAACATTGCATTAAGGGTATAAAATTATACCCGATAAAACTTCTGGGCGGTAGCTCCAAGATCCTCAGCAGCTCACTCTGCCGCTCCTCTGGTCTCTATATCTGCGACAGCAATAACAGCCATCGCTGAGTACTATGAATTATTAGTGCATAACATACCAAAATAATATTTATGCATAATTCAAATCACATTTATTCAAATACAGTACTGAAAATGAAAGACAGATGCAAAACATGATTTATAAACTTTTAGTCCAAACAATTTCATTTAGGAAGTCTCAAAATGAATTTCATAAAAACACACAGTTATATCATGCTATTTGAAAAAATATTTATTTCAATAGCCAGAGGCTTATGAGAAATCACAAGGCTAGCTAGCTTAAATATATGGGTACCCATTCAAATTTCTTTTACTACTGGCACACACCTCAACACTTTAGCCAGAGAAGGAATCAAAATTCAAAACTAATTCCCGCCACTAGTCATGCTAGTGAGGCATTCAAATATATGGTCATGACACTGTGATTTCAAAACTGTCTTAGCAAATTTACTAAACATTTATTGCCATTTCAAACACATACAAGTAATCTTTCAACAATTTAAGTCAAAAACATAAAAACATTTCAATAAAATTAATTCACAATTTAATATCATAATTCATTCAAAACAATTTGCAGAAGAAAATTTACAGAAATTTCTATGTAGTGCACAAACCTTATACGAGTCGTCTCATGGCCTTGACTCGATGCTTCGGGTTCTTTCCTAGTATTCTTTTCAACTGAAACACACAATTTTACAGTGTTTTAGTACCATAAATAATTATAAGTCCAAAAATAAACTCAAATCTATTTATATCTAACTTTAATATGCTTAACCTAATGTTCTTTAAAATTTGTATTTCGGGGTTACTATTCATGACACTATTCAAGTCAATTTGTTGAATTCTAATTTCACTCACATACCAAATTTTGGTTACCTAACTTGTTAGTTTTGGTTATTTTCTCAAACTTTAAGTTTCTTAGGTGAAATTCCAAAATTTCATATTTGGTGTCCTGTTTTATACTATTCCATTGATCAAGTTTCTGTGGTAATTTGGCTAAGTTTTCTTCATAGAAGTTGTTCCCTATTGTCTTAACTTTATTTCCCTTTTTGAATCACTCCATTTGGAGTTTTTTAGCCCTAGTTATGGCCATTTGAATATGGCTGACTGGATTTGATGTTACCCAAAATTCTGGGCATTTGTTGGATATTGGCCATTTTTGTGTGTTGACTGCAAGTAAGTTTTTGGACAGCTTATGGCTAAATTTTGGGTTTGTTTTCTTCATGAAAGTTGTATCACTATGTCTCAGCTTTCTAACGATATAAAATTTAGGTCATTTAGACCTTCCTAGACCAAGTTATGATCATTTGCGTAACTACTATTCATTTAGTCATTTTTGTACAGGTCAGTGTTCCCAATTCCAGATTTGGCTTAATTGTTCACTAAGTTATGGTCACTTTATGGGCATGATTCCTAGATGACAAATGTACCATTTTGTGTCTAGTTTCATTCCCAATTGACCTCACAACAATTGGGTTGGTAAATTTTCAATTCTGGTCCATGAAAGGGACCTAGGTCAAGCTACCTGCAGATTGACCTTCACCAATCCGAATTGGAACTTGGTTCCAACAATTCATACACACTACAAATGGTCACAATTGACCATTTCTCAACTAAAATAAGGTCAATAACATCATTTGAATTATTCTCAAATTTTTCTTCAATTTTTTCAAAATGCTCAAACCCTAACTACACATAAAGTTCAATTTAATGCATTCAAGGTGCACATTCATGACCTCTACACCTAATGCACCTCAAATAACCATTCAAACACTTCAAAATCATTCATTTCAAACCCTAACCCCAGCTGAATGAATTTCTTATTTGGTACCTCAATAATTGTTTTTGTTTGATTTTAAGTTGATTTCTAGTTTAATTGAGCTACAAACATAACATATAAACTAAAATTTCCAAATTCAATCACTTACCTCCACTTGAATCTAAACTTTTCAATTTCTTTCCTTTTTCTCTTTTCTTTTATTCTTCAATCACCTTCTCAAGTTGGTCTAACAAGTTCTAATGGAGAATTTTGGGGGCAAGGTGAGGTTTAATGGGTGGAATCAAGCTTTGTCCAAGCTTCAATGGTGGTTTATGGTGAGAGAAGTGGGAGTGAGAGATGGGGTAGCTGAAAATGAAGAAGAAGAATGAAATTTTTTCTTATTTTTTTGTCTTTTAATTATTAGGATTTATCCCAAATTTCAATATTTAAATATTAGGTTTATTGCATCATGCTTATGTCATACATGAAGCAAATAAACTTTTTCTTTTCTTTTTTTTTCTTTTTCATTTATTTTTCTATTAGTTCTTTAATTTAATTCTTGATCCTAAAATTTTCTTGTCTCTAATTTTATTGGACAGTTAGGTCAAGTTTCAGCTCTAGGGGTGATTTGACCAAATTGCCCCTTGCCGGTTCGACTCAGTTTGCAAGTTATTCGATATTTCTTCTAGATCCTTGACCTAACTATTTGACCTGCTTAAGAATTCTTTTTCGTGATTTTCTCTTTTCCACTATATTCACAATAGTCCTAAGGACAGCGGCGTCACATTTTACGGTTCGAAATTTGAGTTTAGACAGACCTCGCAGTCATTCCTGAGAAGGTTACCCATCGCTGTGACTCCCGGCTCATTTATCTTTTTGTGTTCTATTTTTCTTATTTATACTTAACTATTTGGCAATTACTAATTATTTGAGTTCAGGGCTTATCTAGGTGTCTTAGACATGGTTCTAATTCTCTTAATTGTCCAGACCGACACTAGTCATTGAAATAGTAAAATGTACCAGGCTATACCAATAGGGGTGTTACAATAGGGCCCATGTAGGTCATAAGTTGTATTTTGTATAACATGCTTATTTATAGTATTGTAATGTAAATTATGAAAATGTAATTAATAGGTATGTGATGTGTGACACCCCTTACCCGTTTACAGTATATCCGAGTAAGATAAGTCACACGGTGTACCGGAACACTCTATTTTATCTCAATCATTTTTATTCTTCCTTAATTTATTTTTATCATAGTTTTGAATATAATTTATGAAATATAATTCATTTAAGCCATTTATTGAAATTATAATTCATTTGAGGTTCCGAAAATTTTATAGAAAATCTGGCAGAGTACCGGCTAAAAATGGAGAAAACAGTTCTTTAGAACCTGTGAAAAACACTTCCAATAATCATTTCCAATCAATCCCAAACTCCATTTCATCAATAAAATCTCAATATGTTTTTCAACAACATTTCCATTTCTCAATCATTCATCTTATATGATAATCATGTAAAAGTCATAAATAAATATTCACTTTTTCATTCACAAACACAATTTCCACTATATACATTAATACCAAAATACATTACATAAGTTTCAATTACATATGAGAAAATAAAAGTTATTTACAAAATACCAAAATGAAACCTAGTGTCCTACCAATGCACTGAAGATCGTGAGGTGACACGGACACTATGGAGAGCTGCAGGAGGTCTCACCCAGTCTGTGGTCTATTGGGCTCTTGGTCAGTATCTCCAGAACCTACGCGTGGCAAAAGCAACGCGCTAAGCAATAATGCTTAGTGGTGCGAATAATAAAATAAAAAGAAATAACAGAAAATAAATATGTAGTGAATGTATTGATGTCTCATTGTAAATAAATTTTCGTTGAGTATTTGTAGTCGTACTTATTTTGTACTAGTTATATTCATTATTTCTTTAAATTTATCCACTTTTATTTTTGGTTTCCCAAGTAACCTATACTGGACGACTGGACTGGATAAACGGGTAAACTGGCACTGGGTATCAAGTACCTCGGGCTGTCACCCCATCGGTCACATATGTATCTCCCGGTGTGCAACAGAACAGCTAATAAGCTGTAATAAAATTAGGCACAAGGCCAAGTCTCAACACAATGTCAGAATGGCTAAAAGCCATGAAATCACAGAATGGCATAATGCCATGTGCAGTACTGCTAACTGAACCCTATTGGCATGCCAAACTATCCAAACCAATCTTGTTAGGTATACTAGGGCCTTTTACACTTTTGAATTTTATAATTTTTGAATTTCAAGCTTTGGTGTTACTATTTACTTCATTAGTCAACCAAAATGTTGACTTTTGCATAGAAAATAGGTACATTGGTTTTAATACTCCCAACATACCACATTTTGCATTCAAAATTTGTTGGTATTGGTTGCCAATACCATTTATAAGTTTTAAGTTAATGGGGCAGAATTTTCAGTTTTGATACCTTATATTTACTGTTCCATTAGTTGCTGTTTTAGTGGAAATTTGGAAAAATGATAAACATGAAAGTTGTTCCTTATTTTGTCTAGTTGAATTTATTTTTTTGAATATTTGGAGTTTTTTAGCTCAAGTTATGGTCCAAAAACCACAACTGGCCGGATTGGAATTTTTCTGGACTGACCATATCTACAGTGCAGTGAATAGTGACTGCAACTCCCTTGTTGGATAGGTTCTGGTCATAATTTGGGGTAGGTTTCTTCGTGAAAGTTGTTGGTCTATATCTTAGCTTGTTGCTGGTAAAATTTCAGGTCAATTGGACCATTCTATACTGAGTTATGGCCAAATGAACAATCACTGTTCATTTGGTCATTCTGCAGAAACAGATTGCAGGTCACCCAGATTGGGGCAAGCTTTTGGTCCACTTGGTTTGGTTTTATGGGCATGGTTTCTTCACCAAAGTTGTGTCATTATGTGTCTAGTTTCATGTCCAATTGGCCAAACACCAATTGAACCTCTACAATTTAAGTTATGGCTGCCCAAACCTGCTGGACTCATGTCCAATTCTGCAGGTCACCTAGGGCAGCCACACTAAACCTAAATCCCATCACTAAACACACTTCATTTCTTGTTTACCAATAACCAAATGGTCACTAATTGACCATTAAAACTCACTTTCATCATTACATGAGCAAACCCTATTGTTGTTAATTGTTCACATTTTCCATGTTCATACATGCTTAAACTTTGTATTTCACTTACACAATTTGGTTCAATTAATCATTTAATACCAAGGGCAGCCTATGAACCACTTTACTTCAAGCAAACTCATCAACCCTAATCAACCCTAAGCTGCCAAAATTCTAGGAAATAAAACTGCCAAAATTTTTATTTTGTTTTCCTCACATTTTGTACTTATCTCATGGCATTAAGCATGAATTAAGTAAAAGTAGTAAGAGTTTGGACACTAACCTTATTAAAGCTCCCACTTGAGCTTGTCAATCTTTAAGATTTATCCCTCTAATGGCTGTCTAAATATGATTTGGGGTGTGAGGATAAATTTTAGTGAAGTGAGGATGAGGTTTTATGGTGTAAAGGGTGAGGTTTTAGCAAGAAAAAGAGAAAGTTTTAATGGAGATAGTGAGGGAAAGAGGGGCTTCCGGAAATGGAAGAAGATGAGCAGAAAAATTTTTCAATTTTTAACTCCTTTTTGTCCTTTTTAATTGATTTAAAAGTGCTTGTTAAAAGATGATTAGTGGAGCTCTTTTTAAAGACATTATATGATGTCATAATTAAGTATTTTCTTTCATTTTCTTTTCTTCTTTTCTCAACTCATTTTCAATTCAATTTTTAGCAATATTTATTCACATTTTATATTATAATAATTATTTACTTAACTGGACAAGTCGGCCAAAAATCGCTTCTAAAGGCGAAATGACCAAAATGCCCTCTGTTTGGCTTAACGGGTCAAAATTGTCTGTAGCGATTGAAAAATTTTTCTAAATATTTTCTTGGCATTCTAATGCCATACGAACCTCAATGACCCTTCTCTGGAGTTCCAAAAATTATTTATGAATTTTTCCCCGGGTCTAGGGCTCCTAGTTGCGAGAACCGCAACTTCTCACTAGGTTACCCATCGCTAGGGCACCGGCTCATTTAACTTGGTTGTATTTTATTTCTAAAATTTTTCATAAATTTTTCTCATTAATATTTGAGTTAATTATGGTTCCTCACTTTAGTTTAAATATTTTTTTCGAACGTTCTAGCTGTCCAGTTCGACACTGGTCACCGGAACAGTAGAATGTACAGAGTTGCTACAGGGAGGGTGTTACATGATGCAAATTAATAAATCGGTTAATTCATATGTGATTAAATTGTATATCATGTAAATTAATGAAGATTGAAAATTTTCATATATGAGTTGAGCATGAATGGGAATATACGGAAATGGATATGAATGAAATTGTATAGATTTGAAATATATAGATGATGCATGAAATGATGAGATTTTTATTTTAAAATATTATTGAAATTTTCAAACAGGTGAATAATAAAATAAGTCAACTGGTAATAAAATAGGGGAAACTTCGTTAGTTTCTCCGTCGAAAAATAATTGATATTAAAAGATAATCACTTGAAAATGATTAAAGGAATAAAGTAAGATAAGATAGGGTGCTCTAGCACCAAATGTAGCATGCCTTGCTCGGCTACACTATAGTCGGGTGAGGGGTGTTACAAAATCCTGCCTAGAAAACAAACACAATGTGACCAAAAATTGACTTGAATCTAGGTAACCAAATTCTGGACCTGGAAAAATGACTATATGAATAGTGATTGTTCAAATGGCCATAACTTTGTGTAGAGAGGTCCAAATGACTTGATTCTTAAACCTGTGGCAAGCTTAAACATAGTAGAAAAACTTTTGTGAAAAATAGAAACCCAAATTCTGACCAGAACCTAATCAAATTGCCAACCAAATTTAGCTCATCAAAACTGCCAGAATCAAAATTTACCCAGAAATTCTGGACATGGACTAATTCGGCCAGTTATGGTAAAAATGCTATAACTTGAGCTACAAAACTCCACATGGAGAGATTCAAAAAGGGAATTAAAGTAGAGACATTAAGGAACAACTTTGATGAAGAAAGTTTAGCCAAATTCCCACTGTAAATTGGTTGAATGGAATAGTAAATATAGGTGACAAAAAATAAAATTTTAAAATTACTTCTAGGAAGACTTGAATTGTAATTGGCAATTAATGCCAACAAGTTTACGACCCAAAATGTGATACTATTATGAAATTAGAATTTGTATACCTATTAATTATGAAATAGTTAAAGATTTACATAAATAGTAATGTGAATAGTAACCACAATAATATCAAATGCAAAGAACGAAAACCTAACTTTGTTAATATGCCCTTGTATGCCTAGCATGATTGGTTTGGATAGGTTGGTATGCCAATAGGATTTTGACTGCAGTACTGCTTATGGTTTCATGCCATTTCATGATTTATAACACTTATTACCATTTTGTGATATTATGGCCTTTAGCCATTTTGCTATTCTTTGATATGCATGGCTTTATGCCCGACTGATTATATGGCTTGTTAGCCATTCTGTTGCACACTTACCAGACACTATGTGACCAATGGTGTGACGGCCCAAGGTACTTAGTACCCAGTGCTAGTTTACCTATTTATCCAGTACGGTCAACTAGTATAGGTTATTTAGGCAATTAAAAATAAGTCTTAAAAAATTTATAACAAAATAATAAACATAAAAACCTCTAAATTAAGGATATTACAAATAGTTACCAAAAATTTAGTCTGTGTGATTTATTAGCATAATTTCTTTGTATTTAATTATTTTGTTTATTTTTATATTATATTGGCACCACTAAGCTTTATGCTTAGCGAGTCGCTTTTTACCACGCGTCAGTACTAGAGATAAAAAAAGAGAGTCTAGTAAGCCTTAGACTAGGAGATAGAGTTTTGATATGTATTGGGTCTTGAGTGTCACCTCATCCAGCAATGCACATTTTGGGTAGACTTAAAAGCGCAACGGAAGCAGTTTGAAGGTTGGATTTCAAAATTTTTCTAGGGTTTCATGCAAACATACAATATGTTTTATGATCCTAACCAACCTTAAGCACCCAAGGCATGTTAAAGCACACTTTTAATAATTAAACTAATTTAATCCTAGATTAAAAGGGGTTAAGAGACATCTAACTTTAAGGGGCGCAGAATCAAACTTCTTGCTCCCTTTGGTAGTCTCCAGAGCTCCACTTGCAGCTTCTCTAACTTGTCCACCACAAGCTACCACCAAGATCACCTTAGGCAATCCAAATCCTCTCTTAGGTGTTTGTCAACCACTGAAAATTAGGGTGTGTGCCTTTAGGTGATGTTCTAATGGATGTTGGTGGCTAGAAACAATTTCTAGAATTTTTTATTCAAGAAAGAAACAAGCTTTCTTTCAAGCATCAATGGAAGAAATTAGGAGAGAGAGAAATCCCCTTGTTGCCATCCAACATAGTGAGGAAGTAGAAGAAGTAAGTTTTCTTCTTATCTTATATGTATTTATTGAGTGCCACATGTCAAGATCCCATTCAATCTTACTTTTGGTGTGTCTTATGTTAGTAGTATGCCCTAGAGCATATCATTTAGTTTGTATCTTGCACATGTTTTAATTAATAAAAGGCATTTTCACTTTTCCGTTTATATAATATATTTATGCGTAATAGAAAAAGTCCATTGATATTTTGTTAGAAATTTTATTATTAAGTTGTTAAGAATATGAGTGATAGTATTTCTAGCACAAAGTATCATAAATAGGTTCACAATCGAGGATACTTCACAATAAGGACATGACTTATCCAGAAAGATTGTAATCATGGTTGTTCCCAAGTTATTTATATGAGATGTAAATAAGATGGAATGATGAGTCTCATGCCATATAACAAACATGATAGACACTTATACATAATAAGTAGGCCAAACCAGTGACATTTATGACAAGCACATGGAGTTTACTCTTGTCAATATATTGTCATAAATCATATCAGTGCATATAATCTTTAGACCTGAGATAGCACAATTATCTTGTATATAGGTGGTTTGAGTTTGATACTGCTTCCATACTTGTACTATGTATGGGTATATGGGCATGTGTTGGCTCCTACTACTTATATATGGAGGTAAGTGTTGATCAAGATAGAGTCTGCTCCTCTAAGTAAATAGGGATAAAATCTAATGTTCATTTAATTATTCTTGATGTTTCAAGTTCCTGGCCAGGACAGATAGATTTAATCAGAAAAGGGTTTCTGATGAGAAAATCCTTTTAATCAAGAACTAGAATTAAAAGAGAACATAATATTCATAGCAAATGGGGTTTGACATAAACCATAACTCTAGCTCGAATTGGGATTTTGTAACAGAGAGATTCTAGTGCATGGTAACATATGATTATAGGTTCATTTAAGGTAAACCTTATTACTAATTGGGTGGCCATGGCATGCTATGCTAGGTGTTAACCATGGTCTATGAGGTGCATAAATGATTTAGAGAAATAATTTATAGTAAAAAAGAGTTCTGATGATATTAAGAGTTGATATCATGTCTCATTGCCAATTAGTGATGAGCCTAGTAAGTCACACACATACACAAGTAATCACCAAATTAAATATGATTTAATTAATTAATTAAAGAGTTTAATTGATTAATTAAATAGGTTTGGTTTGCTATTAGTGAAACCAAATCTAGGTTATTGGATGTATAGCATAAGTTAAATTTATATTTAGTGTTTAAATATGAATTTAATTAATGAGAAATTAATTAATAAAGATTAATTAATTAATTTATATTTGATATAAATTGATTAGAAGAAGAGAAATAATTATTTTGGATTGAGAATTCAAAATTAAGACACAGGGGTATTTTGTTCATTTCACATGGTGACATGTGGCACCATGAGATGGTGACACATGGCACTACACATAAGCTTCCCAAATATCTTTTAATCATGTAAAATGATCAAAGTCAAGATTAAATATAGGTTTGACACTTGGCACAATGTGATTGGGTCAATTAAACCTAAAACCAATCAGAGGGTGACATGTGGCAAGGGTTTTACTTGGTGACCTAACTATATAAGTGTAAGAATGAAAGAACAAAAAATACAAGCTGCCATTCATCTCTTTGTGCCACCACCCTTGGTTGCTCTCCCTTCTCTTCTTCTTCATCTCTCATCAATTCAAAGAGATTAGCAAACAATCTCTTGAATTAAAAATACTAGAAATTGTTTCTAGTGTCTTATTTACATCTGTAATCTCTCAAAAGGCAAAACTTGATTTTCTAATTCATAGAAAAAGCTTTAGAAGCTATTCAGGGGCTGCCATAGGTGATCTTGGTGTGGACAAGCTAGAGGGACAACATCTGGTGTCTTAAGGATCATCCCAAAGGTGTCAAACACACTGCACTGCATCAAAAGGTTAGTGCACTAGTTCTTGATCTAATCTAGGGTTCTAATGAACTAATCTGATTAATTCTAAAATCTTAAATGGAAAATCTAGATCCAAAACATATTAAAAGAGTTTTAATATGCTGTTTATCATTGAAATCAAATAGATAAAAATGAATCTTACATGATACATATGACACTAGGTGAAAAATTTTTGAATTCAATGATATAAACTTGTGTTTTTCATGCTTCTGCTCCTTCAATTGGTATCAGAGCCACTATATTTGCTATTTAGATTGTTGATTATATGATTTAATTGTGTGGTTTGATTATGAGATGATAGATCCATTGCTGATTGCAAAGGAAAAGTGGCGGCTTGGTGATGAACACTATTGGTGCGCACACTTTGTGGTCACCAATAGTGTGCGCGAGGTTTGGGTTTTTAATTTACAATTGTTGTATGATATAAAAGCTCATCCTATGTCTAATTAAATTGTTTAATTAGAGTTTTAATCACACAATTAAATTTTGATTCAGATATGAATTTTAAAAGTTGTTTGAATGTGATTCAAATCTAAATTTTTAAAGTTATTTGAATGTGATTCAAATCTGAATTTTTTAAATTTGTTCGAATGTTATTCAAATCCAAATTTTTAAATTTGTTTGAATGTGATTCAAATCTGAATTTTTAAATTTGTTTGAA
Organism: Hevea brasiliensis; assembly: GCF_030052815.1. Classification (NCBI taxonomy): domain Eukaryota; kingdom Viridiplantae; phylum Streptophyta; class Magnoliopsida; order Malpighiales; family Euphorbiaceae; genus Hevea; species Hevea brasiliensis. Next base: position 75,083,653 of record NC_079493.1, on the reverse strand, counting down.
TGAAATTCAAATATGAATTTTTAAATTTGTTTGAATCATATTTAAATTTGGATTTTTAAGTTGAATATGAGATATTCAATTTAATTTAAGTATGTATGTTTTATTTAATTGTTAAATAGTTATATGCATGATGGATGATCATGGACTATAAAAGACCAATGTGATTGGATTTATTTCTTTTATGTTTCTTTAGGTTGTAAATTAATTAATTTATTTTAATTTATTTTTGGGCATGTATTATTAAGGCTGTAACAATTTTGGGTTGTAATTTCATTTATTTAGTTCTTATAAATTCACCTTGATATGCCAAGGATTACTATGTAATTGGATTGCAAGAAGATCAAGGAGGTCAAGAGCATTGGTGGGACCAGTGGGAGGAATTCAAGATCAAGTATTGATTATGTACTCTTTCAACAACTATTGTAAAATGAATGAATGAAATGCACCTAGGAATGCCCTGATTCAATTCATGGTGGCTCAGAATTGAATCCTTTAAAAAGTCCATGATCATACCATATTTACTGTTTATCCATGAATACATGAGATGTATGGTAATGTATGCAAGTATATGATATATGCATGCTAAATAGATAATGTACAAAGTGAGACCATAATTGTAATTAGGGCGACCACAAAATCTTCCAAACAAATGATTAAGTTGTATATGCTATAATTAAAGTAATTATAACATGGGCCCTCCATTGGGGCAATTATTTTAAGAAATTTTAAATAGTTACAAATGATGCAATTAATTTAAGAGATTTTCTTAAGAACAATTGTTAAGCATGAGATGTTGTAAATATGTAAATGGTTTGGTGGCCAATAATGGATGTGCCTGAGGACATTAAAATTATTTGCATATTTACTGGCATAATGGGATCAACTTAACTAATGCAAGATAAGTCAATAATGGATGTGCTTGAGATTTTGAGCATTAGGAGCTAGGTAAAGGATTGAACCTCACATGAGATGTGATGGGCAAGGAGTTGCTCACTTATAGTTTATTGTAATTCCAATAATGGATGTGCTTGAGGATGATCAATAGGATTATAAGAATTCAATCACCCACTAGAAATCCATCCAACTAGGATTTCCATTTTCTACTTTGGAAGTGTAGGATTCGCTAAGTTAGTGGGAGGACCAATTTGATTAAAAGACCATAATCATTTTGGTTAAATATATGATACATTGACTAATTAATCTGGTTATTTTTTGCAGTTAATTTTCTGATAATAATGAGCACAGAAAAACCACCACCATCCAATATCCTTACAAGCATACTTGATCGCAATAGGTTGACAGGACCTAATCTATCTGATTGGCTAAGAAATTTGAAACTTGTCCTGAACCTTGAACATATAGGATATGTTCTAGACTCAAATGTTCCTGGTCCCTTACCTCTAGAGGCCACTCAAGAGGAACATGAAACTTTGGACAAGTGGAAGGAGCATGATATAAGAGCTAAGTGTTACATGCTTACTTCCATGAGTAATGAGTTATAGAAGCAGCATGAGAACATGCAGAGTGCGATTGAGATCCTCCTTCACCTACAAGAGTTGTATGGTGAGCATAGTAGGAATGCTAGGTATGAGATATCTAGATAGTTATTTTGCATGAGGATGTTTGAGGGACAGAACATTGGGGATCATGTCCACTAGATGATTCGGCTGATTGAGCAGCTCGAACATCTTGACTTTAACATGGATTTCCAACTGCAGACGGATTTGATCCTTTAGTCCCTTCCTGAGTCATTTGGGAATTTTGTGAAAAATTTCCATATGACTAAGCAGGAATGCACCTTGGCTGGTTTACTCAACATGCTGGTTATTGCCCAAAAGAATATGCCGGGCAATAAAGAAAAAGAGGTAGCTTTGATTGCATCTTCCTCTACTGGAAAGTCCAACAAGAAGAAGGGCAATAAGAAAAAGAAACCTTAGATTCCTAGTCCTTCCAAGAAAATAGCTAAACATAAAGGGAAGACTAAAGCTGATGGAGGCAAGGAAAAGTGTTTCCATTGCCAGAAGGATGGGTACTGGAAAAGGAACTGCCCAGAGTATCTTGCTTCTCTGAAGGACAAGAAGGATACACCTTCGGAAGGTATGTCCATATCTTATTATTTAGATTCTGATGATACTCATAGTTTATCTACAGCTTGGATTTTAGATACTGGTACCACTGCTCACATTTCTTATGATATGCAGGAACTAGCAAATAGTAGCAGCTTGCATTCTCGAGATGTTAGAGTCCGGATTGGCAATGGCTCAATTGTTGAAGCTTTAGCCATAGGATCTAAATCTTTTTACATGTTTGGACATGTTATGTGTTTGGATAATATTTTATATGTATCTGATGCTTTTAAGAACATCATTTCTATATCTAGTTTGACTATAAATGGCTATGAATTTCAGTTCATAGATGATGTTTGCAATATTTATTTTAGAAATAAATATGTTGGTTCGGGTTATATGAATGGTGGTCTTTATTATTTGGATAATAATGACAAACACAAAATGAATGCAAGTGATCTAAATGAATGCAATGCCTTAGTGAAAATCAACTCAAGTTCAAAATATATTTGGCACTTAAGGTAATGTTATGTTGCAGAAGATAGGATTGCAAAACTGGAAAAAATGGGGATTCTATCCTCATTGGGCTCTGAGCCTACTCCAACTTATGAATCTTGCCTTCAGGGCAAAATGACTAGAACACCCTTTGTAGGACAAGGGCTAAGAGCTGAAAATATTTTAGAGCTAATACATAGTGATGTATGTGGTCTATTTAAGGAAATGGCTAGAGGTGGTTTTCATTACTTTATTACCTTTGCTGATGATAAATCAATGTTTGAGTATTTGTATTTGATGAAATACAAACATGAATCCTTTGAAAAGTTCAAAGAATTTAAATATGAAGTAGAAAATCAAACAGGAAAGAGTATTAAAGCTCTTCGATCAGATCGTGGAGGTGAATACTTAAGTACTGAATTTGATGAATACTTGAGAGAGTATGGCATTGTTTCCCAGTTGACTCCTATAGGAACACCACAGCTGAATGGTGTATCTGAAAGGAGAAATCGTACCCTATTGGATATGGTACGTAGTATGATGAGCTATACTGATATGCCAATGTCCTTTTGGAGATTTGCATTAGAATCAGCTTTGCATATTCTGAATAGGATTCCATCAAAGTTAGTATCTTCCACACCTTATGAGATATGGCATGGAAGAAAACCAAGTCTTAAGTATGTTAAGAATTGGGGTTGTCCAGCTTATATCAAAAAGCTGAACACTGATAAATTGGAAACTAGATCAGAAAAGGGTCGATTTGTTGGATATCCAAAAGATAGTTTTGGATATTATTTTTATTTGCCTACATCACAAAAGGTTGTGGTAAGTAGAGATGCCACATTTCTTGAACAACAGTTTGTTCAAGAAGGAGGCAAAGGAAGGCAAATAGAGTTAGAATTGGAAAATTCTGACCAACTAATAGATCAGATGGATATAGATCCATCTAGTCAACCTACACCTATTGATGAAACATCTATAGTTGTTCCTCATAGAACAACCAGGGTATCTCACCCACCAATGAGATATTGTTTCCTTCATGAAGAAGAACAAGAGTTGTCTACTCATGAAGAAGTTGATCATGGAGATGATCCACTTACCTATGAAGAAGCTATATCAGATATAGACTCTTCAAAATTGATTGATGCTATGAAATCTGAGATTGATTCCATGTATAAGAATGAAGTTTGGGATCTTGTTGACCCACCTGAAGGTATTGTACCTATAGGGAACAAATGGGTTTTCAAGAAGAAAATTGATTTTGATGGAAAGGTAGAGACCTATAAGGCAAGGCTAGTAGCGAAAGGGTTTTGCCAAAAGCAAGGAATTAACTATGAGCAGACTTTCTCGCCTGTTGCCATGCTTAAATCAATCAAGATTCTATTAGCAATAGCTGCATACTATGATTATGAGAATGGCAGATGGATGTCAAAATAGCTTTTCTCAATGGATACATTGAAGAAAATATTTTCATGGAACAACCTAGGAGTTTTGAATCCCAAGATGGTTCCAAAGTATGCAAGCTAAAGCAATCCATTTATGGGTTGAAACAAGCTTCGAGGAGTTAGAACATCCATTTTGATGAAGCCATTAAGTCATTTGGTTTTATAAAAAATGAGGATGAGCCATGTGTCTATAAGAAGGTTAGTGATAGTGCTATCACTTTCCTTGTCTTATATGTGGATGATATTCTGTTGATGGGTAATGACACAAGTATCTTGACAACTGTAAAGGTATGGTTGTCAAATACATTCTCCATGAAAGACTTAGGGGAGGTAACCTATATTCTTGGGATTCGCATCTATAGAGATAGAGCGAAAAGAATAATTGGTTTATCCCAAAGTCTATACTTGGAAAAGGTGTTAAAGAGGTTTAACATGCTTAATTCCAAGAGAGGATTGTTACCAGTGAGACATGGTATCCACCTTTCTAAAGAGATGTCTCCAAAGACACCTGAAGAAAGAGATAAAATGGCTAGGATTTCATATGCTTTGGCTATTGGAAGTTTGATGTATGCAATGTTGTGTACTAGGCCGGATATCGCATATGCTGTTAGTTTGACTAGCGGGTATCAATCCAACACAGGTTTGAAACACTGGATAGCTGTCAAGAATATCCTTAAGTACTTGAAAAGAACTAAGGATTTATTCTTGATATATGGAGGTGGTGACTTACAATTGGATGTTATACTAATTCTGATTTCCAATCAGATATCGATGATAGAAAGTCTACCTCTGGGTATGTGTTCATTTATAATGGAGGTGCAGTCAGTTGGAAGAGTTCCAAACAGAGTAAGACTGCAGATTCCACTACCGAGGTTGAGTATATTGCTATATCAGATGCTGCAAAGGAAGCTCTTTGGATAAAGAAGTTCATGACAGAACTTGCAGTAGTTCCTTCCATTGAGTCAGCAGTTCCACTTCACTGTGACAATAATGGAGTAGTCATATAGGCTAAGGAACCCTGGTCTCACCAGAAAACCAAACACATAGAAAGGCACTACCACATTATCAGAGAAATAGTTGGGCAAGGCGATGTAGACATGCAAAAAATAGCATCAGCTGAAAATCCAGCTGATCCATTCACTAAGCCTATGTCACAAACTCAGCTAGATTGTCATCTTGAGAAGATGGGTCTAAGATATTGTAATGAATAGCTCTAGTGCTAGTGGGAGATTGTTAATAGTATGCCCTAGAGCATATCATTTAGTATGTATCTTGTAAATGTTTTAATTAATAAAAGGCATTCACTTTTCAGTTTACATAATATATTTATGTGTAATAGAAAAGGTCCATTGATATTTTGTTAGAAATTCTATTCTTAAGTTGTTAATAATATGAGTGACAGTATTTCTAGCACAAAGTATCATAAATAGGTTCACAATCGATGATACTTCACAATAAGGACATGACTTATCCAGAAAGATTGCAATCATGTTTGTTCCTAAGTTATTTATATGAGATGTAAATAAGATGGAATGGTGAGTCTCATGCCATATAACAAACATAATAGGCACTTATACATGATAAGTAGGCCAAACCAGTGACGTTTATGATAAGCACATGGAGTTTACTCTTGTCAATGTATTGTCATAAATAATATCAGTGCATATAATCTTTAGACCTGAGATAGCACAGTTATCTTGTATATAGGTGGTTTGAGTTTGATACTGCTTTCATACTTGTACTGTGTATGGGTATATGGGCATGTGTTGGCTCCTATTAGTTATATATAGAGGTAGGTGTTGATCAAGATGGAATCTGCTCCTCTAAGTAAATAGGGATAAAATCCTATGTTTATTTAATTATTCTTGATGTTTCAAGTTCCTAGCCAGGACAGATAGATTTAATCAGAAAAGGGTTTCTGATGAGAAAGTCTTTTTAATCAAGAACTGGAATTAAAAGTGAATATAATATTCATAGCAAATGGGGTTTGACATAAACCATGACTCCAGCTCGAATTAGGATTTTATAACAGAGAGATTCTAGTGCATGGTAACATATGATTATAGGTTCATTTAAGGTAAACCTTATTACTGATTGGGTGGCCATGGCATGCTATGCTAGGTGTTAACCATGGTCTATGAGGTGCATAAAATAATTTAAAGAAATCATTTATGGTAATAAAGAGTTCTGATGATATTAAGAGTTGATATCATGTCTCATTGCCAATTAGTGATGAGCCTAGTAAGTCATACACATACACAAGTAATCACCAAATTAAATATTAATTAATTAGTTAATTAATTAAAGAGTTTAATTGATTAATTAAATAGGTTTGGTTTGCAATTAGATTATAAAGTCCCTAGCATGGCTCAAAACCAAATCTAGGTTATTGGATGTGTAGTATAAGTTAAATTTATATTTAAAGTGTTTAAATATGAATTTAATTAATGAAAAATTAATTAATAAAGATTAATTAATTAATTTACATTTAATATAAATTGATTAGAAGAAGAAAAATAATTATTTTGGGTTGAGAACTCAAAATTAAGACACAGGGGTATTTTGGTCATTTCATAGGGTGACATGTGACACTATGAGATGGTGACACATGACACTACACATAAGCTTGCTAAATGTCTTTTAATCATGTATGATGATCAAAGTCAAGATTAAATATAGGTTTGACACTTGGCACAATGTGATTGGGTCAATTAAACCTAGAACCAATCAGAGAGTGACATGTGATAAGGGTTTTAAGTGGTGACCTAGCTATATAAGTGTAAGGATGAAATAACAAAAAATACAAGCTGCCATTCATCTCTTTGTGCTGCCACCCTTGGCTGCTCTCCCTTCTCTTCTTCTTTATCTCTCATCAATTCAAAGAGATTAGCAAACAATCTCTTAAATTAAAAATACTAGAAATTATTTCTAGTGTCCTGTTTACATCTGTAATCTCTTAAAAGGCAAAAGTTAATTTTCTAATTCATAGAAAAAGCTTTAGAAGCTGTTCAAGGGCTACCATAGGTGATCTTGATATGGACAAGCTAGAGGGACAATATCTGGTGTACTAAGGTGCATCCCAAAGGTGTCAAACACACTGCACTGCATCAAAAGGTTAGTGCACTTGTTCTTGATCTAATCTAGGGTTCTAATAATTAATCTAATTAATTTTAAAATCTTAAATGGAAAATCTAGATCCAAAACATATTAAAAGAGTTTTAATATGCTGTTTATCATTGAAATTAAATAGATAAAAATGAATCTTGCATGATGCATGTGACCCTAGGTGAAAAATTTTTGAATTCGATGATATAAACTTGTGTTTTTCATGCTTCCGCTCCTTTATCTTAATCTCATTAAGATAAGTGTCAATGCAAGATTGAATCATCAAATATCATCTTCCATCACATGGAAGACAAATGGCATGCATTTATAGGTGCCACGCATCACTATATAAAATTACCATTTTGCCCTTGTATTGAATTTTGAGTTCTCAACCCAAAATAGTAATTTTTCTCTCAAATTAATTTATATCACATATAAACTAATTTATCAATTAATCTCTATTAATTAAATTCAATTTACATCATACATCCATTGTCCAAGATTTGATTTCAAGTCATGCTAGGGACTTTGCAATCTTATTGCAAACCAAATCTATTTAATTAATTAATTAAACTCTTTAATCAATTAAATCATAATTCAGTTGGTGGTTAAACTTGTATAGGTGTGTGACTTACTAAGCTTATTACTAATTAGCAATGAGAAATGATATTAACTCTTTGTCACACCTTACCCCTCTGTAAGGCATAACATGATCCCGTAGTATACCTAATGAATTACCGACTCCGTCTACCGATAACCCATTAAAAACACTACAAAGGATTTTAAAATAATTTTCTTTTTTTTTTGAAAGTGGTGAGCTTTTATAGAAAGTATTAAAAACATTTGCTTGAAGATTAAAGACTAGTTAAAATTTTTGTCCATTTTTATTTTTAGGCAAATTTTGGAAAATTTTCGGTAGAGTGCCGTCTATATTTGTGAAAAACAGTTTTTCAAATACCTGTAAAAATACTTTCAATATTTTATTTCATCAAATCAAATACTACCATAACAAAAAATCAACATTTCTCTCAACTCCATAATTCAAAATAATTCTCAATTCAATTGTCATAAAGAATAAAACTAAATAATTCTATTCATTTTTCATTAAAGTAAAATCAATTTACATTCATCAACCCAAAATTTACATTAGAAAATCAAAACTAATATTAATACAAAATCTATACAACTGCTCAGGACCCGTTTATACATGTACATACATCAAAATAAACATTACATTCAGGGTATAAAATTATAATCGACCAAATCTCAGGGATGTAGCTCCAAGATCCTCAGCAGCTCACTCTGCTGCTCCTCTGGTCTCTCTATCTGTGACAGCAATAACCGCCAGTGCTAAGTACTATGACTCAGTAGTGTACAACATACTAAAATAACATTTTATGCATAATTTAAATCACATTTATTCAAATACGATATTGAACATGAAAGACAGATACAAAACATGAATTATAAATTTTTAGTCCAAAAAATCTTATTTGGGAAGTCTCAAAACAAATTTCATAAAAACACATAGTTATATCATGCCATTCAGAACAATATTCATCTCAATAGCCGAAGGCTTATGGGAAATCACAAGGCTAGCTAGTTCAATCTATGGGTACCCATTCAATTTCTTTCTCTACTGGCACAAACCTCAACACTTCAGCTAGAAAGGGAATCAAAATTCAAAACTAATTCCTCCCACTAGTCCTGCTAGTGAGGCATTCAAATATATAGTCTTGACACTATGGTTTCAAAACTGTCTTAGCAATTTACTAAACATTTAGTGCCATTTCAAACACATACAAGTAAACTTTCAACAATTTAAGTAAAAAATATAATATGCATTTCAATCACCATTTTGCAGTATAAGTAAATCACAATTCATTTCATGCACTTTGCAAAGCAATTTTAAAGAATATTTAGTTGTGCACAAACCTTATGCAAGTCACCTCTTGGCCTTGACTCGATGCCTCGGGTTCTTTCTCGATATTCTTTTCAACTAAAACACATAATTTTATAGTGTTTCAGTATCATAATTTTTCATAAGTTCAAAAATAAATTCAAATCTATTTATATCTAGCTTAATACGCTTAACTTGACATTTTATAAAATTTATATTTCGGAGTTACTATTCACGATACTATTCAAGTCAAATTATTGACTTTCTCATGCTTAATAGGTATGGGAATTTTAATTTCACCCATAAATCACATTTTAATTACCTAATTTGTTGGTTTTTGTTGTTTCCTTAAATCTCAAGTCTCTTAGGTAAAATTTCAAAATTTTAGATTTGATGTCCTGTTTTACACTATTCCATTGGTCACGTTGCTGTTGAAATTTGGCTAAGTTTTCTTCATAGAAGTTGTTTCTTATTGTCATAACTTTATTTCCCTTTTTGAATCACTACATTTGGAGTTTTTTAGCCCAAGTTATGGCCATTTGAACATGGCTGGGCAGATTTGGTGTTACCCAGAATTCTGGGCATTTACTAGACACTGGCAAGTTTTGGTGTGTTGATTGTAGGTAGTTTTTTAGATAGGTTATGGTCAAATTTTGGGTTATTTTCTTCATGAAAGTTGTAGGGCTATGTCTTAGCTTTCTATCGGTATAAAATTCAGGTTATTTGGACCTTCCTATACCAAGTTATGGTCATTTATGTAACTACTGTTCATTTGGTCATTTTTGTACAAGTCCGTGTGCCCAATTCCATATTTGGCTTAATTGTTCACTAAGTTATGGTCGCTTTCTGGGCATGATTCCTGAATAAAAAATGGTCCATTTTGTGTCTAGTTTCATTCTCAATTGGCCTCACACCAATTGGGTTGGTAAATTTTTAGTTTTGGTCCCTGAAAGGGACCTAAGTCAAGCTGTCTGCATATTGACCCTAACCTATCCGAATTGAAACTTGGTTCCATCAATTCATACACACCACAAATGGTCACAATTGACCATTTCTCAACTCAAATAAGGTCAACTACATCAATTGACCAATTCTCGACTTTTCTCTAATTTTTTACATGCTCAAAACCCTAATTACATATTTTCATAATTCAATGAAATGAAAGTGTACTTCTAATGTCTATATACTTCATTCAACCTTACAATCAATCAAACATATCAAAATCATTTATTTCAACCCTAACCTAAGGCTAGCCGAAAATTCCAACTAATCCCCCAACAATTATTTTGTTTTGATTTTTAAGTTGACTTCTAGTTTAATTGAGCTACAAACACAACAAATAAACTATGATTTTCAAATTCAATTACTTACCTCCACTTGAATTTCAATTTTTCAAATTCACTCCTTGTTTCTTCTTTCTTTTTTCTTTAAATGTTTTCTCAATTTGTCTAACAAGTTTTAATGGGGAAATTTGGGGACAAAGTGAGGTTTAATGGGGGTTTGCAAGCTTGAACTCAAGCTTCCATGGAGGTTTGCAATGGATGGGAGAGAGTGAGTCAGGGTGGCCTGCTGGTTTAGTGAGGAAGATGAGAGTGATTTTCTTTTTTTTTTTTTATGTCATTTATGTCTTTAATTAGCTATTTGGCTCAGTCCAAATTTGTAAGAAAAATTAAATTAATTTTGACATCATAATTAATGTCATCACATGATGTAATAATTTCATTTTTCTTAATTTTTTTTCTTTTGGATTTATTTTTCCATTAGTTTTTTAATTTAATTCTTGATCCTGAAATTTTCTTTTCTCCGATTTTATTGAACAGTTAGGTTAGGAGTCAGCTCTAGGGGTGAATTGACCAAATTACCCCTCGCTGATTCGATCTGATTTGCAAGTAATTCAATATTTCTTCCAGATCTCTGACCTAATTATTGGACCTGCTTAACAATTATTTTCTATGATTTTCTCTTTTCCACTGTGTTCATAATGGTCCTAAGGACCGCGGCGTCACATTTTTCAGTTCGAAATTTGAGTTAAGACTGACCTCGCAGTCATTTCCTAAGAAGGTCACCCATCGCTGTGGCTCCTTGCTCATTTAACTTTTTGTGTTTTATTTTTCATATTTATACTTAACTATTTGACAATTACTAATTATTTGCCTTTAGGGCTTATCTAGGTGTCTTAGATGTGGTTTTAATCCCCTTAATTGTTCGGACTGGCATCGGTCACCAGAATAGTAAAATGTACCAGGCTATGTAAATAGGGGTGTTACAATTCTCCCCCACTTAATATAAATTTTGTCTCGAAATTTTTACCTGGTATCAGTCTCTGAACAGCTGTGGATGTTGTCTCCTCATGTCCTCCTCTTGTTTCCAAGTAGCTTCCTAGCCCGAATGATGGTTCCATAGCACTTTCACTAACGGTATCTGCTTATTTCGTAGCTACTTCACCTCATAAGCTAGAATCTCTATGGGTTCTTCCTCATATGTAAGGTCTAGATTCACTTCAATTTCCTCCATTGATAATACATGAGATGGGTCTGATCGATACCTCCTCAACATAGACACATGGAAGATGTTATGTATCTTTTCCATCTTTGGAGGTAGTGCCAAACGATATGCCAAAGGACCCACTCTCTCCAAAACCTCATATGGCCCAATGAAATGAGGACTCAGTTTCCCCTTTCTACTGAATCTCATAATTTTCTTCCAAGGGGAAACCTTGAGGAATACTTTCTCACCCACTGCATACTCAATATCTCTTCTCTTCATATCAATATAGGACTTTTGACGGTCTAATGCAACCTTGAGTCGATCTCTAAACAATCTGATTTTTTCTTCAATCTGCTGAACAATTTCTGGCCCAATCATCTTTCTTTCACCCACGTCATCCCAACACAATGGGGTTCTACATTTTTTGCCATACAAAGCTTCATATGGAGGCATTTCAATGCTTGATTGGTAGCTGTTGTTGTAAGCAAACTCAATCAAAAGAAAGTGTGTGTCCCAACTGCCCTCAAACTCAATCACACAAGCCCGTAGCATGTCCTCCAAGATCTGAATTATTCTCTCAAACTGGCCATCTGTCTGTGGATGGAATGCCGTGCTGAAGTTTAATCTAGTTCCTAAGGCTCTCTGAAGACTACCACAAAATCTAAAAGTGAACCTAGGATCTCTGTCTGATACGATGGATACTGGCACTCCATGCAGTATTACTATCTCATCAATGGGCAACTTGGCCAATCTTTCTAAACTGTAGTCCATCCAGACAGGCAGGAAATGAGTAGACATGGTTAGTCTGTCAACTATAACTCATACTGCATCATGACTCTTCTATGTCCTCAGAAGTCCCATCACAAAATCCATAGTTATTCTCTCCCATTTCCATTCCGGTACTGGTAGTGGATGTAACAAACTAGCTAGTGCTTGATGCTCTGCCATTACTTGCTGATAAGTTTGGCATTTGGAAACAAATTTTGCTACATTTCTTTTCATAACCATCCACCAGTAGTGCTCTTTCAGCCCTCTATACATTTTTGTGCCACCAGGGTGCATAGCAAAAGGAGACTCATGTGCTTCCTTCAAAATGATCTGTCTTAAGTCAACATCATTAGGAACGCACATTCTGCCCTAGTGAAGTAGTAGATCGTCATCTCTCACTGAGAATTTAGGTCTTTTGCCCTGCCGAACTTCTTCCAACAGCTTCTGATACATCTGATCATTCTGAGCAGCCATTCTGATCTAATGAATCAACACTGGCTGTACATGCCATGCAACTGCTGTTTGCCCCTCATCATTAATCTCTAAGCTGGCATGCAATAGTCTCAACTCATGTACCATAGACAAAGGAGTAACCTGTAGACTTGCCATAGTTTTACGACTTAAGGCATCAGCCACCACATTAGCTTTCCTTAGCTGATAGTCTATCAGACAATCATAGTCTTTTATCAACTCTAACCATCTCCTTTGTCTCAAATTCAACTCCTTCTGAGTGCTTAAATACTTCAAACTCTTATGATCTATGTAGATGTAGCACTTCTTCCCATACAAATAATGTCTCCAGATCTTAAGAGCGAACACAATAGCTGCTAGCTCCAAGTCATGTGTTGGATAATTCCTCTCATGCGGTTTCAGCTGGCGTGATGCATAGGCAATGACATTCCGTTCTTACATTAGTACACAACCTAACCCATTGTGAGAAGCATCGCTGTAAACTGTGTATTCTTTACCCAGGGTAGGTAAAGTCAGGACTGGAGCTTTAGTTAAATATCTCTTTAACTCATCAAAACTCTACTGGCATTTATCCGTCTATTGAAATTTTACATCTTTTCGAAGTAGCTTAGTTAATGGAGATGCTAACATGGAGAACCCTTTCACAAATCGATGGTAGTATCCAGCTAAACCCAGAAAACTGCGAACCTTCATGATATTTCTGGGTGGTCTCCAATTAAGGATAGCTTCTATCTTACTTCGATCTACCTTAATGCCCTTTGTCGATACTATATGTCCCAAGAAGGATATTTTTTTCAGCCAAAATTCACACTTCGACAATTTGGCGTATAGCTGTTTCTCCTTCAAAGTCTGCAGTACAATCCGCAGATGTCTATAATGGAGATGCCAACATGGAGAACCCTTTCACAAATTGACGGTAGTATCCAGCTAAACCCAGAAAATTGTGAATCTCCATGATATTTCTGGGTGGTCTCCAATTAAGGACAGCTTCTATCTTACTTGGATCTACCTTGATGCCCTCTACCGATACTATATGCCCCAAGAAGGATATTTCTTTCAGCCAAAATTCACACTTCGACAATTTGGATTATAGTTGTTTCTCCATCAAAGTCTATAGTACAATCCACAGATGTCTGTCATGCTCTTCTGCACTCCTCGAATAAACCAATACATCATCTATGAATACCACAATAAACTAGTCGACGTATGGTCTGAAGATAGTGTTCATCAGATCTATAAAAGCACCCGAAGCATTAGTTAACCCGAATGGCATAACTAAGAATTCATAATGGCCATAGCAGGTTCTAAAGGTAGTTTTAGGAATACTCTGCTCTTGTTCTTTCAGCTGGTAATAACCCGATCTCAGGTCAATTTTGGAGAACACAGCTGCACCCTTCAACTGATCAAATGAGTCATCAATGCGGGGCAATGGATATCTATTCTTTATTGTCACCTTATTCAACTAGCAGTAGTCAATACATAAGCAGAGAGTGCCATTTGTCTTCTTAACAAACAACACTGGCGCTCACCAAAGTGTCACATTAGGGCGGATAAAGCCCTTGTCAAGCAGCTGTTCTAACTGCACTTTCAACTCTTTCAATTCTGCTGGTGCCATTCTATATGGTGTTATGGAGATTGAGTCCACACCAGGCATAACATCAATTTCAAACTGCACCTCTCTTTCCAGAGGTAGTCCTGGCAACTCATCAGGGAACACATCCGGAAAGTCACATACAGTAGAGATGTCTCTCAATACTAGACTCCCCATTTGGGTGTCTATCACATGTGCCAAGTATGCTTCACACCCCTTTCTGACCATCCTTCTGGCTAGTGCAGTCGAAATGTGTTTGATGGTAGTAACTACCTCCTCCCATGTATTACCACATCACCATATAGAGGGAGATCAAAAGTGACTGTCTTCAGTCTACAGTCAATCATGGCGTGATGCTTGTCTATCATATCCATGCCCAAGATGATATCATAATCTCTGAAGGGCATTTCAATCAAATCTGATAGAAAAACATGTCCTTGGATCACCAAAGGACAATCTCTATACATTCTATTAACCCGGACCTCTTGTCCTAACGGACTAGTTACTAGCACCTCAAAACCCATTTTTACACACGAAACAGCAAGAGAACTAACTATGCTAGCACTAACATACGGATGGGTTGAACCCGGATTAAACAACACAAAGACATCCTGATCAGAGATAAAGAAAGTACCGGCGGTAAAATAAAAAATCTCAGCCTCTTCCCGCTGTCTCCTAGTGTAAACTCTGGCCAGATCACTCCCTTATGTTGACTGGCTAATGGTACCCTGACTGCCAGAAGCATTGCCTCTACCTCTATCTCTTCCTCTGCTAACCGGTTGTGAACCTCTGGTAGCAGTACTCTGAATAGACCCTTCTGCAGTAGTAGGAGCTAGCCCAAATCTACGGGCACTGATGCAGTCCTTAGCGAGATGGACCGGTCCTCCACAGTTAAAACAAGCTCCTGTTGCCCAATAGCATTCTCTCCTATGAGTCTTGCCACATGTCTCACAAGGGCAAGGAGGATATGAACCCCTGGTCGACTACTGACCAGATCTAGGGGGTTTCTGTCCGGAAAATTTGCCCCTTCCAAACCTTCCACCTTTATCTCTATTTGGTCCCCCAAAGTTTTTCCTCTTTCCAGATGTACCACTAGGACTTTGCTCTACTGATTTTCCACCTTTATCTTTCTCTTATTTTTCAGCCTTCTCAGATTTCTCTTTCATTGGTGTCGCTTCAAATTCAATTCTTTCTACTTCCAGTGCTTGGGACATTAGTTCAGAGAAGTTACTGTATTTAAATTCGACCACTTGCACTCTTAGACTAGGATTTAGGCCGGTTTCAAACCTCTTGCACCTTTCCCTGCTTGTAGATAGAAGACTCCTAGCATAGTGGCTTAAGCGGGAGAACTCCCTCTCATACTCTACCATTGATTTGTTGCCTTGTTTTAGACTAAAAAATTCTTGCAATTTTTGATCCACATATGCATCTGGGACATATTTATGTCTGAACTCTCTGATGAAGTCGTCCCAGGTCAATATAGGTGGTTCTGCCAAGCTATGGGGGATGTTCTTCCACTAATCATACGCATCCCCTTGAAGTAACGATACTGAATACTCAAACTTTAGTTCATCCGGGCAGTGCAATTTCTTGAATACTCTATCCATTATTTCCAGCAATTGCTCTGCCTCTAGAGGGTCTACTGTATCCTTCAATTCTGTCTCCCCATATTTCAACAGCTTATCATACTGTCTAACTAGAGTCTGAGCTTGCACCACAGAGTCTGGGGTGGAGCTTGAATAGGCATACCCCAGCCATCTGTTGAAACATAGCAGCCATCTACTGGGAGAAATTGTGCCAGAAAATGTGGCATTTGTGGGGCTGGTGCCACTGACCCATTAACATTTTGGAGAGCTGGGCCTTCCCCTTGGGCCTCAGCCTCTACTGAATGCTCAACAAAGTGATCCCCTTCTTCCATTTTAGTCTGGAGTTAGGATATCTCCTGAACAAATAACACAAAGAGATTTCCCTCCGTTAGTTCATATTTATGATGTAATGCATTGTATGTAACAAATAAGGATATTGAGCAGTTGTACTTATCAAAGAAAAGACACAAATTCACAAGTCAAAAGATACTTCAAAAGTTCGCTCTGATACCACTAAAACATGTCACACCTTACCCCTCTGTAAGGCATAACATGATCCTGTAGTATACCTAATGAATTATCGACTCCGTCTACCGATAACCCATTAAATACACTACAAAGGATTTTAAAACAATTTTCTTTCTTTCTGAAAGTGGTGAGCTTTTATAGTAAGTATTAAAAACATTTACTTTAAGATTAAAGACTAGTTAAAATTTTTATCCATTTTTATTTTTACGCAAATTTTGAAAAAATTTCAGCAGAGTGTCATCTATATTTGGGAAAAACACTTCTTCAAATACTTGTAAAAACACTTTCAATATCTCATTTCATCAAATCAAACACTACCATAACAAAATCAACATCATTTCTCTCAACTCCATAATTCAAAATAATTCTCAATTCCATTGTCATAAAAAATAATACTAAATAATTCCATTCATTTTTCATTAAAGTAAAATCAATTTACATTCATCAACCCAAAATTTACATTAGAAAATCTAAACTAATATTATTACAAAATCTATACAACTGCTCAAGACCCGTTTATACATGTACATACATTTACATACATCAAAATAAACATTACATTCAGGGTATAAAATTATACCCGACCAAATCTCAGGGATATAGCTCCAAGATCCTCAACAGCTCACTCTGTTGCTCCTCTAGTCTCTTTATCAGTGACAGCAATAACAATCATCGTTGAGTACTATGATTCAGTGGTGCACAACATACTAAAATAACATTTTATGCATAATTCAAATCACATTTATTCAAATATGGTATTGAACATGAAAGACAGATAAAAAACATGAATTATAAATTTTTAGTCGAAACAATCTTATTTGGGAAGTCTCAAAACTAATTTCATAAAATCACACAGTTATATCATGCCATTCAAGACAATATTTATCTCAATAGCCGGAGGCTTATGAGAAATCACAAGGCTAGCTAGCTCAATCTACAGGCACCCATTTAATTTCTTCCTCTACTGGCACACACCTCAACACTTCAGCCAAAGAGGGAATCAAAATTCAAAACTAATTCCTCCCACTAGTCATGCTAGTGAGGCATTCAAATATATGGTCATGACATTGTGGTTTCAAAATTGTCTTCACAATTTACTAAACATTTATTGCCATTTTAAACATATACAAGTAAACTTTTAATAATTTAAGTCAAAAGTATAATATATATTTCAATCACCATTTTGTAATATAAGTAAATTACAATTCATTTCATGCACTTTGCAAAGGAATTTTAAAGAATATTTATGTTGTGCACAAACCTTATGCGAGTCGTCTCTTGGCCTTGACTCGATGCCTTGGGTTCTTTTCCGGTATTCTTTTTAACTGAAACACATAATTTTACAGTGTTTATTATCATAATTTTTCATAAGTCCAAAAATAAATTCAAACATATTTATATCTAGCTTAATACGTTTAACCTGACGTTCTTTAAAATTTGTATTTCAAAGTTACTATTCATGATACTATTCAAGTCAAATTGTTGAATTTCTCATGTTTAATAGGTATGGGAATTTTAATTTCACCCACAAATCACATTTTGGTTACCTAATTTGTTAGTTTTGGTTGTTTCCTCAAATCTTAAGTCTCTTAGGTAAAATTTCAAAATTTCAAATTTGGTGTCTTGTTTTATACTATTCCATTCGTCAAGTTGCTGTTGAAATTTGACTAAGTTTTCTTCTTAGAAGTTGTTTCTTATGGTCTTAACTTTATTTCCCTTTTTGAATCACTCCATTTGAAGTTTTTTAGCCCAAGTTATGGCCATTTAAACATGGCTGGCCAGATTTGGTGTTACCCAGAATTCTTGACATTTACTAGACATTGGCAATTTTTTGTGTGTTAACTGCAGTTGGTTTTTTAGATAGGTTATGGTCAAAATTTGGGTTTATTTTCTTCATGAAAGTTATAGGGCTATGTCTCAGCTTTCTACTGGTATGAAATTCAGGTCATTTAGACCTTCCTAGACCAAGTTATGGTCATTTATGTAACTACTGTTTATTTGGTCATCTTTGTACAAGTCAGTGTGCCCAATTCCGGATTTGGCCTAATTGTTCACTAAGTTATGGTCACTCTCTGGGCATGATTCCTAAATGAAAAATGGTCCATTTTGTGTCTAGTTTCATTCCCAATTGGCTTCACACAAATTAGACTGGTAAATTTTTATTTTTGATCCCTGAAAGGGACCTAGGTCAAGCTGTCTGCATACTGACCCTAACCTATCCGAATTGAAACTTGGTTCCAATAATTCTTACACACCACAAATGGTCACAATTGACCATTTCTCAACTCAAATAAGGTCAACTACATCAATTGACCAATTCTCAACTTTTTCTCCAATTTTTCACATGCTCAAAACCCTAATTACATATTTACATAATTCAATGAAATCAAAGTATACTTCTAATGTCTATATACTTCATTCAACCTTACAACCAATCAAATATATCAAAATCATTTATTTCAATCCTAACCTAAGGCTGGCCAAAAATTCCAATTAATCCCCCAACAATTGTTTGGTTTTGATTTTTAAGTTGATTTCTTGTTTAATTAAGCTACAAACACAATAAATAAACTAAGATTTTCAAATTCAATTACTTACCTCCACTTGAATTTCAATTTTTCAATTTCACTCCTTGTTTCTTCTTTCTTTCTTCTTCAAATGTTTTCTCAAGTTGGTCTAACAAGTTCTAATGGGTAAATTTGGGGACAAAGTGAGGTTTAATGGGGGTTTGCAAGCTTGAACTCAAGATTTCTTGAAGGTTTGCAATGGAGGAGAGAGAGAGTGTGTGAGGGTGGCCGGCTGGTTAGTGAGGAAGATGAGAGTGATTTTCTTTTTTTTTTTTATGTCATTTATGTCTTTAATTGGCTATTTGACTTAGTCCAAATTTGTAAGAAAAATTAAATTAATTTTGACATCATAATTGATGTCATCACATGATGTAATAAGTTCATTTTCCTTACTTTTTTTTTTCTTTTGCATTTATTTTTCACTAGTTCTTTAATTTAATTCTTGATCCTGAAATTTTCTTTTCTCCGATTTTATTGAATAGTTAGGTCTGGAGTCAGCTCTAGGGGTGAATTGACCAAATTACCTCTCGCCGGTTCGATCTGGTTTGCAAGTAATTCGATATTTCTTCCGAATCCTTGACCTAATTATTTGACCTACTTAACAATTCTTTTATATGATTTTCTCTTTTCCACTATGTTCACAATGGTCCTAAGGACAGTGGCGTCACATTTTTCAGTTCGAAATTTGAGTTAAGACTGACCTCGCAGTCATTTCCCAGGAAGGTCACCCATCGCTGTGGCTCCCGACTCATTTAACTTTTCGTGTTCTGTTTTTCTTTTTTATACTTAACTACTTGATAATTACTAATTATTTGCGTTCAGGGCTTATCTAGGTGTCTTAGATGTGGTTCTAATCCCCTTAATTATCCGGACTAACACCGGCCATCGGAATAGTAAAACGTACCAGGCTATGCAAATAGGGGTGTTACACTCTTAACATCATTAGAACTCTTCCAAACCGCAAATGATTTCCCTAAATCATTTTAGGCATCTCATAGACCATGGTTGACACCTAGCATAGCATGCCATGGCTACCCAATTAGCAATAAGAAATATCTTAAAATGAACTTTTAATCATACATGATCATGCACTAAAATCCTTCCGTATTATGTCCCAATCCCATTAAGGGTCATGGTGGAGTCAAACCCCTTATCATGGAATCTTATGCACTCATTTGAAATCTGATTCTTGACATCTAAGACTTTACCATAAGGAAACATCTTTCTTGACAAATTCATTCGTCCTGGCCTAGAACTTAATCTTGTCAAGAACAGCTTAAATCCACATAGGACTTTTAACCCTGTTTACTCAAGGCTGCGGATCCCCTCTTGACTGAACACCTGTCCCAATATATAACTAATTTGAGCCAACATACACTGAAATATCCATACACAGTACAGATATGTAAGTGGTATTAAACTCAAACCACCCATATAAGAGACAATCGTGTCATCTCAGGTCTGAGGATTATATGCACTAGTATGACATAGATAACATTTTATTGACTCAAGTAAACGCCATGTTCATGTTAGCTGTACGTCACAAGTTCGACCTGCTTATCTCATAAGTGTCCACTGTATTTATCCTGATACCTCATATTGGATGGCATGTGACTCACCATTCTATATACAATAGTATCTCATACTGATTAATGGAGATAAAAGAGGTGACAACTCTTTGGATATAATGTGCCCACCAAAATATCCTTTAACTGCAAACTCTAATTTATAGCAAATGTCCCATATATTCTATCACTCATATTCTTATCTCATAAGAAAAGAATAAATGACATATAGCTAATGGACAATTTTAAATAAATATTTTATTAAATATATACAACATTTAAGTGAAATGTTTATTGCCATTAATATATTTATAATGTTATTTACAAGTTATAAGATTAGTGCATGCTCTAGGGCACACATAACCAATAATCTCTCACTTGGCCTAAAGCCATTCACTACAGTATCTAAGACCCATCTTCTTAAGATGTATGTCTAACTGTTGTTGTGTCATGGCCTTGGTCAGTGGATCAGCCGGGTTATCAGCTGAAGCTATTTTTTGCATGGCGATGTCACCTCTTCCAACTATCTCTCTGATAATATGAAATCGCTACTTTATGTGTTTGGATCACTGGTGAGACCTAGGCTCCTTTGCCTGTGCAATGGCTCCATTGTTGTCATAATAGAGAGGAACTGCTGACTCAATGGAAGGAACCACTTCTAGTTCTAAAATGAACTTTTTGATTCAAACAGCCTCTTTTGCAGCATCACGTACAGCAACATATTTGGCTTTAGTGGTGGAGTCTGCTATAGTTGTCTGCTTGGAACTTTTCCAACATACAGCGCTTCCATTACACGAAAATACAAACCCTGAGATAGACTTTCTGTCATCAATATCTGACTGAAAATCAAAATCTATGAATCTTCTAGTTGAAGTTCACCTCCACCATATATCAAGAATAAGTCTTTAGTCCTTCTCAAGTATTTAAGAATATTCTTGACAGTTATCCAATGTTTCAAACCTGGATTGGATTGAAACCTGCTAGTCATACTAACAGCGTAGACAATATCAGTCCTAGTACACAGTATGGCATACATTAGACTTCCTATAGCCGAAGCATAAGGAACCTTAGCCATCTTTTCCCTTTCTTCAGGAGTCTTGGGAGACTGTTCCTTAAAAAGGTGAATTCCATGCCTAACTGGTAACAATCCCCTCTTGGAATCAAGCATGTTGAACCTCTTCAATACCTTTTCCAAGTAAAGCCTTTAGGATAAACCTATTATTCTTTTCAGTCTATCTCTATAGATCCGAATTCCCAGAATATAGGTAGCTTCCCTAAGGTCTTTCATAGAGAAAGTACTTGATAACCAGGTTTTTACAAATGTTAGCATACCAATATCATTGCCTATCAATAAAAGAAAAGTCCATGGTAAAATCCAATGCCTCCAGCTACTCTATAAGCCGGATCATGGTATGGACATGTTCTCCCACATCCTAGCCTTCATTCATTTTCATTCTGAACAGTTGTTTAGATATCTCATATCTAGCCAGCCTACTATTTTCACTAAATAACTCTTAAAGGTGACTCAGTATTTTAGAAGAAGTTTACATTTTCTCATGCTGCTTTTATAACTGATTAGTCATTGAAGCAAGCATATAGCACTTAGCTTGCATGTCATCTTCATGCCACTTTCTCAAAGTGTTATGTTCCTCTTCTGTGGCCTCAGGTGGTAATGGACTAGGAATCTTAGAATCAAGAACATATCCTATACTCTCAAGATTGAGAATAATTATCAAATTCCTTAGCCAATCAGAGAAGTTAGGTCCAGTGAGCCTATTCTCAATATGCATGACAATGGGTTGGATCTTTGTGCTATAATTATTAGATATTTTACTGTAGAAATAGCAAGATTCAAATTAGTTATCTTGTATCAAGTAAATTAACCCCAATATGATTATGGTCTTTTAATCAAATTGGTCATCCCACTAACTTGTCAAATCCTACACTTCCATAGTAGGAAACAAAAATCCTAGTTGGATGGATTTCTAATGGGTGATTGAATTCTTATATATTGTTAAATATTCTCAAATCACATTTTCTTGGACACTATCAACAATACATAAGTGACCAACACTTGTTCAATGCATCTCATGTGAAATTCAATTTTTAGTTTTGGCCCCTAATGCTCAAAGCCTCAGGTACATCCTTTCTTGGCCTATCTTGCATTAGTTAAGTTGAGCCCACTAGTGTTAGTAGAATGCCCTAGAAAGTATCATTTTTTATGTATCTTGTAAACATTTTAATTAATAAATGACAATTTCACTTTTCTGTTTACATAACTGTTTGTGTAATTGAAAATGTCCATTAATATTTTGTTAGAAATTCTATTCTTAAGTTGTTAAGAATATGAGTGATAGTATTTCTATTGCAAAGTATTATAAATTGGTTCACAATCGAGGATACTTCACAATAAGGACATGACTTATCCAGAAAGATTGTAGTCATGTTTATTCCCAAGGTATTAATATGAGATATTAATAAGTTGGAGTGGTGAGTATCATGCCATATAACAAACATGATTGGCACTTATATATGATAAGTAGGCTGAACTAGTGACACTTATGACAAGCACATGGAGTTTACTCTTGTCAATACATTGTCATAAATTATATCAGTGCATATAATCTTTAGACCTGAGATAACACAATTATCTTATATATAGGTGGTCTTTGTTTGATACTGCTTTCATACTCATACTATATATGGGTATATGGGCATGTGTTGGCTCTTACTAGTTGTGATGCCCCTTACTCGTCTACTGTATAACCGAGCAAGAAGTGCCACATTCGGTGTCGAAGCACCCTATCTTATTTTATCATATCTATTGTAAACTTTTAATATCATTTAAAGTAGTAATCCATGTGAATTTTTCTTTTTTATAACTTATTTCTGTGGAGACTCGGACAGAGCCTCCTCTATTTTATTAGCATCTGGCGGGTTCCACTAACTACCTGTTAACATGTTCATATTCATTTTACACATTCTCATATCCTATTCTCTTTTGCCATATCATTCACAACTATTTATGAGATCTCAAAATGAAGTATCATCTATTGCATTTATATAGAAATTCGTAGATAATAAATTATAAGTTTACATTACAATCTCAAAATGGAATAAATCATGTGTTTATGTACAATGAACAAAAAGTATAAAATCTAGACATACATGGGCCCTACCAAAAAGAAATACAACTGTAGAGCTGACTAATAAACATTGGCAAATCTGATCGGTCTTTGTGTGAGCACTACTATAGCTGCTACTGCGACTGCTAGGACTGATCTCCAGTACCTACGCGATGGAAAACTAACGTGCTAAGCATAACGCTTAGTGGTGCATAATTTATAATACAATAATTTAACAATTGAAATAATAATTGCAATTCATAATTTCTGGGTCTTTTACATTTTTATTGCACTTTGGAAACAATAAAAGTTATTGGGATCTTTTTTGTTTACTGATTGTGTATTTAGTATTAATTAATCATTATCAATGCCTAAGAAACCTATAATAAATTATAAAAGCTAGATGCACGGGAGTATATTGGTTATACAGCCATATGTCTATCCAGTATATGTCAGTCATGTCAGGAATGAAGCTTGCGGGCTGGCATTTAAGCCAGATATAATCTTAGGTACATTGGCCAATGGGTAGGCATGAGGCCTGTAGAATAATCATGTCAGATAGATTTTATCTATTAATGATTATTCTTATAGGCAGCACTACTATCTGTAGTCCCTAATTAGTATACTAATTTATTCAAACAAAATAAATAAGTCTAGGTATACTATAGGTAATTAAACATTTTTAATTATTTTAGCACTATTCACTGTCACTATTTTCTAGTACTGTTCAGTGGTACCATTAATTTCATATTAATAGAACATTAGTCCCAATTTACATATTCATATCATTTTAAATATTTAATCAGCCTTATGAGTATTTTAATTATCATGTATAGCATTTTTCCATGAACCTTTCTTTAGGTTCATTTTGATGTATTAATTTTATCTAGGAATTTGTCTAGGTTAGGATGTCTATCTGATCACACTTCCTTCATAACAATTGCTCCTCTATGTTTAAACTAGAATTTCAGTTTTTGAATCACTCAATTTGGGGTTATAAAACTCAAGTTATGGTCAAAATACCATAACTAGTCCGCTTGCCTCTAAGCTATCCAGATTTGGCAATCCCTAGTCAATAAACTTTGATAAGTCATTTGATCATTTTATGGCCATTTTTAGACTTAGGTTCCTTCATAAGATTTATTCTTTTATGTCTTAGGGACTCCCAGGTACAATTTCATAATTTTTCAAGCTTAGTGTAGTGAGTTATGGTCAATGTATTGACCTGGACTCTTAATCCTATAAAGGCAATAGTCAAACTTCTGGGCAGTATGTTTGACTCTTTTTTTAGGGTCTTTACACTTAGAATTTGGCAAAGGTGTCTGAATCAATGTTGTAGCCCTAAATATCATGTTTTTAGATCATATTGGCACATCTCAAATGAAATTTCCTAGTGGGAGTTATGGCTAAATGAACACATGGGTATCAAATGGCATTCTGAGTTCAACTTAACATTTCTAGATTTTAATTCCTAACTTTGGCTAATATTTTCCCTCGGATGCAATGGTTTCTGGTGCTTGGTCAAAACATAAAAATTGTTGTGCTATGTATTATAAAATTTTGACACTAGTTTCACTCAATTTGTAACTTTGGAGACCAAATTATGCCATTTTTGCCAAATCTAGTCAAGCATACCAAATGAACAGTGTTTTGGTCAATTTATTGGTTGGCAGTTTTAGTAAGCCAGCTTGTGCTAATAATTTGACTTGGTTAAAGGCAAAACTTGGTCAAGTGGTCCTCATGAAAAGTGTAACCCTATGTCTAAGCTTTCCATTGATGCAAATTTTAGGTTATTTGGACCAGTATAGAAAGAGTTATGACCAAATGAACACGTATTATTCATTTGGTCATTTTCTGGGTTTCAGTGTTTGGTCATCTAGGTTTGGGCAGAGAATTGGTCATGATTTTGACAAAATTTGGTTATGGTGTCCACATGAAAAATGGGCTATTTTGAGTCTACTTTCACCTCCAATTGGCCTCATACCAATTGGAGTCACACATTTTTAGTTAGGGTCCCATAAACCCACTAGACTCATTGAGTCCCAACCTGTAGAAAATTGGCACTTTCAAAACTCAATCTCCTCCAACTTCCTTACTTCAATTTGGGTGCAATACACTTCTATAAGCAACAATCTCAACTCAATAGGTCAATTTCAAGCATTTACATAAGGTTCTCAATTATTTACATAAACCCTAGTTTTCAAAGTTTCAAATTTGCACAAACACTACATAATCAAACTCCCAAACATTTCAACTCATCACACATTCTTATAGAACCATTTTTTATCACTTAAAATCAACAAGCCTCAAGTTTCATGCCTGCTAAAAATTCAAGGGTTCTTTCCTTCAAAATTTCTTTTCAATTTCATTTAAATTATCACTTGATTTAGCATGATATTCATGCTTAAAGAAGAGATTAAAAGTTTAAAGCACTTACCTTTGTGGTGACCCAACTTCAAGCTTCCTAAACTTTAACTTTTCTCCTCTTTATGGGTATATATAGCTTCCTTAGGGTGTGGGGAGGATTTTTAATGAAGTGGACTATGGGTTTTAGTGGTTAGAAGCTTGGGAAATCAAGCTTAAAAGCTTGACAACAATGGAGGGAAATGTAGCTAGCAGCCAGCCATGGGAGAGAAAGAGAGAGAGAGAAGAAGTGGAGGAAGAAAAGGGTTGGTGGGTTTTGTCTCTAGTGGTATATATATATTCTAAATTTTGTACCTTAAATTTTTAAGTTTCCTAAGCTTTTTTTTTTTCTTTTTCTTCTTCTTTTCTTCTTCTTTTCTAATTCTATTCATAAGTTTTTCGACTTACGTTAATTTTATTCTCTCAAATTTTTAATTTTGACATTTAGGTCAAAATTCACCTCTGGGGGTGAAATGACCAAAATGCCCTTCATGGTGCATATTGGGTTATTTTTATTATTTCTGTGCCAATTAATGAATTTTATTTCTGTGCCAATTAATGAATTTTCTAAATTTTATTTTATTTTTCTCTAAATTTTTTCTATATTTTCTTAACATTTATTCCATTAATTTTTGCCTCCTCACTATAGTTTAAGTGTAGTTCCAGGCATTTTGACTGTCCGAACAGACATTAGTCATCGAAACAGTAAAATGTACGGACTATCTATGGTGAGGGCATTACAATTCTTCCCCTCTAATAAAAGTTTTGTCCTCGAAATTTACCTGATGTGAAGAGCTAAGGGAACTGCTGCCTCATCATCCCCTTACTCTCCCATGTCACTTTTTCTGTATTGTGGTGTCTCCACAGGACTTTCACTAGTGGGATCCTCTTGTTTCTGAGTTCTTTCACTTCCCATGCCAAGATTCTGACTAGTTCTTCTTCATATGTCAAATCATGTTGCACAATTATCTGCTCTACTGAAATGACATGTGAAGGATATGATCTGTATCTCCTGAGCATTGACACATGGAACACGTTGTGAATCTTGTCCAGCTCAGGTGGTAAAGCTAGCCTGTAGGCTACTGGACGCACACGCTCAATGAAATTATATGGACCAATAAACCTAGGGCTTAACTTACCCTTTTTACCAAATCTCAACACTTTTTTCCAAGGTGATACCTTGAGAAACACCTTTTCGCCAACCTCATACTTTATATCCTTTCTCCTTAGGTCGGCATATGACTTCTGTCTGTCTGAGGTGACTTTCAAATTGTCTCAAATGAGTTTCACTTTTTCCTCAGTTTGTCTCACTAAATCTTGGCCTACTACCTTTTCTTCACCCATTTTTGTCCAGCATAAGGGAGTCCTGCATCTTCTCCCATACAATGCTTCATATGGAGCCATTTTTATGCTGGCTTGGTAGCTGTTGTTGTGAGAAAACTCTACCAAAAGAAGATACTTCTGCCAACTTCCTTCAAAATCAATGATGCAACTTCTCAACATATCCTCCAATACCTCTCATTATCATGTAATTCATGTCATTTATGTTAGGTTATTTTTATCATTCCTTTAACAATTACAGTAATTCATTAAGTTCTAAGGGTTACCTAAATCACCCTTTTTGACTGTCCATCCGTCTATGGATGAAAAGCCATACTAAAGTGCAGTTGAGTGCCTAGAGACTCCTGTAGCCTCTTCCAAAACCTAAAAGTAAATCTCGGGTCTCGGTCAGATATGATAGATGTTGGCACTCCTTGTAGCTGGACTATCTCATTTATGTAAATCTCTATTAATCTCTTCAGTGAGTAGTCGGCTCTAACTGGTAGGAAATGAGATGACTTGGTCAATCTATCCACAATCACTCATATAGTATCATGCTTCCTCTGTGTCAAGGGTAGCCCAATCACAAAATCCATGGTGATGTGATCCCACTTCCACTCTTGTATGGATATGGGTTGCAACAACCCTGATGGAACCTGATGCTCATCCTTAACTTGCTGGCATATCAAACATCTATTCACAAAATCACCAATCTCCTTCTTCATTCCAGGCCACCAATAATGCATTTTTAGGTTTTGGTACATCTTGGTACTTCCTGGGTGCATAGCATGGAAGCTACTGTGCGCCTCTTTCAAGATATTTTTCTTCAGTTCCTCATCTCCTGGTACACATATTCTACATTTATAATACAGGCATCCATCTCTTTTCAACTCATAGTTAGTCTCCTTCTCCTCTTGAGTTCTGCCTATAACAATTAGCAATTTTTCATCCCATAGCTGTGCTTTTTGTATTTGCTGTAACAAGCTTGGCTTTACAAGTAACTTAGCCAAAAGTACCCCATCCTGTGTTAAAGATAACCGAGCATTTAGTGCTCTCAAAGCCATTATGGACTTCCTGCTCAATGCGTCATCTACTACATTTGCCTTCCTAGGGTGGCAGTCAATCAAACAATCATAATCTTTAAGGAATTCAATCCATCTCCTCTGTCTCAGATTGAGTTCCTTCTGGGTTGGCAAATACTTCAGGCTCTTGTGATCCGTATAGATGTAGCATTTCTGACCATATAGGTAATGCCTCCATATCTTTAATACAAATATTATTACCGTCGATTCCAGATCATGAGTTGGGTAGTTCTTTTCATGTGGCCTTAGCTGTTTGGAAGCATAGGCAACTACTTTCCCTTCTTGCATCAGAACACACCCAAGCCCATTGTGAGAGGCATCACTGTAGATCACATAGTCTTTCTCTGACTCTGGCTCTGGCAACACTAGAGCTTCTATAAGCATAGCCTTCAGCTTCTCAAAGCTGATTTGACATTTATCATTCCAATCAAACTTTGCATTCTTAAGCAGTAACTTAGTCAGTGGGGCTACTATAAGGGAGAATCCCTTCACAAATCTCCTATAGTATCTTGCTAACCCCAAAAAGCTTCTGACCTCCGTTACATTTCTAGGAGGCTTCCATTCAACTATTGCTTCAATCTTCTTTGGGTCTACCTTGATCCTATCTGCTGACACAATGTGTCCAAGGAAGGATATCTCATCCAACCAGAAGTCACACTTGGACAACTTGGCATACAATTGATTTTCCTGCAGTGTCTGTAGTACTACTCTCAGGTGTTCTTCATGCTGCTCCCGGTTCTTAGAATACACTATGATATCATCTATAAAGACCATAATAAACCGAATCAAGTAGGGATGAAAGATACGGCTCATTAGGTCCACGAAAGCTGCTAGTGCATTTGTCAGCCGAAATGGCATTACTAGAAACTCATAGTGTCCATATCGGGTCCTGAAAGCAGTTTTTGGAACATCTGTCTCCTTCACTCTCAACTGGTGATAGCTGGATCTGAGATCTATCTGGGAGAATACTCCAACTCCCCTCAACTGATTAAATAGGTTGTTTACCCAAGGTAAAGGGTATTTGTTTTTCATAGTCACCTTATTCAGCTGCCGGTAGTCTATACATAGCCGAAGGGTACCATCCTTCTTCTTCACTAATAGCACTGGTGCTCCCTAGGGTGACACACTAAGGCATATGAAGCCCTTGTCTAGTAGCTCCTATAACTGAACTTTCAGCTCTCTCAGTTCAGTAGGTGCCATCCTATATGGAGCAATGGACATCAGTGTAGTACCCAGCATAATCTCTATACCAAACTCTACTTCTCTATCAGGTGGCAAACCTGGCAACTCTTCTGGAAATACATCAGGAAAATCACACACAGTGGGGATCTCCTGCATGCTTCGGCTAGTCTTCTAGGTGTCAACCACATGTTGTAAGAAAGCCTTACAAACCTTTCTTATCAATCTCCTGGCTGCTGTGGTTGATATGATGGTTGAAAGATAACCCGCTCCTTCACCCACAACTGTAATCTCATCCCATCTGCTCTTTGTAGTGACTATGACACCCCTTACTCGTCTACAGTATAGCCGACTAAGATATGTCACACAGTGTACCGGAATACCCTATTTTATTTCAATCATTTTTATTCACATTAATTTATTTTTTTCATAGTTATGAAGTACAATTTGTGAAATATAATTCATTTAAGTCATTTATTGAAATTATAAATTTATTTGAGGTATCGCAAATTTTATAGGAAATCCGGCAGAGTACCGACTAAAAATGGAGAAAACAGTTCTTCGGAACCTGTGAAAAAATACTTCTTTGGAACCTGTGAAAAACACTTCCAATACGTTTTCAATCATTCCCAAACTCCATTATATCAACAAAGTCTCAATATTTCTTAACAATACTTCTATTTCTCATTCATTCATTCATTTCACATGATAATCATATACAAATCATAAATAAATACTCAATTTTTCATTTATAAACACAAATTCTAACTATTTACATTAATACCAAAATATAGTACATGAGTCTCAATTATACATGAGAAAATAAAGTTTGATTACAAAATACCAAAATGAGACCTAGTGTCCTACCAATGCACTGAAGTCTATGAGGTGACACAGACAATATGCAGAACTGTAGATGGCCTCACCTAGTCTGTGGTCTACTGGGCTCTCTGTCAGTCTCTCCAGAACCTACACGTGGCAAAAAGCAATGCGCTAAGCAATAATGCTTAGTGGTGCTAATAATAAAATAAAAAGAACTAAAAGATAATAAAAATGCAATGAATGTATTAATGTCTCATGCAGACAAATTTTCGATAATTATTTGTAGTCTTATTTATCTGGTACTTTTTATATTCATTATTTCATTAAATTTATCAACTTTCATTTTTGGTTGCCCAAGTAACTTATACTAGATGACTGGACTGGATAAACGGGTAAACTGGCACTGGATATCAAGTACCTCAGGCCGTCACACCATTGGTCACATATGTATCTCCCGGTGTGCAACAGAACAACTACTAAGCTATAATAAACATTAGGCACAAGGCCAAGTATCATCACAATGTCAGAATGGCTAAAAGCCATGAAATCACAGAATGGCATAATGCCATGTGGTGTACTACTAACTGAACCCTATTGGCATGCCAACTTATCCAAACCAATCTTACTAGGTGTACTAGGGCATGTCATACTTTTAAATTTTACAATTCTTAAAATTTAGGTTTAGGTGCTACTATTCATTTCATTAGTCAACTAAAATATTGACTTTTGCATAGACAATAGGTACATTGGTTCTAATACTCCTAACATATCACATTTTGCATTCTAAAGTTGTTGGTATTGGTTGCCAATACCATTTCTAAACTTGCTGTTAGTTATTCAAAATTTTCAAATTTCAAGCATTATATTCACTATTCCATTGGTCATTTGCACAATAGGAATTTGGTAAAGTTGTCTCTATGAAAGTTGTTCCTTATTGTGTCTAGTTACACTTCTTTTTTTGAATCACTCCATTTGGTGTAACACCCCTATGTTCGATAGTGCGTTCTACTGTTCCTGTGACCAGTACTGTCCGGACAGCTGGGATGCCTAGAACTACACTTAGATATGGATGAGGAGACATAAAATAATGAAATACAAGAAAAGAAATACAAGAAAAACAAGGAAAAAAATAATAGCAATGAAATGTAACCAAGTTAAGCGAGCCGAGAACCCTAGCGATGGGTGACCGCAACGGAAAGTCCCGGCGTGGACCGTTGACTAGCCCTAGACTGCGAGGAACCTTGGAAAATATTTTTAGGACTTAAATAAATGTCTATTGAAGTACAAATACCATTAGAAATATCAAACAAAAAATCGGGAATGCAATCCGAACAGGGGCATTGTGGTCATTTGACACCCCGAGTTGCCTTTTGACCTAAATTTCCATTAAAAATACATGATATTACACTTGGAAAATGTCATGAAAAATTAAATTGGTGGTACCTAATTCAATTAGCAAAAATTAGGAGCTTAATGTGGGAATATAGAAAGTTTAACATTTATTTATTATTAAACTATGTTAGTGGACCATTATACAACATATTATATCATAAGTGGACAGAAATATCCACTAACAATCTGTGATCCATCTTCTTCACTTGAAAAGTTCAATTAGCCGAATGGAAACTCTCAAAACCTCCCCCATGGCCTCCCACCTTTTAAGCCATTAAAACTCCATGATCAATCCATCTTTTTCCACACTTGTCTTCATTAAAGTTTATCCTCACCTTGCAAGGAAGAGTTTGATAGC
The DNA here is from genome assembly GCF_030052815.1 of Hevea brasiliensis. Taxonomy (NCBI): domain Eukaryota; kingdom Viridiplantae; phylum Streptophyta; class Magnoliopsida; order Malpighiales; family Euphorbiaceae; genus Hevea; species Hevea brasiliensis. Next base: position 75,051,398 of record NC_079493.1, on the reverse strand, counting down.
AATTTTAAGAAGTTTTGGTGAGGTTTTGAAGAATTTCTAAAGTGGCAAGTTTGTGTTTTTGATTATTGTTTTATTAAAGTTTGTAAGGATGTTATGGGTACTTGAATTGTGGAGAGATTTTTGAGGTTTGATGTATTTTTGAGGTTTGATGTTTAAAGGGAGATGTTTACTTTTGGAAACCATGGAAACTCCTTAAGGACAGTTTATTCTTGCTTGTAAATGGTATATTAAAGGATTGATTAAATGTTTATGTGTGTAGGAATTAATTTGGGTGATGTATACTAAGTATATGTAAATGTGTACTTAAATTTGGAAGCTTGGAAATTAGTGGAGAGAGGTGTATGAATCGGCAGCTTGAATGGTGAACCATAAAAATGTTATTTCATGTTTGGTTTATGGAATATTAATGTTGGATTGTGGTACTTATTATGGCAGCTTGTGTGTATGTATGATGGTGTGAGGTTGGACATGTAAATGAGCTAGGTTAGGTGATTGAATTGTTGTAATTTGAGCTTCAAAAATTCTGTACTATATGGTACATATTGAGTGTGGTTATAAGCTGCCAAAGTGACCAAAAATATATTGTGAAATGTGTTTAGGTTATGGTACAAACCAGAATTGGCATGAATGTGTAGTTTGGTAAATGTTAAAAGTTTCCTTTGATGAGTAATGAACAAAATGCAATAGGGCAATTTATGTTTTGGGCCTAGAACCTTAAGTGTTTGGCTCTAATTGGTATGAGACCAATTGGAGGTAAAACTAGGCACAAAATGTGCCAACTTTCATGAAGGAAGCTTACCAAAATTCGGCTTGTAAGGTAACTTGAAAAGTGACCAAATCCGGATTAGTACAATTAAGGCCTGAAAATTGACCATTTGGGCAGTAGTTAGTGTTTAGTCCATAACTCACTCAAAACAGGTCCAATTGACCTGAAATTTTTACCATGAATAGTTAAGACCTATATCTACAAGTCTCGTGAAGATATCAAAGCCCAAAAATGACCATAAGCAAGTAAAAAAGCTTGCACAAATTCGGGTCCAAAAACTGGCCGAACCTAAAATGACCTAAAATGACCTAAAGTGACCAATTTTAATGCATTTTGACCAGCAATAGTAAAATGACCATAACTTGGTCTAGTAAACTCAGAATGACCTGAAATTTTGCTCCGCATGCAATAAGACATAGATCTACAAGTTTTTAGTTTTGACCAAAACCCAAAAACTGAGGGAACTAGGTCGTCCGGCTAGGACAAATTAGTATACCGGGATCCGACAAATTGCAATAAAGCGCAATATACATGAAAATGAATTTGGTAACATGTACTAATACTAAAAGGCTACAAATGTGACATATTGGTAACATTAAAACCTAATTCACCTAGACTGCATCGAGGGTCAACATATTAGGTTGACTAAGGAAATAATAGAATTCAATAAATTAATTATTAAACTTTACTCTTAGAAACAGTTTAAATGAGTACTGAAACACTTCAAATTTTGTTTCTCAGTTAGCAAAGACTCAGGGAAAGGGAAGGAAACACTGAGTTAAGGCCAGGAGACAGTTATCAGAGGTTTGTGCACAATAGTTATTTCTTTTGAATTTTTCATTTGAAATAAATTATGACTATTTGTATATTATTGTTTTAAATTGTGGAAATGTGTTTGAATGGATACTTACTGCTTGAAAAGCATTGTAAATGGTTTGAAACTGTGAAAAATTGTTTGAATGATATTTGGTGGATACTTATTGATTGAAAAGCATTGTAAATGGTTTGAAACCACAGCTATCATGTGTATTGATTGTATTCCTCGCTAGCTTGTCTAGTGGGACGAATTGAATTCCCTCTCTGGCTGAAGTGTTGAGGTGTGTGCCTGTTGAGGACGAATAGAATGAGTACTCATATTTTTGCTAGCTAGCTATGTTATTCCTCATTAGCCATTGGCTTTTTGGATGAATTGAACTTTGGAACATGATTAAGCTGTGTGTGATTTATTGATATGTATTGTGAGATTATGAAATGGAGTTTAAATTCTTATTGACATTCATTGTCTTTTGAATTTAACCATGTTTTGACTTATTGAGATTTATTATGATATTGTGAAATGGAGTTCAAATTCTTTATGACATTCATTGTCTTGAATTTAACTATGGTTTAAGTATCCACTATTTATATGACTTATGATTTGTGGATTTAAGTTGTATTTGGTTAATGTTGTGCACCACTGAGACATTGTCTCAGCGATAGCTTCTCATTGCTGTCACAGGTAGACAGACGGACAGGGCAGCAGACTAGGCTGCTAGGGCAACACTGAGAGATCATCGGGTATAATGAGTATACCATATTTTGCATTTTGTATTGTAATGTGTGTTCACTGTATGTATATAGTGTTCTTGGTTTTGAGCAGTTGTCATTTAAAATTGTACATTGAAGTTGCAAAAATAAATTATGAGTTATTTTGGCTTGTAAAATTTGTACTGTATTTCTTTTATATCAGCCTTTGAAAATTTATTGTGGATTTGAGTTGAGAAACATATTGTGTTGAATTATGTTGGAGTTTTAGATTGAGAAATATAATTGAAGTGCTTTTTGCAGGTTTTTGAAGAACTGTTTTATTCAAAATACAGACGGCAATCCACCAAAATTTTTACAGAAATTCCTAACAATTTAAATGTGTTAGTTGTTTCACTTCAGTTCAAAATTTTTTTTATACTTGTAAATAGTGCTCACCACTATAAAAAGAAGTAAGAAAAGTTTTAAAATCCCTTATAGTGTATTTAATGGGTTATCAGTAGACGAAGTTGGTAATTTATTAGGTATACTACGGGATCATGTTATGCCTTACAGAGGGGTAGGGTGTGACATTTGGAGTTTTGCAGCTCAAGTTATGGCCTAAACACCATAATTGGCTGGATTGCAAACTTTCCAAATTTTTTGGATAGAACCAAATCAACAGTGTTTTGTGCACTGACTGCAGGTCAATTTTTGACCATGTTATGATCAAAATTTGGGTTTGGTTTTTTCATGAAAGTTGTAGGTCAATGTCTCAGATATCTGTTGGTAAAATTTCAGGTTAATTGGACCTTTTTACACTGAGTTGTGACCAAATGAATAGACAATATTTATTTGGTCATTTTGCCCAGCAGAATGCAAGTCACTCGGATTAAGGAAATTTTTTGGTCAACTTGGTTTAGTTTTCTGGGCAGGGTTTCTTCATCAAAGTTGTGCCATTATGTGTCTAGTTTCATTTCCAATTAGCCTTGCACCAATTGAACCTATACAACTCCATTTATAGCTGCCCAAACCTGATAGACTCATAACCAGTCCTGCAGGTCACCAAGGGCTGCTTGCCTAAACTCAACTCCAACATTCTTACTCACTTCAATTCCTCCTCACACACATTCAAATGGTCACTAATTGACCATTACAAGGTTAACACACCATTGCATGAGCAAACCCTAATGGTGTTCAAATGTCCAATTTTTCATGTTATACATGCATAATCTTTGCATTTCACTTGCACAACCATGTTCAATCACTCATTTTATACCAAGGGCTGCTCATCACCACTTTGCTATCAAGCAAAATCACCAAACCCTAACCAACCCTAGCTATTAAAATTTGTAGGGTGCACACACACATACATTTATTTTATTTTCTTATAATTCCTACACAATTCATGCTATTAAACATGAACTAAACAAAAAATGGTAAGAGTTGGACGCTAAACTCTTTTGCTAACTTTTCCAAGTCTCTAAAACTTTTTTTTTCCTTCTTCAAATTGCTGTCCAAGGCTTGCTCTAGTGGTAGGGACAATTTTTCACGAAGGGAGAATGAGGTTTTATGGTATGGAACTGGGGTTATGGAAGAGAGAGAGTGGAGAAGACTTTAATGGTGGTTTAGAGGTGTGAGAGAGGGCTGCCGAAAATATGAAGAAGAAGAACAAAATTTTCTTTCATTTTTCTAGTCTCAATTAGTAATAATTATCCCTTTTAAGTGACTTGGCAATTTCCCATTAGTTAGGGTTTTAAATTTATTCATTTATGACATCATGATTATGTCATAAATGTGACTTTCATTTTATTTTCATTTCTTTTCTTTTCTACCCTTTTTTAATTTAATGTTCATTCATGTTTATTCATATTTTGTGTCATAATAATTATTTACTTAACTGGACAAGTCAACAAAAATCATCTTTGAAGGCGAAATGACCAAAATGCCCTCCGTTTGGCTTAACAGACCAAAATTGTCTGTACCGATTGAAAAATTTTTCTAAGCCTTTTCTTGGCATTCTATTGCCATAGAACCCTCAATGACTTTTCTTTGGAGTCCCAAAATTATTTTATGAATTTTTTCCTGGGTTTAGGGCTCCTAGTTGCGAGGACAGTAACTTTCCACTGGGTTACCCATCGCTAGGACACCGGCTCATTTAACTTGATTGTATTTTATTTCTAAAATTTTTCCTAAATTTTTCTTATTAATATTTGAGTTAATTATGGTCCCTCACTTTAGTTTGACTATTTTTTTAGATGTTCTAGCTATCCGGAGCGACACCGATCACCGAAATAGTAGAATGTACGGAATTGCTACAGTGAGGGTATTACAACTCTTCCCCTCTAATTTAAATTTCATCCTCGAAATGTGCCTGATGCAAAAAATTGAGGGAATTATTGCCTCGTTGTCTCTTCAATTTCCCAAGTTGCCTCCTCGTTGTTGTGGTGCCTCCAAAGCACTTTCACGAGTGGAATCTGCTTATTCCTCAACTCTTTAACTTCCCAAGCAAGGATTCATATGGGTTCTTCTTCATATGTCAAATCCGGTTGTACTTGAATTTCTTCCATGGAGATGACATGTGAAGGATCTGAGCGGTATCTTCTTAACATAGATACGTCGAACACATTATGGATCTTGTTCAGCTCTGGTGGTAAAGCTAGCCTATAGGCCACTGGACCCACACGTTCAATGACTTCATATGGGCCAATGAACCTAGGGCTTAACTTACCTTTTCTTCCAAACCTCAGTACCTTCTTCCATGGTGGCACCCTGAGGAACACTTTGTCGCCAATCGCATATTCTATTTCTTTTCTCTTTAGGTCGGCATAAGATTTTTGTCTGTTTGAGGCAACCTTCAAATTGGCTTTGATTAGTTTTACTTTCTCCTCAGTCTATTTCACCAGGTCTAGCCCTACCACTTTGTCTTCGCCCAATTCAGTCTAGTACACTGGAGTTCTACATTTCCTCCCATACAGTGCTTCATACGGGGCCATTTGGATGCTAGATTGGTAGACATTGTTGTATACAAATTCTGCCAGTGGGAGGTATCTATCCCAACTTTCCTCAAACTCAATGACATAACTCCTCAGCATATCATCAAGGACCTAACATATATTTCATGTTATTATTATTATTTTAGTTCAATATTTGTATTAGTTCAATTGGTTTCAATTGTTTACCTGGATTACTCTTTCTGATTGCCCATCCATCTGAGGATGGAAAGCTATGCTGAAGTGGAGTTGTGTACCCAAGGATTTATGTAACTTCTTCCAATATCTCGATGTAAACCTTGGGTCTCAATCAGATACGATGGAAAGTGGAATTCCATGCAGTCTAACTATCTCACTAATATACAATTCTACTAACTTCTCCAGTTAGTAGTCAGTCCTACATGGCAGAAAGTGTGCTGACTTCATCAATCTATCTACTATCACCCATACTGCATCATGCTTCTTCTGGTTGAGAGGTAAACCACTTACAAAATCTATGGTGACCCGATCCCATTTCCATTCAGGTATGTGTATAGGCTGTAGCAAACCCGATGGAACTTGATGTTCTGCCTTGACTTGTTGGCATGTCAAGCATTTAGTCACATAGTCAGTTATGTCCTTCTTCATACTAGGCCACCAATAATGAAGCTTCAAATCATGATACATTTTTGTACTTCCTGAGTGCATAGCATAAACACTGGTGTGTGACTCTTTCAGAATATTGGCTTTCAATTTCCCATCATCTGGTACACATACTCTTCCTTTGTAGTACAGACACCCATCTGCTTTCACCTCATAGTCAGCTGCTTTTCCTTCTGAGATTTTACTCAGAGTAGTCATTAATTTCTTATCTACCTTTTGCCCATCTAAAATCTGCTGTAACAGGTTTGGCCTCACTTGCAACTCAGCCAAAATAGCTCCATCTCGAGCCAAGGATAGACGGGCATTCAATGATCTCAAAGCTGTGATGGATTTTCTGCTCAATGCATCTACAACTACATTTGCCTTCCCAGGATGGTAGTCAATCACACAATCATAGTCCTTCAGGAACTCAATCCATCGCCTCTGTCTAAGGTTGAGCTCCTTTTGGGTTGGCAAGTATTTCAGACTCTTGTGGTCTGTGTAAATGTAACACTTTTCACCATACAAGTAGTGCCTCCATATCTTCAGTGCGAAGATAATTGCCGCAAGTTCTAGATCATGGGTAGGGTAATTCTGTTCATGTGGCCTTAGCTGCTTGGAAGCATAGGCGACCACCTTCCCCTCTTGCATCAATAAACACCCTAACCCATTATGAGAGGCATTACTGTAGATCACAAAGTCCTTTCCCGACATTGGCTGTGTTAACACTGGTGCCTCTGTCAACATAGCCTTCAACTTCTCAAAACTGGCCTGAGACTTATCATTCTAGTCAAATCTGACATTTTTATGTAACAACTTAGTCATTGGAGCAGCTATTAAAGAAAATCCCTTTACAAATCTTCTGTAATACCCAGCTAGTCCTAAGAAACTTCTGACCTTAGTTGTTTTTCTGGGAGGCTTCCATTCCATCACTGCTTCTATCTTCTTAGGATCCACTCTAATCCCATTACCTGACACTATGTGTCCAAGGAATGCAATTTCATTCAACCAGAAGTCACACTTGGACAACTTAGCATACAGCTTTTTTTCTCTCAAGGTTTACATGATAATTCTCAAATGATCATCATGTTCTTCCCTAGTCTTGGAATACACCAAAATATCATCAATAAAGACCACTATGAACCAATCTAGGTATGGATAGAAGATACAGTTCATAAGGTCCATGAATGCTGCTGGTAAATTTGTTAAGCCAAAGGGCATCACTAAAAACTCATAATGCCCATACCGGGTCCTGAAAGCAGTCTTTGGCACATTTGCATCCTTCACCCTCAACTGTTGATACCCTGATCTGAGATCAATTTTGGAAAATACTCCTACTCCCTTCAACTGATCAAACAGATCATCAATTCTAGGCAACAGATATTTGTTCTTCACAGTCACTTTATTCAACTGCCAGTAATCGATGCATAACCTCAAAGTCCCATCTTTTTTTTTCACAAACAGCATTGGGGCTCCCCATGGTGACACACTGGGGCATATGAATCCCTTATCCAGCAACTCCTGTAACTGGATTTTCAGTTCCTTCAATTCTATGGGTGCCATCCTATAAGGAGCAATAGAGATTGTTACTGTACACGACAGTACTTCAATAGCAAATTCGACTTCCCTTTCTGGTGGCAAACCAGGCAACTCTTCAGGGAACACATCTGGGAAGTCACTTACTTTGGGTATGTCACACAGATTTTGCTTAGCCTGCCTAGTATCCACCACATGTGCTAGGTAGGCTTCACAGCCTTTTCTCATTAGTTTCCTTGCAACTGTGGCAGAGATGACATAAGATAAGAAATTTGTCCTTTCCCCCACAACTGTGATCTCATTACCCTCAGGAGTTTTCAAAGAAATCCTCTTCAGTTTGCAATCAACCATTGCCTGATGACGTGATAACTAGTCCATTCCCAAAATCATGTCAAACTCATGGAAAGGCAACTCAATCAGGTCTGCCAAGAATTCATACCCCTGAATCCTTAACGGGCAACCTTTGTACACTTTGTTCACCACTATACTATGGCCCAATGGATTAGTGACCAGAATGTCTTGGTCACTCTCTTTTACTAGTATCCCCCTTTCTACGGGTAGGTTGTTGTAGATGTATAAATGAGTGGATCCTGAATCCACCAATGCATGCACAGATGTATTATAGAGGGAGAACGTACCCCTGATGATGTCTGGGGCATCTTGCTCCTCTTGAACTCTTATGGCATAGACTCTGGTAGGTGCTCTGACCTTTGGCCTCTCTGCTGGCTCAGATGTAGGTCTCTGTGATGGTCCCACTGCCTCAGATTTTCCAGATTTCCTACCCCTTTGAGGTACAGAAGCAGGTTTATCTGTTTGTGTTGGAGCAGCTGTAGCAGTTCTACGTGGACAGTTCCTTAACTGATGCTCTGTTGACCCACACCTTAAGCAGGAGCCCATCACTCCCCAACACTCCCCCTTATGCCAATTCAAGTAGTGTGGACATGCAAAAGATGTTGGGACTAGTCCCCTGAACACCGTCCCTGGAGAGCTACCCACTGATGGTTTGGACTAGCCTCTCCTAGGTGTAAACAGTGACCTGGGCCCCTGGGACTGACCCTGACCTTGAGGCTGATCTGAACTCTGTGCAGGAGGACCTTTGAACTTCTTTCCTAATGTAGGAAATGAGCTAGACTGACCCATACCCCTCTTCTGCTGTCTCTCTCTTCTAATCTGCTCACTTATTCTAAGTTTCTCAACTTTTACTGCAGCTTCCACTAACTTGGTGAAGTCTATGATTCCCAAGGCAGTGATCATTATCTTTATGTTGTCATTTAGTCCCTCTTCAAATCTTTTACACCTTCTAGCCTTATTAGGGACTATCTCCCTTCCATAATGGCTCAGTCTGACAAATTCCTTTTCATACTCTGCCACTGTCAGCTGTCTCTGCCTCAGGTTGATAAACTCTTTTTTTCTCTCTTCTAGGTATACACTACCCACATACTTCTTCTTGAATTCTGAGAGGAAGAAGTCCCAAGTTATTAATTCTGGCTGCACTTCACTAGACATTGTATCCTACCATTGGTAGGCATCATCTTGCAGTAGAGATACAGCAGCTTCTAAGTTTTGCTCTGGAGTGCAGTGGAGTTGTTTTAAAACCCTTCCTATTCTATTCAACCAGTTTTCGGCTACAATAGAATCATCTTTTCTTGCCAAAGAAATCCACTGCTCCAAATTTTCTTAATCTTTCTAGATGTGATTTCTGCTGTGGAGGTGGTGGTGGTAGTGGCATTACCCCAGCCATTTGTCTTAAAAACTCAGCCATTTGCTGGAACATAGCCTGTGGAGGCTGAGCAGGCTCTGTTGGAGCTGGTGGAGTAGGTTCTCCCCTACCCCCAGTCTCAGCTGTTGCAGGTGGAGCATGACTTTCCACTTCCTCCTCAACTGCCCTCTGTGACATGAGGTCCATATCCTAATCAAAATAACAAAGACAACAGACCTGCATTAGTGTCACGTCGACTCTTACAAATACAATGCATGGTACGGACTCGATGTAGACCCAGAAATGCCTAAACTGTGCTCTGATACCACTAAATGTGACATCCTTTACCCGTCTACAATATAGCCGAGTAAGATATATCACACAGTGTATCGGAACACCCTATTTTATTTCAATCATTTTTATTCACATTAATTTATTTTTTTCATAGTTATGAAGTACAATTTGTGAAATATAATTCATTTATGTCATTTATTGAAATCATAAATTTATTTGAGGTTCTGCAAATTTTATACAAAATCCGATAGAGTACAGGCTAAAAATGGAGAAAACAGTTCTTCGGAACCTCAAAAAAAAAAACACTTCCAATACGTTTTTAATCATTCCCAAACTCCATTATATCAACAAAGTCTCAATATTTCTCAGCAATACTTCTATTTCTCATTCATTTATTTCACATGATAATCATATACAAATAATAAATAAATACTCAATTTTTCATTTATAAACACAAATTCCAACTATTTACATTAATACCAAAATATAGTACATGAGTCTCAATTATACATGAGGAAATAAAGTTTGATTATAAAGTGCCAAAATGAGATCTAGTGTCCTACCAATGCACTGAAGTCTGTGAGGTGACACGGACACTATGCAGAACTGTAGATGACCTCATCCAGTCTGTGGTTTACTGGGCTCTCTGTCAGTATCTCCAAAACCTACGTGTGGCAAAGAGCAACGCGCTAAGCAATAATGCTTAGTGGTGCCAATAATAAAATAACAAGAACTAAAAGATAATAAATATGCAGTAAATGTATTAGTGTCTTATGCAGACAAATTTTCGATAATTATTTGTAGTCTTATTTATTTGGTACTTGTTATATTCATTATTTCATTAAATTTATCAACTTTCATTTTTGGTTGCCCAAGTAACCTATACTAGATGACTGGACTAGATAAACGGGTAAACTGGCACTGGGTATCAAGTACCTCGGGCCGTCACACCATCGATCACATATGTATCTCCCGGTGTGCAACAGAACAGCTACTAAGCTGTAATAAACATTAGGCACAAGGCCAAGTATCATCACAATGTCAGAATGGCTAAAAGCCATGAAATCACAGAATGACATAATGCCATGTGCAGTACTGCTAACTGAACCGTATTGGCATGCCAACCTATCCAAACCAATCTTACTAGGTGTACTAGGGCATGTTACACTTTTAAATTTTACAATTCTTGAAATTTAGGTTTAAGTGTTACTATTCATTTTATTAGTCAACTAAAATGTTGACTTTTGTATAGACAATAGGTACATTGGTTCTAATACTCCCAACATATCACATTTTATATTCTAAAGTTGTTGGAATTAGTTGCCAAAACCATTTCTAAACTTGGTGTTAGTTATTCAAAATTTTTAGTTTTCAAGCATTATGTTTACTCTTCCATTGGTCATTTGTACAGTAGGAATTTGGCAAGTTGTCTTCATGAAAGTTGTTCCTTATTGTGTTAATTACATTTCCTTTTTTTAATCACTCCATTTAGAGTTTTGTAGCTCAAGTTATGGCCTAAAAACCATAATTGGCCGGATTGCAAACTTTCTAGATTTTCTGGACAGAACCAAATCTATAATGTTTTGTGCATTGACTGCAGGCCAATTTATGAACATGTTATGATCAAATTTTGATTTTGGTTTCTTCATGAAAATTTTAGGTCTATGTCTCAACTATCTTTTGGTAAAATTTCAGGTCAATTGGACCTTTCTACCCCGAGTTATGACCAAATGAATAGACACTATTCATTTGGTCATTTTGCCTAAGCAGAATGCAAGTCACCCGGATTAGGGTAATTTTTTGGTCAACTTGGTTTGGTTTTCTGGGCAAGGTTTCTTCACCAAAGTTGTGACATTATGTGTCTAGTTTCATTTTCGATTAGACTTGTACCAATTGAACCTATACAACTCCATTTATAGTTGCCCAAACCTCCTGGACTTACAACCAGTCCTGCAAGTTACCAAGGGCAGCATGCCTAAACTCAACTCTAACATTCTTACTCACTTCAATTCCTTCTCACACACATTTAAATGGTCACTAATTGACCATTACAAGGTTAACATTCCATTGCATGAGCAAACCCTAATGGTGTTCAAATGTCCAATTTTTCATGTTCATATATGCATAATCTTTGCGTTTCACTTACATAACTATGTTCAATCACTCATTTAATACCAAGGGCTGCTCATCACCACTTTGCTATCAAGCAAAATCACTAAACTCTAACCAACCCTAGCTGCTGAAATTTGTAGGGTGCACACACACATATGTTTATTTTATTTTCTTATAATTCCTACATAATTCACGCTATTAAACATGAACTAAACCAAAAATGGTAAGAGTTAGACACTAACCTCTTTTTCTAACTTTTCCAAGTCTTTAAAACTTCTTTTTTCCTTCTTCAAATTGCTGTCCAAGGCTTGCTCTAGTGGTAAGGACAATTTTTCTTGAAGGGAGAATGAGGTTTTATGGTATGGAACTAGGGTTATGGAAGAGAGAGAGCAGAGAAGACTTTAATAGTGGTTTAGAGGTGTGAGAGAGGGCTGTCGAAAATATGAAGAAGAAGAACATAATTTTCTTTCATTTTTCTAGTCTCAATTAGTGATAATTATCCCTTTTAAGTGACTTGGAAAATTCCCATTAGTTAGGGTTTTAAATTTATTCATTTATGACATCATGATTATGTTATAAATGTGAGTTTTATTTTATTTTCGTTTCTTTTCTTTTCTACCCCTTTTTAATTTAATTTTCATTAATGTTTATTCATATTTTGTGTTATAATAATTATTTACTTAACTGGACAAGTCGGTCAAAAATCATCTATGAAGACGAAATGACCAAAATGCCCTCCCATTGGCTTAACAGACTAAAATTGTCTGTACCGATTGAAAAATTTTTCTAAGCCTTTTCTTGGCATTCTAATACCATAGAACCCTCAATGACTCTTGTTTGGAGTCCCAAAATTATTTCATGAATTTTCTCCCGGGTCTAGGGCTCCTAGTTGCGAGGACCGCAACTTCCCACTGGGTTACCCATCGCTAGGGCACCGGCTCATTTAACTTGGTCGTATTTTATTTCTAAAATTTTTCCAAATTTTTCCTTATTAATATTTGAGTTAATTATGGTCTCTCACTTTAGTTTAACTATTTTTCCAGACATTCTAGTTGTCTGAATCGAAACCGGTCACCGGAACAGTGAATGTACGAAATTACTACAGTGAGGGTGTTATAGTGACATCCTCTTTAGCCGACAATCTACCATCACTTGATGATGTGATAACCAATCCATTCCCAATATCACATCAAAATCATGGAATGGTAACTCAATCAAGTCAGCTGGAAACTCATAACCCTATATCCTTAGAGGACAACTCTTGTAGACCTTTTTCACCATGACACTATGGCCTAAAGGGTTTGTGACTTGTATGTCCTCCTTTAGCTCCTCTATCTGTACCCCTCTATCAACTGGCGGTGTGATACACACATATGAATGTGTGGAACCTGGATCAATCAATGCACATACTAGCAGATCATAAAGGAAAAATGTACCTCTAATGACATCAGCTGGCTCTAGCTCATCTTGAGCTCTCATAGCATAAGCATGAGGTGCTACCCTAGTCTGTTGCCTCTGCACTGTCTCTACAGTAGGCCTTTGTGATGTACCAGCTGTATCAGGCCTCGCAGGTCTCCTACCCTGCTACTAAGGCAGACCTCTCCATCTGAGGTGGAGCAGTGGGAGCACTAGTGTTCCTCTGTGGATAATCCTTCAGGAAGTGATCCATAGACCCACATCTGAAACATCCACCCATTAACAATCTGCACTCTCCTCTGTGGGGTCTACCACAATGTACACAAGCAGGCAATGGGGCTGATCCTCGTGTAGCTGCACCAGGTGAACTACCCACTGATACACCAGATTGTCCTCCTCCCCTCCTTGGAGTAAACCTAGACTTTTGCTTCTTGCCCCGACCTTGAGTCTGACCCTAAAACTCCTTGGGCGTCTTACTATCCGTGTCTTTTGAACTGGACTGACTAGATCCAGAACCCCTCTTATGTTGTCTATCCTTTCTAAATGGCTCTTTATTTTTTACTCTCTGCACATCAAGGGCTGATGCTACCAAGGGAGAGAAATCTATGAAGTGGTGAGATGTCACTATCAGCCTGATGTTGTCATTCAGTTCGTCTTCAAACCTTCTGTGTTTATCAGTTTCTGTGGGCATCAACTCTAATGCATATCCACTGAGTCTCATGAATTCCCGCTCATACTCGGAGACTGTACGCTACCTCTATCTCAGTGCCAGGAATTCCCTCTTTCTGGCCTTCAAGTACACATGACTGATGTATTTCTTTCTGAATTCAGCCAGAAAGAACTTCCAGGTGATCTGTCCAGGCTGTGCCACTCTCGATACTGTCACCCACCATCTATATGCATCCTCCTATAGTAGTGACAGGGCACACTCCAACTGCTGCTCTAGGGTGCAGTGCAATTGCTGCAATACGCTCTCTATCCCCTCCAGCCAATACTCTACTGTGGTTGAATCATCATCCCTCTTACCCCTGAAGTCAACTGCCGCATACTTCCACAGTCTCTCTAGTGGGGATCTGTGTATAAGTTGCGGTTATGGGGGCTGTGGTGGCTGTACAAGTGGTGGTAGTGGCGGTGGCTGTGGCTGTGGGATGGCTCCCGTGACCTGACAGAGTAGCTGAGTCATCTATTCCAAGAAGGCCTGCTATGATCTCCCTGCAGTACCACAGGATAACTCGGTTGTACCACTTCACTCCCTACTAAGAGCAAGTGTGGGTGCATGACTCCCTACCTCATCCTCTATCGGTCCTGGAGGTCCATGCTCTAAAAGATCAGATGCCATCGGTCCTATTAAACAGACGAAGAACAGATCTGCATTAGTGTCACCTCGACTCTATTTAAAGGCCCATACATGTGATGCACTCTATCTATTTCTAATTATCTAGGTCTAGGACCACCTAAACCTCTGCACTGATACCACTAATTGTGATGCTCCTTACCCGTCTACTGTATAGCTGAGCAAGAAGTGCCACATTCAGTGCCGGAGCACCCTATCTTGTTTTATCATATTTATTATAAACTTTTAACATCATTTAAAAGTAGTAATCCATGTGGAATTTTTTTTTTAATAACTTATTTCTGTGGAGACCCAGACAGAGCCTCCTCTGTTTTATTAGCATCTGGCAGGTTCCACTAACTACCTGTTAACATGTTCATATTCATTTCACACATTCCCATATCATATTCTCTTTTGTCAGATCATTCACAACTATTTATGAGATCTCAAAATGAAGTATCATCTATTGCATTTATATGGAATTCCATAGATAATAAATTACAAGTTTACATTATAATCTCAAAATGGAATACATCATGTGTTTATGTAAAATGAACAAAAAGTACAAAATCTAGACATACATGGGCCCCAGTAAAAAGAAATACAACTGTAGAGGTGACTAGTAAACATTGGCGGTCGATCGGTCTACGTGTGAGCACTACTATTAACTCTGCGGTGCTAGGGTGATCTCCGATGCACTGTGCGATGGAAAATCAACGCGCTAAGCATAATGCTTAGTGGTGCATAATTTATAATAACAATAATTTAACAATTGAAATAATAATTGCAATTCATGATTTCTAGGTCTTTTACATTTTTTTTGTACTTTGGAAATAATAAAAGTTATTGGGATCTTTTTTGTTTACTGATTATGTATTCAATATTAATTAATCATTATCAATGCCCAAGAAACCTATAATAAATTATAAAAGTTGGATGCATGGGAGTATACTGGTTAGACAGCCATATGTTTATCCAATATACGTCGGTCATGTTAGGCATGAAGCTTGTGGGCTGGCTTTTAAGCCAGATATAATATTAGGCACATTGGCCAACAGCCAGGCATGAGGCCTGTAGAACAATCATGTCAGGCAGATTTTATCTATTAATGATTATTCTTGTGGGCAATACTGCCATCTGTAGTCCCTAATTGGTATACCAATTTATCAAAAATAAATAAATAAGTCTAGGTATACTATGGGTAATTAAACATTTTTAATTATTTTAGCACTATTCACTATCACTATTTTCTAGTACTGTTCAATGGTACCATTAATTTCATATTAATAGGACATATTAATTTCATATCATTTTTAATATTTAATCAGCCTTATGTGTATTTTAATTATCATGTATAACATTTTTCCGCGAACCTTTCTTTAGGTTCATTTTGATGTATTAAATTTATCTAGGAATTTGGCTACGTTAGGATGTCTATCTGGTCACACTTCCTTCATAACAATTGCTCCTCTATGTTTAAACTTGAATTTCAATTTTTGAATCACTTAATTTGGGGTTATAGAACTCAAGTTATGGTCAAAATACCATTACTGGTCCATTTGCCTCTAAGCTGTCTAGCTTTGGCAATTCCTGGTCAATAAAGTTTGACCAATAATTTGATCATTTTATGGTCATTTTTAGACTTAGGTTCCTTCATAAGATTTGTTCCTCTATGTCTTAGTGACTCTCAGGTACAATTTCATAAATTTTCAAGCTTGGAGTAGTGAGTTATGGTCAATGTATTGACCTGGACTCTTAATCTTATAAAGGCAATAGTCAAACTTCAAAGCAGTATGTTTGACTCTCTCTTTAGAGTCTTTACACTTAGAATATGTAACACCCCTAAGTTCGGTAGTGCGTTCTGCTGCTCCGGTGACCAGTGTTGTCCGGACAGCTAAGATGCCTAGAACTACACTTTGACATGAGGGAGGAGACATAAAATAATGAAATACAAGAAAAGAAAATACAAGAAAAACAAAGGAAAAATAATAGCAAAGAAAGGTAATCAAGTTAAGCGAGCCAGGAAACCTAACGATGGGTGACCGCACCGGAAAGTCACGGCGTGGACCATTGACTAGCCCTGGACTGCGAGGAACCCTGGAAAACATTTTTAGGACTTAAATAGACCCTTATTGAAGAATAAATATCATTAGAAAGATCAAAGAAAAATTAAATAATTAGTACAAAGAAAAGTGAGAAATCGAAAAACAGACAAAACCCGGTGTTACCGAAAAATCAGGAATTCAACCCGAACAAGGGCATTATGGTCATTTGACATCCCGAATTGTCTTTTGACCTAAATGTCCATTAAAAAATAAATAGTATTATACTTAGAAAATAAAATGAAAAATTAATTTGGTGGTACCTAAAGTAAATAGTGAGAATTAAGGGTTTAATGTGGGATTAAGTGAAAGTTTAACATATTATATGATTAAGTGAGTAAGTGGACCACTAAGGGAATAAAATACACACATATTGGGGCAGGTGTAAGTCCACTAACCAGCTGAAACTTCATCTTCCCCAAGTTCTCCCAACATTGCCGAATTGAAGAAAATGAAAACCACCATGGCCGTTTTTCATGCAAGCTCATCTAACCACTCATTTCACTTCTAATCACTTAGGTTCCTTCATGAAAAATTGTCTACACATCACAAGGAAGGGTTTGATACCAAATTTAAGAAGTTTAATCAAGTTTTGGCAAGTTCCAACCATAAGGTAAGTTTACATTTTTGAAGAATTCTTTGTTAAACTTTGTGTACATGTTATGGGTGTTGAATTTATGAAGAAAATTTTTAAGTTTGAAGAGTTATTAAGATGTTCATTTTGGACAGCCATGGAGTCATGTAATTGATGAAATAATTGTGTATATATTTGATGAGAAATGTTGTTGGTTATGGTGATTTAATATCCTAATAAATTACTTCATATGTATATAGTGATTTTTGCACTTGGATGGAAATTGATGAATTGTGGGATACTTTGGTGTTGAGGAAATTTTCGGCAGCCTTGAGATACTTGGATAAATGTATATGTTCATGAAGGCGTTGGCAGAATATTGACCTTGAGAATTGATGGATATGTGTAAAGATTGATTGTGTAAAGTGTATGTAAGAATTAGTGATGTTTAGGTGTGTATGTGATTGTATTTAGACTTTGTAAATGTGAGCTTTAATTGGTGTATCAAGGATGTTTGTAATCTGCCCAAAGTGATGTTAATGTAAAGTGGGATATGGTTTTGGTAATGAACCAAAACAGAAATGGTAGGGGAAGTGAACATATAGTAAGGTACATGTGTAATTGATGTGTGTTTAAGCATGGTAGTTAAGGGCAGTATGCATTTTAGTCAATAACTTTAGATGTGTAACCTCAATTGGTATGAGACCAATTGGAGGTGAAACTAGGCACAAAATGTGCCAACGCTCATTGAGAAAGCATACCAAAATTCTTCTTGCAAGGTGATATGAAAAATGACCAATTCGGATTAAGTGCAATTGAGACCTAAAAACTGACCAATTGGGCAGCAGTTAGTGTTTAGGCCATAACTCACTCAAAACAGGTCCAATTGACCTGACATTTTAACCATGAATATTCAAGACCCATACCTACAAGTCTTATGAAGACACCAAAGCCCAGAAATGACCATAAGCAAGTCAAAAAGCTTGCACAAGTTCGGGTCCAAAAACTGGCCGAACCAAAGTTGACCAAATTGACCTAAAATTGACCTAATTTGATGCCATTTGACCAGCAATAGTATAATGACCATAAGTTGGTCTACTTAACTCGGATTGACCTAAAATTTTGCCCCGCGTGCAATAAGACATGAATCTACACGTTTGTAGTTTTGACCGAAACCCGAAAACCGAGGGAACTAGGTCGTCCGGCTAGGTCAAACTAGTATCCCGGAATCCAGCAAGTTGCATTAAAATGCACTAAACAAGGAAATGAGTTTGGTAAAACCTACCAACCCTAAAACCCTATCGAATGTGACATATTAATGACACTAAAACCTAATTTACCTAAAACGCATTGAGGGTCGGTATATTAGGTGATTGAGCAAATAATAGCCTTCAGTGAATTAATTATTGAACATTATCGTTAGAGACAATTTAATTTAGTACTGAAACACTTCAAATTGTGTTTCTCAGTTACCAAAGACTCAGGAAAAGGGAAGGGAACACTGAGTCCAGACCAGGAGACAATTATTAGAGGTTTGTGCACAACTAGTTTTCAACTGATTTTGCTCTGAATAATATTTCATATGATTAATTGTATGTTATTGATTTAAATTGTGTTTGTGCACAATAGTAATTCTTTTGAATTTTTCAATTGAAATGAATTATGACTATTTGAATATTATTGTTTTTAATTATGGAAATGTGTTTGAATGGATACTTATTTCTTGAAAAGCATTGTAAATAGTTTGAAATTGTGAAAAATTGTTTGAATGATATTGATGGATACTTATTGCTTTAAAAGCATTGTAAATGGTTTGAAACTGTGGAAAAATTGATTTAGTGTGATTTGTGAAAATTTAAGTTAATTATGAATTGTGTTGCCATTTTGTGAATGAAATTATAACTTTGGAAATTTATTGGATTCTCACGAATCATTTGAATAAAATGTTTGGAATTGATTTTGTGTTCACACTTAGCATGACAATATCATATCATTCCTTCTCCTTTTATGGGGTTGTGATTGTTTATTTTCCTTCTCCATTTATGGAGTCATGATCGTTTATTTTTCTCCCTCTCTGGTTTACCAGTTGAGGTGATCGGATGAGTACTCATTATATAGCTAGCTCCCTTCCTCATTGATTTCGATTAGTGGGGTTGTGATTGCTTTGTCGTGGTGTACAACGCAGCATTGATCGGAAATTTGTGTCATGGCTTAAGTTGTGAATGAATTGGCAACACTGTATTCTTAACTTATTCGACTAAATTGTGTTGTTATGCGATTTGATAATTTGTGAAATGAAGTTAAATTCTTATTGACATTTACTGTCTTTCGAATTTAACTATGTTTTGATTATTGAGATTTATTGTGAGATTGTGAAATGAATTTAAACTCTTATTGACATATACTGTCTTTTGAATTCAACCATGATCTGACTTATTGAAATTTATTGTGATATTGAGAAATGGAGTTTAAATTCTTGTTGACCATTACTGTCTTGAAATTAACTATGGTTTTAAGTATCCACTATTTATATAACTTGTGAATTGTGATTTAAAGTTGTATTTGGTTAATGTTGTGCACCACTGAGACATTGTCTCAAATGATAGCCTTTATTGTCATCGCAGTAGGCAGACAGACAGTCTGTGATTAGGCTGCTAGTACCTCCAGTGAGAGACTACCGGGTATAATGAGTATACCAGTATGTTGTATTTTGTAATGTAATGTATGTTCTCTGTATGTACATATTGTTGTTGGTTTTGAGCAGTTGTAAATAAAAATTGTACATTGAAGTTGTAAAATAATTATGAGATATTTTGACTTGTAAAATTGTATTATATTTTCTCTATCTCAGTCCTTGAAAAATTACTGTGAATTTGACTTGAGAAATGTGTTGAGTTGAGAAAAATGTTGAAGTTGAGATTTGGAAATTATTGAAGTGTTTTTTTTTACAGGTTTTCTAAAGAACTGTTTTATCCAAAATACAGATGGCACTCTGCCAAAATTTTTACAGAAATTCCAAATAAGTCAAATGTGTTAGTTCTATCACTTCAGTTCAAAAAGTTTTTAACACCTGTAAATAGTGCTCACCACTGTAAAAGAAGTAAGAAAAGTTTTTAAAATCCCTTGTAGTGTATTTAATGGATTATCAGTAGACGGAGTTGGTAATTCATTAGGTATACTACGGGATCATGTTATGCCTTACAGAGGGGTAGGGTGTGACAGAATATGACAAAGGTGTCTGAATCAATGTTGTAGCCCTAAATATTAAGTTTCCAGATCATATTGGCACATCTCAAATGGAATTTCCTAGTGGGAGTTATGGCCAAATGAACACATGGGTATCAAATGGCATTATGGGTTCAAGTTAACATTTCCAGATTTCAATTCCTAACTTTGGCTAATATTTTCCCTAGGATGCAATGGTTTCTGGAGCTTGGTCAAAACATAAAAATTGTTGTGCTATGTCATATAAAACTTTTGGCACTAGTTTCACTCAATTTGCAACTTTTGAGACCAAATTATGGTATTTTTGCCAAATCTGGTCAAGCATACCAAAGGAACAGTGTTTTGGTCAATTTCTTGGTTGCAGTTTTAGTAACCCAAATTGTGCTAATAAATTGACTTGGTTAAAGGCAAAACTGGGTCTAGTGGTCTTAATGAAAAGTGTAGCCCTATGTCTAAGCTTTCCATTGATATAAATTTTAGGTTATTTGGACCTGTATAGAGAGAGTTATGACCAAATGAACTCGTACTGTTCATTTGTTCATTTTTTGGGTTTCAGTGTTTGGTCATCCGGGTTTGGGCAGAGAATTGGTCATGAGTTTGACAAAATTTGGGCATGGTGTTTGGATGAAAAATGGGATACTTTGAGTCTAATTTCACCTCCAATTGGCCTCATACCAAATGGAGTCACACATTTTTAGTTATGGCCCACAAACCCACTGGACTCATTGAGTCCCAACCTGCAGAAAATTAGCACTTCCAAAACTCAATCTCCTCCAACTTCCTTACTTCAATTTGCATGCAATACACTTCTATAAGCAACAATCTCAACTCAATAGGTCAATTTCAAGCATTTACATAAGGTTCTCAATTATTTACACAAACTTTAGTTTTCAAAGTTTCAAATTTGCACAAACACTACATAATCAAACTCCCAAACATTTCAACTCATCACACATTCTCATGGAACCATTTTTCATCACTTAAAAGCAGCAAACCTCAAGTTCCATGCCTGTCGAAAATTTAGAGGTTCTTTCTTTCAAAATTTCTTCTCAATTTCATATAAATTTTCACTTGATTTAGCATGATATTCATGCTTAAAGAAGAGATTAAAAGTTTAAAGCACTAACCTTTGTGGTGACCCAACTTCAAGCTTCCTAAACTTCAACTTTTCTCCTCTTTATGGGCATCTATAGCTTCCTTAGGGTGTGGGGAGGATTTTTAATGAAAGGGACTATGGGTTTTGGTGGGTAAAAGCTTGGGAAATCAAGCTTGAAAGCTTGACAATAATGGAGGAAAATGGAGCTAGCAGCCGGCCATGGGAGAGAAAGAGAGAGAGAGAGAAGAAGTGGAGGAAGAAAAGGGTTGGTGGGTTTCGTCTCTAGTGGTATATATATATTTTAAATTTTTACCTTCAATTTTTAAGTTTCCTAAGCTTTTGTTTTTTCTTTTTCTTCTTCTTTTCTTCTTCTTTTCTAATTCAATTCATAAGGTTTTTTACTTATGTTAATTTTTATTCTCTAAAATTTTTAATTTTGACGTTTAGGTCCAAATTCACCTCTAGGGGTGAAATGACCAAAATGCCCTTCATGGTGCATATTGGGTTATTTTTATTATTTTTGTGCCAATTAATGAATTTTTTAAATTTTATTTTATTTTTCTCTAAATTTTTCCTGTATTGTCTTAACATTTATTCTATCAATTTATGCCTCCTCACTATAGTTTAAGTATAGTTCTAGGCATTTTGACTGTCCGAACAGACATTAGTCGTCGGAACAGTAAAACGTATGGACTATCTATGGTGAGGGCGTTACACTAGTTACATATGGAGATAAGTATTGATCAAGATGGAATCTGTTACCCTAAGTAAATAGGGATAAAATCCTATATTCATTTAATTGTTCTTAATGATTCAAGTTCCTAGCCAAGACAGATAGACTTAGTCCGAAAAGAGTTTCTGACAAGAAAGTCTAATTAATGAAGAATTAGAAATTAAAAGAAAACATAACATTCATAGCAATTGGAGTTTAACATCAACCATGGCTCCAGCTGGAATTGGGATTTTGTAACAGAGAGATTTTAGTGCATGGTAACATATGATTAAAGGTTCATTTAAGGTATTCCTTATTACTGATTGGGTGTCCATAGCACACTATGCTAGGTATAAACCATGGTCTATGAGATGCCTAAAATGATTTAGAGAAATCATTTATTGAAAGAAAGAGTTCTGATCATATCTCATTACCAATTAGTGATGAGCCTAGTGAGTCACACGCATGTTAATAGTATGTCCTAGAGCATATCATTTAGTATGTATCTTATACATATTTTATTAATAAAAGGCATTTTTACTTTTCCGTTCACATAATATATTTATGTGTAATAGAAAATGTCCATTGATATTTTGTTAGAAATTCTATTCTTAAGTTGTTAAGAATATGAGTGACAGTATTTCTAGCACAAAGTATCATAAATTGGTTCACAATTGAGGATACTTCACAATAAGGACATGACTTATCCAAAAAGATTGTAATCATGTTTGTTCCCAAGTTATTTATATGAGATGTAAATAAGATAGAATAGCGAGTCTCATGCCATATAACAAACATGATAGACACTTATACATGATAAGTAGGCAGAACCAGTGACATTTATGACAAGCACATGGAGTTTACTCTTGTCAATGTATTGTCATAAATCATATTAGTGCATATAATCTTTAGACTTGAGATAGCACAGTTATCTTGTATATAAGTGGTTTGAGTTTGATACTGCTTTCATACTTGTACTGTGTATGGGTATATGGGCATGTGTTGGCTCCTACTAGTTATATATGGAGGTAGGTGTTGATCAAGATGGAATCTATTCCTCTAAGTAAATAGGGATAAAATCCTATGTTCATTTAATTGTTCTTGATGTTTCAAGTTCCTGGCCAAGACAGATAGATTTAATTAGAAAAGAGTTTCTGATGAGAAAATCTTTTTAATTAAGAACTGGAATTAAAAGAGAATATAATATTCATAGCAAATGGGGTTTGACATAAAGCATGACTCCAGCTTGAATTGGGATTTTGTAACAGAGAGATTCTAGTGGATGGTAACATATGATTATAGGTTCATTTAAGGTAAACCTTATTACTAATTGGGTGGCTATCGCATGCTATGCTAGGTGTTAACCATAGTCTATGAGGTGCCTAAAATGATTTAGAGAAATCATTTATGGTAAGAAAGAGTTTTGATGATATTAAGAGTTGACATCATATCTCATTGCCAACTAGTGATGAGCTTAGTAAGTCACACACATACACAAGTAATCATCAAATTAAATATGATTTAATTAATTAATTAAAGAGTTTAATTGATTAATTAAATAGGTTTGGTTTGCAATTAGATTGCAAAGTCCCTAGCATGGCTTGAAACCAAATCTAGGTTATTAGATGTATAGTATAAGTTAAATTTATATTTAAAGTGTTTAAATATGAATTTAACTATGAGAAATTAAATAATAAAGATTAATTAATTAATTTATATTTGATATAAATTGATTAGAAGAAGAGAAATAATTATTTTGGGTTGAGAACTCAAAATTAAGACACAGGGGTATTTTGGTCATTTCACAGGGTGACATGTGGTACCATGATATGGTGACACATGACACTACACATAAGCTTGCCATATGTCTTTTAATCATGTAAGATGATCAAAGTCAAGATTTAATATAGGTTTGACACTTGGCACAATGTGATTGGGTTAATTAAACATAGAGCCAATCAGAAGGTGACATGTGGCAAGGGTTTTAAGTGATGACCTACCTATATAAGGGAAAGGATGAAAGAAAAAAACACAAGCAGCCACTTCTTTCATATGTGCCGCTACCCTTGGTGTCATCTTCCTCTCATCTTCTTCATCTCTCATCAATTCAAAGAGAATTGCCAACATTCTCTTGAATTAAAATTACTAAAAATCGTTTCTAGTGTCCTATATACATCTGTAATCTCTCAAAAGGCAAAACCTGAATTTCTAATCGATTGAAAAGGCTTGAGAAGCTGTTCAAGGGGCTGCCATTGGTGATCTTATTATGGACAATGTCACACCTTACCCCTCCGTAAGGCATAACATGATCCTGTAGTATACCTAATGAATTACCCAACTTTGTCTACTGATAACCCATTAAATACACTACAAGGGATTTTAAACATTTTCTTATTTCTTTTTACAGTGGTGAGCACTTTTAACAGGTGTTAAAACTTTTTAATCAAAGTTAAATCACACATTAGGTCTGAAATAGCCATAAATTTTATGAAAATTTTGACAGAGTGCCATCTGTATTTGGAGCAAAACAGTTCTTCAAAAACCTGTAAAAGATCACTTCCAATATTTTTATTTAATCCCAAACTCTAATATGGCACAACTCAAATCAGTGTCTTCAACACAGTTTCAACTCAATTCAATATCATTTTAAGCAATTCCAAAGATAAAGTACAAAATAAATGAGTATTTCAAAAGCTGAAATAAGAGAATTGTAATACAACATTTTGACAGGCCAAAATAGTTTATAACTTTATTTTACAACTGCTCAAGACCAAGTACAATATATACATACAGTTCACATACATTACAATAATATTTACAAGGAAGTAGTATACTCAATATACCCGGCAAAATCCCAAAAGTGTAGCACAAGCAGCTTACTATGCTGCTATGTCTGTCTGTCGACCTGCGACAGCAATGAAAAAGCTATCGCTGAGTAAAATTTACTCAGTGGTGCATAATAAAAATTTTAAAAGTGGTATATAAAATTTTTATTGACAATTTACAACTCAAATAATTCACAATTTCATGTCACAATTTTCAAAGCTCATATAACACAAATTTAATCAAACAATTTAATAACATAGTGTTACCAATCAATAACACAACTTAGGTCATGATACAAATTTTCTGAACATGCAGTGTTGTACACCACTACAGAGCATACTCACCCCACTAATCGAAATCAATGAGGGAGGTGGCTAGCTAGCTAATGAGTACTCATCCATACTCACCTCAGACTGGCGAGTCAAAGAGGGAGAAATATAGTCATACTCACACAATAAATGGAGGAGGAATATAGTAATATTGCCATGCCAAGTGTGGATTAAAATAACTCCAAATCATAATATTTAAATATTTCATACAAACCACAAAATCAAATTTTAACTCAAAAATTCCATTTGCAAAGTAGGCAACACAATAATTTCCAAATAAAATTCTCAAAGCTAAAACAATAAAAAATTATTCATAACTCATATCTCCAAATAAATTTTCTGGTAAAAGCAATGAATATAAAAAGTACTGTGCACAGACCTGATTTGAGCCACCTCTTGGCCTTGGCTCAATGTCCATTATGCTTCTCAATATCCTTTTTAACTGAAACACACAATTTAAAGTGTTTCAGTACTCATTTAAATTGTTTATAATCATAAGGTTCCATAATTAAATTTTATTGATACTATTCCATTCATTAGTCAATCTATAATATTGACCTTTAATGCACACTAGGTGAATTAATTTTAATGTTATCAATATGTCACATTTTGTAGTCCTCAAGTGTTGGAATATGTGACCAATTTCATTTCCAAATGTATTGCATTTTATTGCAATTTATTAGATTTTGGTATACTGTTTTGACCTAGCCGTACGACCTAGTTCCCTTAGTTTTCGAGTTCTGGTCTGAATTACAAACTTGTAGGTCTATGTCTTAGTGAACTTTTGCCACAAATTTTAGGTCATTTGAAGTTTACTAGACCAAGTTATGGTCATTTTACCAATGTTGGACAGGTTGCACTAAAATGGCAAACTTATGTCATTTTTAGGTCATTTCTGATTCTGGCAGTTTTTGTACCCGAAATTTTGCAAGCATTTTGACTTGCTTATGGTCATTTTTGGGTTCTGGTGTCTTCATAAGAGTTGTATCTCTATGTCTAAGCTTTCGATGGTATAAATTTCAGGTCTTTTGGACCTCTTTTGAGTGAGTTATGGCCAAAAAACTGACTGCTGTTCAAATGGTCAATTTTCAAGTTTGCAAAGTCACTAATCCGAATTTGGTCAATTTTCATGTCACTTTCTGGACAGAATTTAGGTAGGCTTCCAACATGAAAGTTGGCACATTTTGTGCCTAGTTTCACCTCCAATTGGCCTCATACCAATTGGAGTCACACACTTAGGGTTATATGCTTATTTGCATACTGCCCTTAACTCATTTTTGAGGAATCAACCAATCACACATTCAACTAACCATACTTCACTTACAAACCTAATTCTGCATTTGGTACTAATCATAATCATTCATTAGTTTACATTATAGTTGCAAAGTAGGCAACACAATAATTTCCAAATAAAATTCCCAAAGCTAAAACAATAAAAAATTATTCATAACTCATTTCTCCAAATAAATTTTATGGTAAAAGCAGTGAATATAAAAAGTACTGTGCACAGACCTGATTTGAGCCACCTCTTGGCCTTGGCTCAATGTCCCTTATGCTTCTCAATATCCTTTTTAACTGAAACACACAATTTAAAGTGTTTCAGTACTTATTTAAATTGTTTATAATCATAAGGTTCCATAATTAAATTTTATTGATACTATTCCTTTCATTAGTCAACCTATAATATTGACCTTTAATGCACACTAGGTGAATTAATTTTAATGTTATCAATATGTCACATTTTGTAGTCCTCAAGTGTTGTTATATGTGGCCAATTTCATTTCCAAATGTATTGCATTTTATTGCAATTTATTAGATTTTGGTATACTGTTTTGACCTAGCCGGACGACCTAGTTCCCTTAGTTTTCGAGTTCTGGTCTGAATTACAAACTTGTAGGTCTATGTCTTAGTGAACTTTTGCCACAAATTTTAGGTCATTTGAAGTTTACTAGACCAAGTTATGGTCATTTTACCAATGTTGGACAGGTTGCACTAAAATGGCAAACTTATGTCATTTTTAGGTCATTTCTGATTCTAGCAGTTTTTATACCCGAAATTTTGCAAGCATTTTGACTTTCTTATGGTCATTTTTGGGTTCTGGTGTCTTCTTAAGAGTTGTAGCTCTATGTCTAAGCTTTCCATGGTATAAATTTCAGGTCTTTTGGACCTGTTTTGAGTGAGTTATGGCCAAAAAACTGACTGCTGTTCAAATGGTCAATTTTCAAGTTTGCAAAGTCACTAATCCGAATTTGGTCAATTTTCATGTCACTTTCTGGACAGAATTTAGGTAGGCTTCCAACATGAAAGTTGGCACATTTTGTGCCTAGTTTCACCTCCAATTGGCCTCATACCAATTGGAGTCACACACTTAGGGTTATATGCTTATTTGCATATTGCCCTTAACTCATTTTTGAGGAATCAACCAATCACACATTCAACTAACCATACTTCACTTACAAACCTAATTCTGCATTTGGTACTAATCATAATCATTCATTAGTTTACATTATAGTTGCAAAGTAGGCAACACAATAATTTCCAAATAAAATTCCCAAAGCTAAAACAATAAAAAATTATTCATAACTCATTTCTCCAAATAAATTTTCTAGTAAAAGCAGTGAATATAAAAAGTACTATGCACAGACCTGATTTGAGCCACCTCTTGGCCTTGGCTCAATGTCCCTTATGCTTCTCAATATCCTTTTTAACTGAAACACACAATTTAAAGTGTTTCAGTACTTATTTAAATTGTTTAGAATCATAAGGTTCCATAATTAAATTTTATTGATACTATTCCTTTCATTAGTCAACCTATAATATTGACCTTTAATGCACACTAGGTGAATTAATTTTAATGTTATCAATATGTCACATTTTGTAGTCCTCAAGTGTTGGTATATGTGACCAATTTCATTTCCAAATGTATTGCATTTTATTGCAATTTATTAGATTTTGGTATACTGTTTTGACCTAGCCGGACGACCTAGTTCCCTTAGTTTTCGAGTTCTAGTATGAATTACAAACTTGTAGGTCTATGTCTTAGTGAACTTTTGCCACAAATTTTAGGTCATTTGAAGTTTACTAGACCAAGTTATGGTCATTTTACCAATGCTAGACAGGTTGCACTAAAATGGCAAACTTATGTCATTTTTAGGTCATTTCTGATTCTGGCAGTTTTTATACCCGAACTTTTGCAAGCATTTTGGCTTGCTTATGGCCATTTTTGGGTTCTGGTGTCTTCATAAGAGTTGTAGCTCAATGTCTTAGCTTTCCATGGTATAAATTTCAGGTCTTTTGGACCCGTTTTGAGTGAGTTATGGCCAAAATACTGACTGCTGTTCAAATGGTCAATTTTCAAGTTTGCAAAGTCACTAATCCGGATTTGGTCAATTTTCATGTCACTTTCTGGACAGAATTTAGGTAGGCTTCCAACATGAAAGTTGGCACATTTTGTGCCTAGTTTCACCTCCAATTGGCCTCATACCAATTGGAGTCACACACTTAGGGTTATATGCTTATTTGCATACTGCCCTTAACTCATTTTTGAGGCATCAACCAATCACACATTCAACTAACCATACTTCACTTACCAAACCTAATTCTGCATTTGGTACTAATCATAATCATTCATTAGTTTACATTATAGTTGCAAAGTAGGCAACACAATAATTTCCAAATAAAATTCTCAAAGCTAAAACAATAAAAAATTATTCATAACTCATATCTCCAAATAAATTTTACGGTAAGCGGTGAATATA
Organism: Hevea brasiliensis; assembly: GCF_030052815.1. Taxonomy (NCBI): domain Eukaryota; kingdom Viridiplantae; phylum Streptophyta; class Magnoliopsida; order Malpighiales; family Euphorbiaceae; genus Hevea; species Hevea brasiliensis. Next base: position 75,022,503 of record NC_079493.1, on the reverse strand, counting down.
AAAATGCGTGCCTGACACTGATTTGAGCCACCTCTTGGCCTTGGTTCAATGTCCCTTATGCTTCTCAATATCCTTTTTAACTGAAACACACAATTTAAAGTGTTTCAGTACTTATTTAAATTGTTTATAATCATAAGGTTCCATAATTTAATTTTGTTGATACTATTCCTTTCATTAGTCAACCTATAATATTGACCTTTAATGCACACTAGGTGAATTAGTTTTAATGTTATCAATATGTCACATTTTGTAGTCCTCAAGTGTTGGTATATGTGACCAATTTCATTTCCAAATGTATTGCATTTTATTGCAATTTATTAGATTTTGGTATACTGTTTTGACCTAGCCGGACGACCTAGTTCCCTTAGTTTTCGAGTTCTGGTCTGAATTACAAACTTGTAGGTCTATGTCTTAGTGAACTTTTGCCACAAATTTTAGGTCATTTGAAGTTTACTAGACCAAGTTATGGTCATTTTGCCAATGCTGGACAGGTTGCACTAAAATGGCAAACTTATGTCATTTTTAGGTCTTTTCTGATTCTGGCAGTTTTTATACCCGAAATTTTGCAAGCATTTTGGCTTGCTTATGGTCATTTTTGGGTTCTAGTGTCTTCATAAGAGTTGTAGCACTTTGTCTAAGCTTTCCATGGTATAAATTTCAGGTCTTTTGGACCCGTTTTGAGTGAGTTATGGCCAAAATACTGACTGCTGTTCAAATGGTCAATTTTCATGTTTGCAAAGTCACTAATCCGGATTTGGTCAATTTTCATGTCACTTTCTGGACAGAATTTAGGTAGGCTTCCAACATGAAAGTTGGCACATTTTGTGCCTAGTTTCACCTCCAATTGGCCTCATACCAATTGGAGTCACACACTTAGGGTTATATGCTTATTTGCATACTGCCCTTAACTCATTTTTGAGGCATCAACCAATCACACATTCAACTAACCATACTTCACTTACCAAACCTAATTCTGCATTTGGTACTAATCATAATCAATCATTAGTTTACATTATAGTTTCAAAGTAGGCAACACAATAATTTCCAAATAAAATTCTCAAAGCTAAAACAATAAAAAATTATTCATAACTCATTTCTCCAAATAAATTTTCTGGTAAAAGCAGTGAATATAAAAAGTACTGTGCACAGACCTGATTTCAGCCACCTCTTGGCCTTGGCTCAATGTCCCTTATGCTTCTCAATATCCTTTTTAACTGAAACACACAATTTAAAGTGTTTCAGTACTTATTTAAATTGTTTATAATCATAAGGTTCCATAATTAAATTTTATTGATACTATTCCTTTCATTAGTCAACCTATAATATTGACCTTTAATGCACACTAGGCGAATTAATTTTAATGTTATCAATATGTCACATTTTGTAGTCCCCAAGTGTTGGTATATGTGACCAATTTCATTTCCAAATGTATTGCATTTTATTGCAATTTATTAGATTTTGGTATACTGTTTTGACCTAGACGGACGACCTAGTTCCCTTAGTTTTCGAGTTCTGATCTGAATTACAAACTTGTAGGTCTATGTCTTAGTGTACTTTTGCCATAAATTTTAGGTCATTTGAAGCTTACTAGACCAAGTTATGGTCATTTTACCAATGCTGGACAGGTTGCACTAAAATGGCAAACTTATGTCATTTTTAGGTCATTTCTGATTCTGGCAGTTTTTATACCCGAAATTTTGCAAGCATTTTGACTTGCTTATGGTCATTTTTGGGTTCTGGTGTCTTCATAAGAGTTGTAGCTCTATGTCTAATCTTTCCATGGTATAAATTTCAGGTCTTTTGGACCTGTTTTGAGTGAGTTATGGCCAAAATACTGACTGCTGCTCAAATGGTCAATTTTCAAGTTTGCAAAGTCACTAATCTGAATTTGGTCAATTTTCATGTCACTTTCTGGACAGAATTTAGGTAGGCTTCTAACATGAAAGTTGGCACATTTTGTGCCTAGTTGCACCTCCAATTGGCCCCATACCAATTGGAGTCACACACTTAGGGTTATATGCTAATTTGCATACTACCCTTAACTCATTTTTGAGGCATCAACCAATCACACATTCAACTAACCATACTTCACTTACCAAACCTAATTCTGCATTTGGTACTAATCATAATCATTCATTAGTTTACATTATAGTTTCAAAGTAGGCAACACAATAATTTCCAAATAAAATTCTTAAAGCTAAAACAATAAAAAATTATTCATAACTCATTTCTCCAAATAAATTTTACGTAAGCGGTGAATATAAAAATCGTGCTCGGACACGATCTGAGCCACCTCTTGGCCTTGGCTCAATGTCCCTTATGCTTCTCAATATCCTTTTTAACTGAAACACACAATTTAAAGTGTTTCAGTACTTATTTAAATTGTTTATAATCAAAAGGTTCCATAATTAAATTTTATTGATACTATTCCTTTCATTAGTCAACCTATAATATTAACCTTTAATGCACACTAGGTGAATTAATTTTAATGTTATCAATATGTCACATTTTGTAGTCCTCAAGTGTTGGTATATGTGACCAATTTCTTTTCCAAATGTATTGCATTTTATTGCAATTTATTAGATTTTGGTATACTGTCTTGACCTAGCCGGATGACCTAGTTCCCTTAGTTTTCGAGTTCTGGTCTGAATTACAAACTTGTAGGTCTATGCCTTAGTGAACTTTTGCCACAAATTTTAGGTCATTTGAAGTTTACTAGGCCAAGTTATGGTCATTTTACCAATGCTGGACAGGTTGCACTAAAATGGCAAACTTATGTCATTTTTAGGTCATTTCTGATTCTGGCAGTTTTTATACCCAAAATTTTGCAAGCATTTTGACTTGTTTAAGGTCATTTTTGGATTCTGGTGTCTTCATAAGAGTTGTAGCTCTATGTCTAAGCTTCCAATGGTATAAATTTCAGATCTTTTGGACCAGTTTTGAGTGAGTTATGGTCAAAATACTGACTGCTATTCAAATGGTCAATTTTCAAGTTTGCAAAGTCACTAATCCGGATTTGGTCAATTTTCATGTCACTTTTTGGGCAGAATTTATGTAGGCTTCCAACATGAAAGTTGGCACATTTTGTGCCTAGTTTCACCTCCAATTGGCCTCATACCAATTGGAGTCACACACTTAGGGTTATATGCTTATTTGCATACTGCCCTTAACTCATTTTTGAGGCATCAACCAATAACACATTCAACTAACCATACTTCACTTACCAAACCTAATTCTGCATTTGGTACTAATCATAATCATTCATTAGTTTACATTATAGTTGCAAAGTAGGCAACACAATAATTTCTAAATAAAATTCTCCAAGCTAAAACAATAAAAAATTATTCATAACTCATTTCTCCAAATAAATTTTCTGGTAAAAGCAGTGAATATAAAAATGCGTACCTGATTTGATTTGAGCCACCTCTTTGCCTTGGCTCAATGTCCCTTATGCTTCTCAATATCCTTTTTAACTGAAACACACAATTTAAAGTGTTTCAGTTCTTATTTAAATTGTTTATAATCATAAGGTTCCATAATTAAATTTTATTGATACTATTCCTTTCATTAGTCAACCTATAATATTGACCTTTAATGCACACTAGGTGAATTAATTTTAATGTTATCAATATTTCACATTTTGTAGTCCTCAAGTGTTGGTATATGTGACCAATTTCATTTCCAAATGTATTGCATTTTATTGCAATTTATTAGATTTTGGTATACTGTATTGACCTAGCCGGACGACCTAGTTCCCTTAGTTTTCGAGTTCTGGTCTGAATTACAAACTTGTAGGTCTATGTCTTAGTGAACTTTTCCACAAATTTTAGGTCATTTGAAGTTTACTAGGCCAAGTTATGGTCATTTTACCAATGCTGGACAGGTTCCACTAAAATGGCAAACTTATGTCATTTTTAGGTCATTTATGATTCTGGCAGTTTTTATACCCGAAATTTTGCAAGCATTTTGACTTGTTTATGGTCATTTTTGGATTCTGGTGTCTTCATAAGAGTTGTAGCTCTATGTCTACGCTACCCATGGTATAAATTTCAGATCTTTTGGACCAGTTTTGAGTGAGTTATGGTCAAAATACTGACTGCTATTCAAATGGTCAATTTTCAAGTTTGCAAAGTCACTAATCCGGATTTGGTCAATTTTCATGTCACTTTCTGGACAGAATTTATGTAGGCTTCCAACATGAAAGTTGGCACATTTTGTGCCTAGTTTCACCTCCAATTGGCCTCATACCAATTGGAGTCACACACTTAGGGTTATATGCTTATTTGCATACTGCCCTTAACTCATTTTTGAGGCATCAACCAATCACACATTCAACTAACCATACTTCACTTACCAAACCTAATTCTGCATTTGGTACTAATCATAATCATTCATTAGTTTACATTATAGTTGCAAAGTAGGCAACACAATAATTTCCAAATAAAATTCTCCAAGCTAAAACAATAAAAAATTATTCATTACTCATTTCTCCAAATAAATTTTCTGGTAAAAGCAGTGAATATAAAAAGTATCGTACCTGGACTGATTTGAGCCACCTCTTTGCCTTGGCTCAATGTCCCTTATGCTTCTCAATATCCTTTTTAACTGAAACACACAATTTAAAGTGTTTCAGTTCTTATTTAAGTTGTTTATAATCATAAGGATCCATAATTAAATTTTATTGATACTATTCCTTTCATTAGTCAACCTATAATATTGACCTTTAATGCACACTAGGTGAATTAATTTTAATGTTATCAATACGTCACATTTTGTAGTCCTCAAGTGTTGGTATATGTGACCAATTTCATTTCCAAATGTATTGCATTTTATTGCAATTTATTAGATTTTGGTATACTGTCTTGACCTAGCCCGACGACCTAGTTCCCTTAGTTTTCGAGTTCTGGTCTGAATTACAAACTTGTAGGTCTATGTCTTAGTGAACTTTTGCCACAAATTTTAGGTCATTTGTAGTTTACTAGGCCAAGTTATGGTCATTTTACCAATGCTGGACAGGTTGCACTAAAATGGCAAACTTATGTCATTTTTAGGTCATTTATGATTCTGGCAGTTTTTATACCCGAAATTTTACAAGCATTTTGACTTGTTTATGGTCATTTTTGGATTCTGTTGTCTTCATAAGAGTTGTAGCTCTATGTCTAAGCTTCCCATGGTATAAATTTCAGATCTTTTGGACCAGTTTTGAGTGAGTTATGGTCAAAATACTGACTGCTATTCAAATAGTCAATTTTCAAGTTTGCAAAGTCACTAATCCGGATTTGGTCAATTTTCATGTCACTTTCTGGACAGAATTTATGTAGGCTTCCAACATGAAAGTTGGCACATTTTGTGCCTAGTTTCACCTCCAATTGGCCTCATACCAATTGGAGTCACACACTTAGGGTTATATGCTTATTTGCATACTGCCCTTAACTCATTTTTGAGGCATCAACCAATCACACATTCAACTAACCATACTTCACTTACCAAACCTAATTCTGCATTTGGTACTAATCATAATCATTCATTAGTTTACATTATAGTTGCAAAGTAGGCAACACAATAATTTCCAAATAAAATTCTCTAAGCTAAAACAATAAAAAATTATTCATAACTCATTTCTCCAAATAAATTTTCTGGTAAAAGCAGTGAATATAAAAAGTACTGTGCACAGACCTGATTTGAGCCACCTCTTTGCCTTGGCTCAATGTCCCTTATGCTTCTCAATATCCTTTTTAACTGAAACACACAATTTAAAGTGTTTCAGTTCTTATTTAAATTGTTTATAATCATAAGGTTCCATAATTAAATTTTATTGATACTATTCCTTTCATTAGTCAACCTATAATATTGACCTTTAATGCACACTAGGTGAATTAATTTTAATGTTATCAATATGTCACATTTTGTAGTCCTCAAGTGTTGGTATATGTGACCAATTTCATTTCCAAATGTATTGCATTTTATTGCAATTTATTAGATTTTGGTATACTGTCTTGACCTAGCCCGACGACCTAGTTCCCTTAGTTTTCGAGTTCTGGTCTGAATTACAAACTTGTAGGTCTATGTCTTAGTGAACTTTTGCCACAAATTTTAGGTCATTTGTAGTTTACTAGGCCAAGTTATGGTCATTTTACCAATGCTGGACAGGTTGCACTAAAATGGCAAACTTATGTCATTTTTAGGTCATTTATGATTCTGGCAGTTTTTATACCCGAAATTTTGCAAGCATTTTGACTTGTTTATGGTCATTTTTGGATTCTGGTGTCTTCATAAGAGTTGTAGCTCTATGTCTAAGCTTCCCATGGTATAAATTTCAGATCTTTTGGACCAGTTTTGAGTGAGTTATGGTCAAAATACTGACTGCTATTCAAATGGTCAATTTTCAAGTTTGCAAAGTCACTAATCCGGATTTGGTCAATTTTCATGTCACTTTCTGGACAGAATTTATGTAGGCTTCCAACATGAAAGTTGGCACATTTTGTGCCTAGTTTCACCTCTAATTGGCCTCATACCAATTGGAGTCACACACTTAGGGTTATATGCTTATTTGCATACTGCCCTTAACTCATTTTTGGGGCATCAACCAATCACACATTCAACTAACCATACTTCACTTACCAAAACCTAATTCTGCATTTGGTACTAATCATAATCATTCATTAGTTTACATTATAGTTGCAAAGTAGGCAACACAATAATTTCCAAATAAAATTCTCTAAGCTAAAACAATAAAAAATTATTCATAACTCATTTCTCCGAATAAATTTTCTGGTAAAAGCAGTGAATATAAAAAGTACTGTGCACAGACCTGATTTGGGCCACCTCTTTGCCATGGCTCAATGTCCCTTATGCTTCTCAATATCCTTTTTAACTGAAACACACAATTTAAAGTGTTTCAGTTCCTATTTAAATTGTTTATAATCATAAGGTTCCATAATTAAATTTTATTGATACTATTCCTTTCATTAGTCAACCTATAATATTGACCTTTAATGCACACTAGGTGAATTAATTTTAATGTTATCAATATGTCACATTTTGTAGCCCTCAAGTGTTGGTATATGTGACCAATTTCTTTTCCAAATGTATTGCATTTTATTGCAATTTATTAGATTTTGGTATACTGTCTTGACCTAGCCGGACGACCTAGTTCCCTTAGTTTTCGAGTTCTGGTCTGAATTACAAACTTGTAGGTCTATGTCTTAGTGAACTTTTGCCACAAATTTTAGGTCATTTGAAGTTTACTAGGCCAAGTTATGGTCATTTTACCAATGCTGGACAGGTTGCACTAAAATGGCAAACTTATGTCATTTTTAGGTCATTTCTGATTCTGGCAGTTTTTATACCCGAAATTTTGCAAGCATTTTGACTTGTTTATGGTCGTTTTTGGATTCTGGTGTCTTCATAAGAGTTGTAGCTCTTTGTCTAAGCTTCCCATGGTATAAATTTCAGATCTTTTGGACCAGTTTTGAGTGAGTTATGGTCAAAATACTGACTGCTATTCAAATGGTCAATTTTGAAGTTTGCAAAGTTACTAATCCGGATTTGGTCAATTTTCATGTCACTTTCTGGACAGAATTTATGTAGGCTTCCAACAATAAAGTTGGCACATTTTGTGCCTAGTTTCACCTCCAATTGGCCTCATACCAATTGGAGTCACACACTTAGGGTTATATGCTTATTTGCATACTGCCCTTAACTCATTTTTGAGGCATCAACCAATCACACATTCAACTAACCATACTTCACTTACCAAACCTAATTCTGCATTTGGTACTAATCATAATCATTCATTAGTTTACATTATAGTTTCAAAGTAGGCAACACAATAATTTCCAAATAAAATTCTCAAAGCTAAAACAATAAAAAATTATTCATAACTCATTTCTCCAAATAAATTTTCTTGTAAAAGCAGTGAATATAAAAAGTACTGTGCACAGACCTGATTTGAGCCACCTCTTGGCCTTGGCTCAATGTCCCTTATGCTTCTCAATATCCTTTTTAACTGAAACACACAATTTAAAATGTTTCAGTACTTATTTAAATTGTTTATAATCATAAGGTTCCATAATTAAATTTTATTGATACTATTCCTTTCATTAGTCAACCTATAATATTGACCTTTAATGCACACTAGGTGAATTAATTTTAATGTTATCAATATGTCACATTTTGTAGTCCTCAAGTGTTGGTATATGTGACAAATTTCATTTCCAAATGTATTGCATTTTATTGCAATTTATTAGATTTTGCATATCTGCTTTTGACCTAGCCGGACGACCTAGTTCCCTTAGTTTTCGAGTTCTGGTATGAATTACAAACTTGTAGGTCTATGTCTTAATGAACTTTTGCCACAAATTTTAGGTCATTTGAAGTTTACTAGACCAAGTTATGGTCATTTTACCAATGCTGGACAGGTTGCACTAAAATGGCAAACTTATGTCATTTTTAGGTCATTTATGATTCTGGCAGTTTTTATACCCGAAATTTTGCAAGCATTTTGATTTGCTTATGGTCATTTTTGGGTTCTGGTGTCTTCATAAGAGTTGTAGATTTATGTCTAAGCTTTCCATGGTATAAATTTCAGGTCTTTTGGAACTGTTTTGAGTGAGTTATGGCCAAAATACTGACTGCTGTTCAAATGGTCAATTTTCAAGTTTGCAAAGTCACTAATCCGAATTTGGTTAATTTTCATGTCACTTTCTGGACAGAATTTAGGTAGGCTTCCAACATGAAAGTTGGCAAATTTTGTGCCTAGTTTCACGTCCAATTGGCCTCATACCAATTGGAGTCACACACTTAGGGTTATATGCTTATTTGCATACTGCCCTTAACTCATTTTTGAGGCATCAACCAATCACACATTCAACTAACCATACTTCACTTACCAAACCTAATTCTGCATTTGGTACTGTTGACACCATATTTTGGCCGATCCCTAGAATCAATAAAAATTCTTCTTTGAACAGCTAATCTCGTTTCCGATCCGTCTTTAGGCGGTCACATTTCTGATCTCTCCTCACAAAAATTGAATTAATGCTGAGTCCTCATATTCATTAAGCCTCGCCGATCTCTCAAATCATTTACCGACCTCTCAAACCCGTTGTCGAATTTCCGACCACAAGTATATTCCTGATCTCTGTTGATAAATAAAATGAACTGGCACTAGATCTTTTCCTACCAGTTTTATTGCCGACCTCCTTTTCGGAAGATTAAGAGCTAAAGTTTGGGTTCGGTTTAACGAGGGTTCCAATCTTAAGTGTTCAAGTTAAATTTTCAATTTTAACCAAGTCCCGTTCAACATTTCTCCCCCACCGATCTCATGCTTATTGTGCTTTCCGATCTTTTATACTTAGATTAATGAGGGCATTTAGTTCATGTTTCGCTATGTTCATACAATCAAATACTTAGGCAAATTCGAAGATTTTCCAATCACATCCATTCATTGAACAAAAGAGATATTCCATTTCATTTCATAATTTGTACAAGTTATTCGGCTGGGGGATCACCCCCAGCCTGATTTACATTCTGCTCACTCTCTCTCTCTTCCTCGCCCTCCTCCTCACTATCTTCACCATCGCCCGGAGCAGTGTCGTCCATCCAATAAAAGTACTCTTCATGATAGCGCTTTTGAATTTCGTCCAAGAGATCATTATGAGCATTCACATATGCTCAGGCTATTCCTGACACCATCTCTACATCCTTTTCCTTGAGCTCTTTTTCTTTCTCCGAAAGCTCCTTATCCTTCGCGTTAAGCTCCTCTACAAGTTGAGCGACCTGAGCGGCCGTTGGCTGAAGTGCGGATTTCTCGAGAGCCGTTCACTTTCGGCCAAGTCACGAGACCTTTCGGCCGGTGGTCTTCATGGTACTTCGCCCGTCCCTCAACTTGAGATATATAATCCGAGCGGATGAGAGTTGGGATCGGAGGAAGTCAATTCTGATTTTTCTTCCCAACCTCCTTACCTGCACTGAATCTTTTCTTGAATCATGGTCCGGTTCACGGACACTCCACGTTAGGCTCATGGTTGAGTCAAGATATCATCGAGACCATTGCAGGATAGCTGTCCCAATCCTCTTGAAAGAAGATGGTAGATCCGGGACTTTGGCAAAATCGGAGTTCTCCCTAACGATCGGTTATTCTTCAAGCGATTGATCGATGTCGGCGCCACGAGAAGAGGTCCTCCCAAAAGATTGAGAAGGCTCCCTTTCGTGCTTGGAATAGCGAGAGAGGCGGGGCTACTCTTCCGATCTAGGAGGAGATCTCGACCTCAATGGTCGGCGGACGAAGGTTGAGGCGGGTCTCTTTGTATCTCCCGGGTTCATGGCCGGGTGTTTGAAGACGTTCCGAACGCTTCATCTCCTTTACCTTCCGGGAGATCTCTCTTTCCTTCTTCCGCTTCCTAGAACCCTCACCACCCGCCATACCTGCACAGAAAAGAGGTTAGTGAGATCGCTAAGGTCTGAGGCGAGATATAGAAAATACCAATGCCGAGTCGAGAGCGGAAGTTCGCGATCTCGGCCGGTGATCGATTGCATGGTCCAATGGTGCGATTCGGCGATCACCGCATTTGGGCAGAATATTTTAGAGTGGTGGCACGACTTTTGCTCCATCACTATCAAGCTTTCCTCTTGACTCGGGGCAAAGTGCTTGAGCGAGGGCCTGGTACCACCAGCTACGAGGAAAGTCCTCAAAGCGGCTCGGATCTTTACTCCTCGAATGAAGAACCGGTTCTTCCAATTCTTAAGGGATGAGGCAGATCGGAAAAGAGTCATAGCGAGGCTTTGCACTGAAAGAACCGATGTTCGTCATCCTTTGGCGAGTTAGTGCATGCAGCTCGGCGAACACCTTAGCCGTAGGTCTGATTCCCTTAGCTCGGCATAGACCTCGGAAAGCTACCAAGATCCGCCACGAGTTGGGGTGGAGTTGAACAATGGATGCTCGGTGAAGTTTTAGGACCTCCTTATAGAAATCGGCTAGAGGAACCTCGGATCGGCCTTTAATCGTTCCTCGTACACCATGACCATGTCATTCTCTTCAAAAGAGTGATCGACACGAAGATCGCCATGGCACTTGATCACTCATATGAATCGGGACAAATATTGTATTCTTGAACAAGCGGTTGCAGATCGGATTCGAAGAACCGGCGGAAGCTCGTCTATAGGAAGGGTCTCTCTCCTTGAAGGTGGTGCAAGCCTTGATGGTATGACCGAGCCAGGCACTGGAGCGAGACCCTAGGGGTTTAGGTTGCACTGGGGCCCGGCGCCTCTTCTTCATCGACGATGACCATGAGAACTGAATGGAAGGAGGGCTCGCGCTCTCGACCTTCGGCACCGCTCATTTTCAAAAGAAACAAAGAACTTAAACTAAAAGAGGATTAAAGCCCTTCAGAGTCGATCGTCGGAAGAAGCGGAGAAAAGGAGAGAACTTTGAAGTTGTGAGCAGGGGATTGAAAATGGAATGAGAGAACAACTGGCTAACCCACCCACCCCTATTTATACTAGTCTGAGCATTTAATGCTCGCGAGGTTCTAGGCAGCGCATCGATTGGTGGGACTCGGCAATTGTTCGACACTTTTCTCAAATATCCGAATGTTACGAGATCGGTTAATTGGAGATCGGCATAATAAGTTAAATATTTTGAATAAAGGATCGATTAAGAGTATTTGGGTAAAGAACGGATCGGATAACCACATTAGAGATCGGAAAATAATCAATGCAAAAATAATAAAATGATAACCGACAAAATAAAGTCTTTATTTTCAAAAGATCGGATTACATCATTTGGGCGATCTCTAGGGATCGGATTACACTAACATTGGATCACATCATTTCGTGATCTCTAGGGATCATTGCATTGAAAATAAAATACATCATTTGGGCGATCTCTAGGGATCGGACTACAATAAAGTCTAACCACATCATTTGGGCAATCTCTAGAAATCTGATTACATTTAGGATTACATCATTTGGGCGATCTCTAGAGACAGGTGGAACATCCTATCTAAAGGCCTATGTCAAAGCATAGTCTTGTGGTGAATCAAAAGATGTGTTCGATCAGAGACCGGCTATTGACATCGGACAGATATGCAGCTCAGATGGGGTGATTATGACTCCCATGAAGATGTGAGACATCGTCACCAATGTTACCACTCGAAACCGACCATTGTCGGAACACCCAATGTGGAGGAAAGACGCCGGAACACCCAATGCGGTGAAGCGAATGAACTTCGGTTGAGCGACTCGAGATCGGTACAACCGAGGTCCGCAATCTGGTCGGTCAAATCGGTTCTCTCACCATCGTATGTTAAGGTCATGCGATCACCGGATCATAAATTTTCGATCGGTAAGTAAAGAAGTTCATCGGAAAAGATCAAAGCCACGATTATAGCGAACTTCCACGGGCGGCTAGAAACGAGGAAAGTAAGAAAAGAAGAGAGGAAAGTCGGATGAAGAAAATGTCTCCGTCGACGGTATATATAGGAAATGGGCATTTAATGGCGAAGCAAGCGGGACGCTTGAGAATCGAGATGTAATTAATGCTTGGACCGAATCGGTGATCAAGGGATAAAAGAGATCGGAGATAGGAGATCAGCATGAGAGATCGGAATAGGAGCTAGGGGAGGATCGGAAGACAAAAAGAATAAGACAAATTCCAATAACCGTCGTCGAGAATCGGGTAGAGGTAGTTAAAGCGTGTGCGAGATCTCCACCGCGCCTAAGAATCGCCATAATCTTGGCAGTGCGGGGTATGTCATGTGATCCTTTACATCCCAATCTCCACCGTTGATCTCACTTGTAAGGATGAATCCGGAACCCTTGGATCAAAAGAGAATAAGACAATACCAGCGTTTTCACTCTTAGCCCTCGGATCGTTCGGACAAGAGGATTCAAGACCGTCAGTTAAAAGAGGAAAGGACAAATTTTCTGAGAAGCTATCTCATCCATTAGTTTTGATTCTCTTTAATTAATGAACATCCGATCGTGTACTTATAGATATTTACCCTCCATCTCGCTCAAAATAATTCCCGACCCTTCATGGGGAGCACCCGATTCCTATAAATACCTGCATGAAAAACTGTTCAAGGACGGACAACAAAATATAGACAAGAGGCTGCTATTATCGTGGAGGAACTCTGAAACTTCATTCAGTTTGTTACTCTGCTGTTTTGTAGTGATCAAAAAGACTTTTGAAACTAGTTTTCAGGAGTGTTTTCTTGGAAAAGATTTTGAATACTGGAACTCTACATTTCCAGTTTGTTCATTATCTGGTCATACTCTTGTCATCTCTGCTTTCTTTTCCTCTGTTCAAGCTCAACTTCCTCCCACCTGGTTCTTACCCGGTTACCTTTTAGCTAAAGCATCTCTCGGTTTCACGACAGACATCAACTCTCAGGCTGGTTAATCCGCCATCTTCATCACTATTCACCACCTCATAGTTATTTCAATACATTTGGCTCCTCACAGACATCAACTCTCAGGCTGATCAATCCGCCATCTTCATCACTATTTACCACCTCACAGTTATTTCAATATATTTGGCTCCTCACAGGTAAGAGTTCATATTACTGTTTTATTAAGTATTTGCGTTTACTTTTCGCACTTTCTTTGTTCTCTTTACGTACGCGGTTTTCTTTAAGTTTATTCTAAGCAAAAAAAAATCTCAAAGAACGTTACTCTCGAATTATCTCTTTAGTGATCGGTCCATCATTTCGTCAATTTTCGTCATTTCTGAATACGAGCTTTTAGCTCCTAGTAGCGTGTAAGTGGTCAGGCAAAATATAGGTATCTGCAACTTAAGGGCCTCTTTTAAAAGAGAAAGCTTGAATAACACGTCAGGAAAATAGCCAAACTATTAGGCTGACGTGAACGGGAATTCGGCAAGATACCATGAAGAGGAATAAAACCAAAATAAACAAGACAGAATAGATCGGACATTAATAGGTAGGCGTAAAATGACTACATGGAAGGTCGGTAAATCAAGTTTAGTATTACCCATTTAGTCATAGGGTATCAAGAAACCTTATCTCCAGCATTTTCGAATGCCAGAAACCTTAGTTTTAGATTCTTGTGACATGTAGCTGAAATTGAAATTCGGGAGATCGGCAAAGCCCCTTCCAGGCTCCTGCTAATCCGAAAGAGATCGGAGGAGAGTTCTTATCCGGTCTCAGCTTAAAATTTTAATAAATACTTAAAAGAGGTCGGAGGAGAGTTCTTATCCGACCTCAATTCAAAATTTTTAATAAATATTTAAAAGAGATCGGAGGAGAGTTCTTATCCGGTCTCAGCTTAAAATTTTAATAAATACTTAAAAGAGGTCGGAGGAGAGTTCTTATCCGACCTCAATTCAAAATTTTTAATAAATATTTAAAAGAGATCGGAGGAGAGTTCTTATCCGGTCTCAGCTTAAAATTTTAATAAATGCTTAATAGAGATTGGAGGAGAGTTCTTATCCGGTCTCAGCTTAAAATTTTAATAAATACTTAAAAGAGGTCGGAGGAGAGTTCTTATCCGATCCCTTATTAAAATCTCTAATAAATATTTAATAGGGATCGGAAGAGAGTCCTTATCCGATCCCCAACCAAAATTTTAATGAATATCTAAAAGAGGATCGGAGGAGAGTTCTTATCCGATCTTCTAAATTAAATTTTAAATAAAACATTCCTTTTCAAGTAAAATTAACATGCAAAAGTAATTCACTAAGGTTGTCTCATTTACTTATGTATCTGGGTGATCCTAATCAGTGAAAAACCAAACATTCCTTTTACCAAAAGGACTAACATCCCCATCCGAGCCCTTCTAACTAATTTATAAAGGACGCAAAATTAAATCTACCTACCCTTATTAAGGGACAAGGTGGGGTGCCTAACACCTTCCCCACCCGTTTACGGACCCCGAACCTAGAATCTCTGTCTTGAAGTGGTTTCATTCTTTATTTATCTTCTCAAATGGTTTTCTTTAGTTCCCCTCAAAACTAAGGTGGCGACTCCTCACTCTTTCCCACTTCGGTGAGTGATCATCCGGGCGACCGCAAAAATCCCATTGCGACAGCTTGGCGACTCCACTGGGGACCTATTGACCCAACCCCAGTCTAGAGGTCCAAAAGTAGGCTTAATTTTTGTCCGATCAAATTATATTTAGGGGGGCTCACTCGGCGATGTCTTGTATGCTAATTATTATTGCTACTAACTATTTTGTTTTGCCTGTTCTATCTCCTACAGTGCTCTTCATTTCAAAGAAAAAGAAAAAAGAAAAAAATGGAAAAATAAAATCCCCCTGAATTGGGAAGAGGTAAAAGTGTCCCTTCACACACTAAACACTTACACAATGTCCTCACACACTATGGTCCTAACCCGGGCTTTCTCACCCTTTTAGGAAAGTAGGAGGGGGTCATGTAGCGGTGCAGTGGGTTTTACCCGTTAGTATCCGTGAAGGCTTACGCTCAAATTGAAACTTGTTCTATTTACCGTGATACAGTGGAATTTTCCGACAATATCATGGGGGTAGAATGGGGCTCTCTTGTTCTGATAGGGGCAATTTGGGAACTGTGGCTATTAGAAAAATTAGATCTGAGCTAAACCGTCACGATAGTGAAAGCCGTGGTAAAGCGCCTCATAAGATAGAACTATCCAGATAGGTAGCTCGTTCCCGGTGTTAGGAGTCTCCCTACTATAGGACAAAAGGGGCATACTTACTCTTACCCTATTCTGCTTTAATTTCCTTTTGTTCATTTCTTTTCAGGGTAATCTTGAATCCTACTAAAACGCCTACACATTTTCCTACTTTGATAAATGTGTACGTGTCACCTTGTCAATAGTATGATTCAAAATTACCCTAATTTGTCTTACTAACAAATTTTCCCGCAGGCGTTACCAAACCAAGAGTCTGTATAAGGATAGGCATCATTTTTATCATGGCATCCTCGAGTCAGTCGGCAGGAGAGGCTCAGCATGCTAAACTTTGGTCCAAATTAGCTCATTGGTCGGTACCCTCGCAAAATGATGTTTCCAAGGCACACATTAGCTCAATACCTTCACTGGATCTGGACAAAATAGAGGTCAAAATGAACAACCTCGAGGGTCTGTCTAATAGATGGAGGTTGCTTCCGACCAGTCAAGGTGCAGTTTGAAGAGAAATGCGGAAGGATTGCAACCTTAATGCAAGTCAAGGTCCAAATCCACGCATTAAAAGCCATGTTGACGGTTTGGAATCCTAAGTGCGGTGTTCTCTTTCAATGACATTGATCGGCCCCACTATGGAGGAATATCGGGCATTCTTTGGGGATCCCATACTCATTGCGAGCCGGATCTACTTACACCTCGAGCATAGGCGGACACGAAGCGGTTGGCACATATGTTGGGTTCTCCCCGGAAGAAGTAAAGTCGAGAAACAGCCAAAGGGAACACGCATGGATGGCATTGGACGTACCTTGAGAAGCGGTTAGATCATCACCTCCAAGAGAAACAGTGGGATCAAGCTTCCGTAGCACTCGCCTTGGGAATCTATGGTCTGATCCTGTTCCCGGGACCATTGGGGATCATCACTAGCAGTGCAGTGGAGGTATTTTGGACAGTAGAAAGGCAGGGGATCAATCCGATACCGGCAATTCTTGCCGAAACCTTGTTAACCTAACTACTGCGGACAACGAGGAAAGGGTCCATTAAGTGTTGCTCTCAGTTATTATACCTCTGGACTATCAGTCACATGTGTCCTGTGGAGACAAAAGGATTGACTTGGTACCTTGACCAGCCTCCCATTGATAAGATGATCCGGTTAGTGATCAGCTCGAAGAATGAAAACGATGGCGGGAGCGGATTTTGAGTTTCAATAGCCATGATTCTTGTTGGAGGAAGTTGTGGGCGTCAAGCCAACCCGTCTTGATTAGTACAGAGGTATTGATCGGTGTCACGATTGGAATAACCGGGTATACAAGTTACACTCCGGCCTTGGTAATGAGGCAGTTTGGCTCAACACAGTCCATGATCAACATTAAAGAATACCACCAAGGTCACTTCTACCATGAGCTCGAGGAAGAAGAAGGGTTGAAAAGGGCTCGCAAGTCCTGGGAAAACATCACTCTAATGGAGAGATCACCCAAAGGCCCAAGTGCCTCGGGCGATTACCTTAAATGGAGGCGATAGGGACCAAGAACGCTCTACCATAGAATTCAAGGGCGACAACCCTCGCCAAGGCGCCCTATTAGAGGAAGGCGATGTCGCTGGTTGACTCGCTACAAAAAGCAAATACCGAGAACTCACAGCTGCAAGAACGAATGAAACAATTGGAGGACCAACAGCAGAAACTTAAGAAAAGGGTAAGAAAGCTCAAGGAAGAGGCAAGGGCCGAAAGGATAGGGTTCGAAGAGCAAGAGGTACAGTGGGAAAAAGAAAGAAACTCTCTCCAAGCTGAGGTCAAAGAGATGAAAGGGCAGAATAGTAAGCTTCAGGAAAGGATGAAGTACCAAGAGGTACTCGTTGAAGAGTATAAACAAGAAAACAAGAAGAAGAAGCTTGAATTAAAAGAACAGGCACTCCTCATCAACGACATCTTGAAAGAGTGTGCTAAAGAAAGGAAAGAGAAAGAGAAACAAGCTGCCCTATATCAAGGATGAAAGAAAATGTGGACCATTGGAGAAAATGATAGCACAGGGAAAAAAGGAACTATTACACAGAATAAGTATGCTCACGAAAGTGTTCGATCCTGCCAAACAAGAGGAAAGGTTATATGAGTATCTCGAGAAAATGTCATCTCATTATAAAGAACCTCCGGAACCTAGGCGATGTAAAGAATATCTTTGTACAAATTATTCGATTAATGAAATGATTTTTGGACCATTGTCTAAGCGATTTGTGAATGAATAATATGACTCCGTAGGAACTCCTCGCTAGGGTTATGTGAAAAATTGAAATGCGCTATATGGGCAGGGTATCATAAATGCGCATTCAATCCCGTCATTCACGGTCGGACTATCGAGCGATGCCATGATAAAGGCGAGGCGATTATCCTTTGCGATTCCAACACGGCTCTCAAATGCCACTTTGTATCCTTCGTCGGACCGGGACTTTTAGTTTCTTTGCAAAACTCAAATTCATTTAAATTTTTTTATCCTCACAGAAATCAATATTAATTCAAACAAGGCAAGTCGACCAAGCACACGATCCAACCCAAGCGAGTGTACTTAACAAGATCTCGAGCGAGGAAGATAATGGAAAATCGGGAGCAAGTACAGAACCTACGAGGGACAGTCTCGAGTTGAAGGATCGACTTTACGAAATTATGAGACTAATGAAGGAAATGTCTCAGAGCAAACACGCCGAACCTAGCCCACCATTACCTCCTCCGCCTCCTACAACAAATGATCCTCAGCAAGCTTCAACCTCTTTTACCTTTTAGTCCCCCATTCCGGACCCGACAATCACTGTCAATCCGGTGACCATAAGTAATGACCCACCTTTTTCCTATTGCCCGGCCGTCTCAAATGCCGAGCCTCACCATTCAATCCCGATCCCTCCAGTTTACTCCACCCCTCAGCTCCCGGTTGGAGGAGTGTATCATGCGGTGGAAGGAGAACATAGGGCGAGAAAAGCGAGAAACTATCGCCTAGAAGAAAGATTGAGAGCAATAGAAGGGTTGAACATGTATGGCTCGATCGATGTGTAAATCACGAGATTGGTGCGGATGTGGTGGTACCACCCAAATTCAAGGTTCCTGATTTCGACAAATACAGCGGAAACTCAGACCCCCGCATCCACCTGGCAACCTACATTGCCAAAATGTCTGCCTTAACAGAAGACGATAGACTCCTCATTCACTTCTTTCACGAGAGCCTCTCTGGAGCAGCTCTGAGATGGTGTATACAATTGGACAGGAGCAAGCTGCACTCCTGGAAAGATTTAGCCGATACCTTTCTTAAGCAGTACAAATTCAATTGTGATGCGGCACCCACAAGGAGGACCTCGAACAGTGCAGAAAAGGCGGGAAGGTTTTAAGCGACGCCCAACGATGGAGGAGAAAGGCTGCGAAGTATATCCTCCGTGGTGACAATGAACTCTGCTCCTATTCATTGAAACATTGAAGGCTCCTACTTCAACTTTGATGATCGGAAATACCTCCAGACTTCTCGGATATCATCCAAGCGGTGAGAGAATTGAAGCTAATTCGAGAATAGGAAGGCTCTGAGTTGTTGAGAACCTGTGAAAAGGCGCCAATTTTGGCAAGAAGAAGGAAAGTGATGTACATTCCATCACTCGTGAATAATTTTCCCCAATTCCCCCAAAATAACTATCGGCCATATCCTCCCTCTCATGGCCCAACTATATAAACATCCACCCCCTTTCCTAATTATTCACAACCACGCCCACAATCGCCCCACACAAATTTCCAACCAAGACCACCTCCTCCTCGGCTCAACCACGACCACCACAAAATAACCCAAGACCTCCAGGAATCTGATCCACCCTTCCCCTCCCTCGCAGTGAAAAATAACGATACCTTGTCGGTATAAACCAAATCGAAACAGTCCCTTTAGACCCAATCCAGACGCCATATCCCAGGTGGAATGATGCCCAAGCCCGAGGTGAGTATCATGGAGGAGCACAAGGGCATTCAGCGACAAGCTGCGGGGCACTCGGAGGAGAGTGCACGCTTTAATCCAAGCGGGTGGTTGAAGATCGAGGAAATGGTTCCCTCCCCAATGTTACCTCAAACCTTTGCCTAACCACAATGCGGCGGTGGTGTAAATATGATAGAGTCTAAAGGAGGGATCAACACGAAGTGGATGAGCTGGTTCCATACTTTAAGGAGATTTTTACTATAGCAACGAGGGAAGGCTACCTTTGCCCTCGGTGGCGGGATTCAAAGAGAGTCACGAGGTCTCCTTACCATGGAGAGCGGTGACCATGAGCTGCGAGATTGTGAGGGGTTCGGGCAAGAAGTCCATAACTTATTGTCTCTCGGGGTTTTGAGATGCGGACAAAGTGAAAGCGGAAAAAGGAGTGAACACCACGGATCTGACGGAACGCCTCCACCTCCAAGCCCAGAATCACCTTCTCACCCCCGGTAGCCTCTCCGCCGGTCACAGTTATCCAAACTCCACCTCAGCTCCCCATCACCAATACTCACGTTTTCCCTTGGAATTATAACTTCCAAGTTTTCACTCGAGGGCGTCAGCGGTACATCCGCTCCTAGTCTTGCCTCACCTCGGCACCACCAAAACCATGTTTCGCTCCTCACGAGCACTTGAGAATGACTTATCTTTGGACACTGCTAGCAACACTACTCCCAAGCCAGTTCTAGACCCGGGAGTGCAACAAAATCCTCTCCCCCTGAGCAAGAAGTCGAGTTTATATCTCGAAGTGGGAGGTGTTAAGGGAACGAAGAAAGAGAGAAGAGAAAAGGGAAAGTAAAAATGGGAGAGTCATCCAGAAACACGGAAGAGGAGGTTGAGAAAGCGGGGAAGCGAGCCTATTGAGCACAAGGAAGATGAAGCTGCTGCTCCAAATAATGAAACAGGCGAGTATGACGTGGTGGAGCAATTGAGAAAAACCCCACCCGAATTTCACTGTTATCACCGATCACGAGCTCGGAAGTCCACCGACAAGCCCTACAAAGAATCTGGATCGGGCCTTTGTGAACCAGACATTACTCAGGCGGTTTGAGAAAATAGTAGGACAAATCCGGGCATCGGCTCTGTAGCCTTTTACGAAGAGGAGGTAGACCTGCGGGCTTAGGGCACAATAAAGCTCTACATGTAGCGTGAAGTGTAAGGGTTGTATAGTGGCCAAGGTTCTCATCGATAACGGATCGGCCCTCAATGTATTGCCTAGTGCGACCTTAGCGAGACTAGGTTGACCAATCGCATATACGTCAAAGTGCAATGGTGGTAGAGCCTTTGGCGGTACCGGAGAGAGGTCTTTGGGAGACATTGACTTGCCAATCCAAGTCGGGGCATGTACTTTCAACGTCACGTTTCAAGTGATGAACATTGAGCCGCTTACACTATGTTATTAGGAGGCCGTGGATCCACTCTGCGACATTGTTCCTTCAACCTTACACGGAAGATCAAATACATTGGGGCGGCAAAATCATCACGGTAAGAGGCGAAGAGGCCATCTTGGTCACCAGCGCAATCACTTCCTTATGTGGGCGGTAGAGAATCATTGGAGAGTTCTTTCCGGGCCCTTGAATTGCAAGATCTTTGGGAAGGAAGGGGCTATGGCTATGGTGGCCAAAGTAATGTCAAGAAAGCGGGTATCAAGAGGGGAAAGGCTTGGGCCTTTGCCTTGCAAGGAATCGTCGAGCCTATACAGGCTATTCGGAAGATAGGCCGTTGTGGTTTGGGGTATGAGGAGGATGCCCTCGTGGATGGGCGATTACGGATGAGGAGGATGCTTGGGATCGGAGGTTCGACCGGGAGGCGGGAAAAATGAAAATAGTCCGAGAATTACGGAGATCTTCGCCAAACGGTCATCCAACATCCGGCAAATCTGGAAGAATCGCGGATGATCCATCCATAGATGTCATCCAAGCTGGATTCCTTGTATGAGGCCCTAGTTTCACCCATGGTGAGGAGCGGGAGCTTGACAAGCTGGACAACGGAGGATATCCACGTACTCAATTTGAGTAAAGTACCTGCGGTTATCTACACTTGATCATTTTGTCCATGGTGACAAGTGTAATCGTAAATGGACCTTTTCTTATGGCATTAATATTAATGAATTGATAGCGCATTTTAAATCCAATACTCTCTTTCCTTTTAATTCCATCCTTATAACATGTTCTATTCTTTATTCATTCGGGACCATTCATCAATTAACACCTAATAATCCAATAGACTCAGAAATTCTTACGGTTAATTTTGAAATCCCCATAGCGCCATTACTTCAAGTAATTACGAGGAAGACCTTACGAAGAAAGCGGTGAAAAGATGAACCCTCCCTCGTGCCTTGTGAAGATGAAACGCGCACAATAAACTTAGGCTCGGAAGAAGTAAAGGGAACTTAAGATAGTGGAGAGTGAGGAATTGGGAGATATGATCGGTGCAGCAAGGAATTTCTCGGCGTATTTTCATGGAGCTATGATGATATGGTCGGTTTGGACCCCGGATAGTGGCGCACAAGATTCCCTTAATTCCGAGAACGATCCGGTGAAGCGGCGAGGAGAATGAATCGACACACCTTTGCTCAAGGTTCGGGATGAAGTCAAGCGATATGATATGCCGGATTCTTGGAAGTAGTCAAATATCCCCAATGGGTGGCTAATGTCGTCGATAATGAAGAAAGACGGGAGAGTCGGGGTGTGTGTTGACTACGGGGACCTTAATAAAGCAAGTTTGAAAGATGATTTCCCTCTCCCTCACATTGATGTGTTAGTTGACAATCTTTGCGGGATTGGGTAGGTGTTCGTGTATTGATGGGGCATCGTGGTACAATCGATTCCGATGGACAAGGAAGACAAGGATAAAGCGCTTTCATCACCCAATGGGGTATTTTGCTATCGGGTCATGCCGCCGGGTTGAAGAATGCGGGGCTACTTACGGTAGCGCAATGGTCACATTATTCCACGATATGATGCATAAAGAAGTGGAGGTATATGTGGACGATATGATCATTAAATCCGAGGAGAAGAGAGCCACGTTCGGGTGATGAGGAGGGTGCTCGAAAGGCTCGAGAAATACAAGTTGAAGCTGAACCTGCTAAATGCATCTTGAGCTAAATCGGAAAAGCTGTTGGGATTTATAGTAGCGAGAAAGGGATAGAAGTGGATCGGACAAAGTTTGAGCTATTCAAGAAATGCCGTCCCCAAAAGCGAGAAAGGGAGGTGCGTGATTTTCTAGGAAAGTTGAACTACATCTCAAGATTTATTTCTAATCTCACTTGCCAAAGTGAGCCTATTTTTAGACTACTCGGAAGAACAATCCTACCCAATGGGATTCGGATTGTCAAAAGGCTTCGAGACAATCAAGCAAGATTTGTCAAACCCACGATTATTGGTCACTTTGTGGCGAGCGGGCCTCGATCTTGTACATGGCAGTCCAACGAGCTCTATGGGATGTGTTTTGGGACGACATGATGATACGGCGAAAAGAGAGGGCCATTTACTACCCGAGCAAGAAGTTCAATGATTGTGAGTCAAGGTACTCTTTCTTAGAAAAGACTTGCTGCGCGTTAGCACAGACTGACAAATCGCCTCAAGAACTCCATGTGGAATAACAAGACAAGGCTTCTCTCCCGGATCGATCCTATCAGATACGTATTCGATAGCCCATTCGTGTCGGGAAGGATAGCCACGTGGCAGGGTATACTCTCCCAGTATGATATAGTCTACATGACCGGAAGCGGTGAAAGGTAGTGTAATTGCGACCTCCTAGCGGAAAACCCTATCCGGATTATGAAGCTCGGATTTTGAGTTCCACAGCGAACATATTAATGAAGTAGACTACGAAGAAGAGGGTCGATCGATGTGTGGGAAATGTATTTTGTGGAGCGATCAATTTATCCGGGAATGGAATTGGAGCTGTACTAGTATCCCAGAAGGAAAGCACTTCCCAATAGCTGCTAAGTTGGGATTTGTCTGTACCATGAATGTCGGAGATTATGAAGCTTGTGTAATGGGTCTACATGCTGCTATAGAGATGAATTTCAGAAAGTAGGAGGTGTATGGAGACTCGGCTCTGATATTTTATCAGGTCAAGGGAGAATGGCAAACCAAGGATCCCAAGCTAATCCCCTACGAAATACTTCTTGGAGATGATCGAGGAATTCGAAGAAATCTCTTTCACTCATCCGAGTAGAGACAAGAATCAATTTCTTGGCGCCTTAGCTACTCTAGTTGTTATGGCTCAAATCGAAGAAGAGCGACGTTTGAGACATTGAAGATTAAAGTAAGGGATGAGCCACCTATTGCTTCATGATTGAAGAAGAGCTCGATGGAAAGCCTTGGTATCACGACATCACGGTCTCTTGTAGAGCAGGAGAATTCCCTTGAGGGCAAGCAAAAATGAAAAGAAGATGATTCGGAGGTTAGCATTGGGGTATTTTCCCGGTGGGAAACCCTATACAAAAGAAGCTCCAACGGTGAATTATTGAGATGTGTGGATGCGAAGGAGGCAAAGAGAATCCTTTTGAAACTCATGAGGAAATTGTACAACTCACGCCAATGGACACATGATGGCCAAGCAAATCATGCGGCGTGGGTATTTTTGGACCACAATGGAAAAGGATTGCATCGAGTATTTCGGAAGTGCCACAAGTGTCGATTCTGAGATCCGATAAATGTGCCACCTTACAAGCTGTTCAATCTCGTCTCACCGTGGCCTTTTGCAATGTGGGGCATAGATGTGATTGGTCCCATCAATCCCAAGGCATCCAATGGGCGATTCATCCTTGTAGCCATCGACTATTTCTCCAAATGGGTCGAGGCAACATCCTATGCTCACATCACGCAGAACACGTTTCTCAAATTCTTGAAACAATATCATATGCCGCATGGTCTCGAATGAAATTGTCACCGATAACGCCAAGAACACGAGCGGTCCAAGATTGCCGTGTGTGATCAATACAGAATCCGACATCTCAATTCCTCCCCATACCGTCCCCAGATGAATGGAGCGGTGGAAGCCGCGAACAAAAATCTAAAGAGGATAATCCGGAAAATGACGGTCACATATAGGGATTGGCATGACATGCTCCCCTACGCTCTTCATGCATACCGGACTTCCATAAGAACCTCCACTGGGGCAACTCCATACTCACTAGTCTACGGGATGGAAGCGGTATTACCTGTTGAGGTTGAAATTCCTTCCCTAAGGATTCTGAAGGAATCAGGGATTGGTGAGTCAGAATGGATCCAGTCAAGGTTGGATCAGTTAAACTTCTTTGGATGAGAAAAGGTTAACAGCAGCATGTCACGGGCAATTATATCAGAGGAGAATGGCGAGCATTTGATAAAACGCACGCCACGGGAATTCCTACCCGGGGATTTAGTTCTAAAGAAAGTACTACCAAACCAAAACGATCCCCGGGGCAAATGGTCACCAACCTACGAGGGACCCTATGTGGTTAAAAAGGCGTTTACTGGGGGAGCCTTGATCTTGACCCACATGGACGGTGAAGAATTCCCGAGACCTGTGAATGCCGACACTGTCAAGAGATACTATGCATAAAAAGGAGAAGGGATGAAAACCCGAAAGGGCGTCCTAAAAAAAAAAAAAAAAAACCTTCTTGGGGTGAAAACCAAAAAGGGCGTCCCAAGAACCAAACTGGAGGAATAAGGAAGGGGGCATGAAACCGCGGGTAGAGAGGCAACCGTCACGACAAGAGACTTCAGAGAACTTGGAATATGGCAGTTAAAAGACTTCAAAACCAACTAAAAGGAATATATGAGATCTATCCTTGTACCTTTCCTTTTCCTTTGAAAGTCTATTTTTTTTTCTAAAAGCCATGATAAAGTTATACTCCATTCCTTCTGCTTTTGTTTTCCTGCTTGCTCACTTTTTAATACTATCCTTTCTCTTTGACTAATGCGCTATTGATTAGTTAAATTTCTGCCATAAGATTTGAATTTAAAAATTGATAACCTCGCGTACTTTACTATGAGATTTGCAGGGAATAGCCGCCAAAAAAAAAAAAAAAAAAAAAAAAAAAACTAGAGGTGAAAACCCGAAAGGGCGCTTCTGGTCGAATGGACGAAAAGAAAGTGAAAACCCACAAGGGCGCTTTCCGAAGAATAAGGAGAAAGTCGGGAACAGAAAAGGGACATCCGAAAGAACGAGGTCATAGGTCAGGCCTTACAACTCCTCCTCCATTAATCGTCCGCCTTCATTATCTTGTTAAGTACACTTTGTCAAGGAATAACTTCATGTGCCAAAGTCAGACTTGTTTTGTAAGTTGATTTTAATTTTCTGCAATTTACATTCATGCTATCAACCTCTGGTTCCTTGATCTAAGTTGATTTTAATTTTCTGCAATTTACATTTCTGTTATCAACCTCTGGTTCCTTGATCTAAGTTGATTTTAATTTTCTGCAATTTACATTTCATGCTATCAACCTCTGGTTCCTTGATCTAAGTTGATTTTAATTTTCTGCAATTTACATTTCATGCTATCAACCTCTGGTTCCTTGATCTAAGTTGATTTTAATTTTCTGCAATTTACATTTCATGCTATCAACCTCTGGTTCCTTGATCTAAGTTGATTTTAATTTTCTGCAATTTACATTTCATGCTATCAACCTCTGGTTCCTTGATCTAAGTTGATTTTAATTTCCTGCAATTCCACCATCAACCTCTGGTTCCTTGATCTAAGTTGATTTTAATTTTCTGCAATTTACATTTCATGCTATCAACCTCTGGTTCCTTGATCTAAGTTGATTTTAATTTCCTGCAATTCCACCATCAACCTCTGGTTCCTTGATCTAAGTTGATTTTAATTTTCTGCAATTTACATTTCATGCTATCAACCTCTGGTTCCTTGATCTAAGTTGATTTTAAATTCCTGCAATTTACATTTCATGCTATCAACCTCTGGTTCCTTGATCTAAGTTGATTTTAATTTTCTGCAATTTACATTTCATGCTATCAACCTCTGGTTCCTTGATCTAAGTTGATTTTAATTTCATGCAATTTTAATTCCTGTTATCAACCTCTGGTTCCTTGATCTAAGTTGATTTTAATTTTATGCAATTTTAATTCCTGTTATCAACCTCTGGTTTCTAGATCCAAGTTGATTTTAATGTTCGAGGTCATTAACTTAGGTGTGCTTTAGTCCCCTAATTTCGAACACCTAATCGTCCAAAATATGAGTCTGAATCTTTACATAATTCCTATACGGAAATTTTTCCTTTAATAGAAATTATGTAAAGAGGGGCAGCTGTTGACACCATATTTTGGCCGATCCCTAGAATCAATAAAAATTCTTCTTTGAACAGCTAATCTCATTTTCGATCCCTCTTTAGGCGGTCACATTTCCGATCTCTCCTCACAAAAATTGAATTAATGCTGAGTCCTCATATTCATTAAGCCTCGCCGATCTCTCAAATCATTTACCGACCTCTCAAACCCGTTGTCGAATTTCTGGACCTGTCAAGTATATTCCTGATCTCTGTTGATAAATAAAATGAACTGGCACTAGATCTTTTCCTACCAGTTTTATTGCCGACCTCCTTTTCGGAAGATTAAGAGCTAAAGTTTGGGTTCGGTTTAACGAGGGTTCCGATCTTAAGTGTTCAAGTTAAATTTTCAATTTTAACCAAGTCCCGTTCAACATTTCTCCCCCACCGATCTCATGCTTATTGTGCTTTCCGATCTTTTATACTTAGATTAATGAGGGCATTTAGTTCATGTTTCGCTATGTTCATACAATCAAATACTTAGGCAAATTCGAAGATTTTCCAATCACATCCATTCATTGAACAAAAGAGATATTCCATTTCATTTCATAATTTGTACAAGTTATTCTACTGGGGATCACCCCACTGATTTACATTCGCTCACTCTCTCTCTCTTCTCGCCTCCTCCTCACTATCTTCACCATCGCCCCAGGAGCCAGTCGTCCATCCAAGAAAAGTCCTCTTCGGATAGCGCTTTTGAAGTTCGGCCAAGAGATCCTTATGAGCATTCACATAGGCTCGGCTATTCCCGACACCATCTCTTCATCCTTTTCCTTGAGCTCTTTTTCTTTCTCCGAAAGCTCCTTATCCTTCGTTAAGCTCCTCTACAAGTTGAGCGACTGAGCCGTTGGCACAAGTGCGGATTTCTCACGAGAGCCCGTTCACTTTCGGCCAAGTCACGAGACCTTTCAGCCAGCTGGTCTTCATGGTACTTCGCCCGTCCCTCAACTTGAGATATATACTCCCGAGCGGATGAGAGTTGGGATCGGAGGGAAGTCAATTCCTGATTTTTCTTCCCAACCTCCTTACCCAGACGCTGAATCTTTTCTCGAATCATGGTCTGGTTCACCAGACACTCCACATTTAGGCTCATGGTTCGAGTCAAGATATCATCGAGACCATTCTGGGATAGCCTATCCCGATCCTCTTGAAAGAAGATGGTAGATCCTGGACTTTGGCAAAATCGGAGTTCTCCCTAACACCGTTATTCTTCAAGCGATGATCGATGTCGAGCGCCACGAGAAGAGGTCCTCCCAAAAGATTGAGAAGGCTCCCTTTCCGTGCTTGGAATAACTGAGAGAGGCGGGGGCTGCTCTTCCGATCTAGGAGGAGATCCGACCTCAATGGTCGGGCGGACCGAAGGTTGAGGCGGGTCTCTTTGTATCTCCCTGTGTTCGTGGCCGGTGTTTGAAGACGTTCAACGCTTCATCTCCTTTACCTTCCGAGATCTCTCTTCCTTCTTCCGCTTCCTAGAACCCTCACCACCCGCCATACCGCACGTAAAAGAGGTTAGTGAGATCGCTAAGGTCCCGAGCGAGATATAGAAAATACCAATGCCGAGGTCGAGAGGAAGTTCGCGATCTCGGCGGTGATCGATTGCATGGTCCAATGGTGCGATTCGGCGACACCGCATTTGGACAGAATATTTTAGAGTGGTGGCACGACTTTTCAGCTCCATCACTATCAAGCTTTCCTCTTGACTCGGGGTAAAGTGCTTGAGCGAGGGCCCTGGTACCACCAAATACGAGGAAAGTCCTCAAAGCGGCTGATCTTTACTCCTCGGAATGAAGAACCGGTTCTTCCAATTCTTAAGGGATGAGGGCAGATCGAAAAGAGTCCGCAACGAGGCTTCCTGAAAAAACCAGTGTTCGTCATCCTTTCGGCGAGTTAGTCTGTGCAGCTCGGCGAACACCTTAGCCGTAGGTCTGATTCCCTTAGCTCGGCATAGACCTCGGAAAGCTACCAAGATCCGCCATGAGTTGGGGTGGATTTGAACAATGGATGCTCGGTGAAGTTTTAGGACCTCCTTATAGAAATCGGCTAGAGGGAACCTCAGACCGGCCTTTAACTATTCCTCGTACACCATGACCATGTCATTCTCTTCAAAAGAGTGATCGACACGAAGATCGCCATGGCACTTGATCAGCTCATATGAATCAGGACAAATATTGTATTCTTGAACAAACGATTACAGATCGGATTCCCGAAGAACCGACGGAAGCTCGTCTATAGGAAGGGTCTCTCTCCTTGAAGGTGGTGCAAGCCTTGATGGTATGACCCGACCCCGACCTGGAGCAGAGACCCTAGGGGGTTTAGGTTGCACTGGGCCCGATCGCCTCTTCTTCATCGACGATGACCATGAGAACTGAATGGAAGGAGGGCTCGCGCTCTCTCGACCTTGGCACCGCTCATTTTCAAAAGAAACAAAGAACTTAAACTAAAAAGAGGATAAAAGCCCTTACCGGAGTCTGATCGGCGTCGAAAGAACTGGAGAAAAGGAGAGAACTTTGAAGTTGTGAGCAGGGGATTGAAAATGGAATGAGATAACAACAGGCTAACCCACCCACCCCAATTTATACTAGTCCGAGCATTTAATGCTCGCGAGGTTCTAGGCGCATCGATTGGTGGACTCGACAATGTTTCTGACACTTTTCTCAAATATCCGAATGTTCTGAGATCGGTTAATTGGAGATCGGCATAATAAGTTAAATATTTTGAATAAAGGATCAGTTAAGAGTCATTCAGGTAAAGAACCAGATCGGATAACCACATTAGAGATCGGAAAAATAATCAATGCAAAAATAATAAGATGATAACCGACAAAATAAAGTCTTTATTTTCAAAAGATCGGATTACATCATTTGGGCGATCTCTAGGGATCGGATTACACTAACATTGGATCACATCATTTCTGTGATCTCTAGGGATCAGATTGCATTGAAAATAAAATACATCATTTGGGCGATCTCTAGGGATCGGACTACAATAAAGGTCTAA
Organism: Hevea brasiliensis; assembly: GCF_030052815.1. NCBI lineage: Eukaryota > Viridiplantae > Streptophyta > Magnoliopsida > Malpighiales > Euphorbiaceae > Hevea > Hevea brasiliensis. The sequence goes on along the minus strand of NC_079493.1, from coordinate 74,992,620 downwards.
CCACATCATTTGGGCAATCTCTAGAAATCTGATTACATTTCAGGATTACATCATTTGGGCGATCTCTAGAGACCGGTGGAACATCCTATCTAAAAGGCCTATGTCAAAGCATAGTCTTGTGGCTGAATCAAAAGATGTGTTCGATCAGGAGACCGGCTATTGACATCGGACAGATGTACAGCTCAGATGGGGTGATTATGACTCCCATGAAGATGAGAGACATCGTCACCAATGTTACCACTCGAAACCGACCCGCTGTCGGAACACCCAATGTGGAGGAAAGACGCTGTCGGAACACCCAATGCGGTGAGAAGCCGAATGAACTCAGTTGAGCGACTCGAGATCGGTACAACTGAGGTCTGCAATACAGATCGGTCAAATCCAGTTCTCTCACCATCGTATGTTAAGGTCATGCGATCACCGGGATCATAAATTTTCAGTCGGTAAGTAAAGAAGTTCATCGGAAAAAGATCAAAGCCACAGTTATAGCCAGAACTTCCACCGAGCGGCTAGAACAGGAAAGTAAGAAAAGAAGAGAGGAAAGTCGATGAAGAAAATGTCTCCGCGATGGGTATATATAGGGGAAATGGGCATTTAATGTCGAAGGAAAACGGCGGACGCCGAGAATCGAGATGTAATTAATGCTTGGACCGAATCCAAACCGATCAAGGGATAAAAGAGATCGAGATAGGAGATCGCATGAGAGATCGGAATAGGAGCTAGGGAGGATCAAGACAAAAAGAATAAGACAAATTCCAATAACCGTGCCGTAATCGTGAGCCGAGGTAGTTAAAGCGTGGCGTGACGAGATCTCCACCGCACGCCTAAGAATCGCCCGCAATGCCGACAGTGCGAGGTATGTCATGACAGTCCTTTACATCCCAATCTCCACCGTTGATCTCACTTGTAAGGATGAATCCGAACCCTTGGATCAAAAGAGAAGTCGACAATACCAGCGTTTTTCACTCTTAGCCCTCAGATCGTTCAGGACAAGAGGATTCAAGACCGTAAGATTAAAAGAGGAAAATGACAAATATTCCGAGAAGCGATCTCAGCCAGTCGTTTTTATTCTCTTTAATTCTGAACATCCGATCATGTACTTCAAAATCTTGACCCTCCATCTCCTCAAAATAAATCCGACCCTTCATGGGGAGCACCCGATTCCTATAAATACTGCATGAAAACTGCTCAAGGACGGACAACAAAATATAGACAAGAGGTTGCTATTATCGTGGAGGAATTCAAACTTCATTCAGTTTGTTACTCATTGCTTTTGTAGTGATCAAAAGACTTTTGAAACTAGTTTTCAGGAGTGTTTTCTTGAAAAGATTTTGAATCGGAACTCTACATTTCCAGTTTGTTCATTATCTGGTCATACTCTTGTCATCTCTCGCTTTCTCCTCTGTTCAAGCTCAACTTCCTCCCACAGGTTCTTACCGTTACCTTTTAGCTAAAGCATCTCTCGGTTTCACGATGCACATCAACTCTCAGTGCTGGTTAATCCGCCATCTTCATCACTATTCACCACCTCATAGTTATTTCAATACATTTGGCTCCTCACAGACATCAACTCTCAGGCTGATCAATCCGCCATCTTCATCACTATTTACCACCTCACAGTTATTTCAATATATTTGGCTCCTCACAGGTAAGAGTTCATATTACTGTTTTATTAAGTATTTGCGTTTACTTTTCGCACTTTCTTTGTTCTCTTTACGTACGCGGTTTTCTTTAAGTTTATTCTAAGCAAAAAAATCTCAAAGAACGTTACTCTCGAATTATCTCTTTAGTGATCGGTCCATCATTTCGTCAATTTTCGTCATTTCTGAATACGAGCTTTTAGCTCCTAGTAGCGTGTAAGTGGTCAGGCAAAATATAGGTATCTGCAACTTAAGGGCCTCTTTTAAAAGAGAAAGCTTGAATAACACGTCAGGAAAATAGCCAAACTATTAGCCGACGTGAGCGGAATTCGGCAAGATACCATGAAGAGGAATAAAACCAAAATAAACAAGACAGAATAGATCGGACATTAATAGGTAGGCGTAAAATGACTACATGGAAGGTCGGTAAATCAAGTTTAGTATTACCCATTTAGTCATAGGGTATCAAGAAACCTTATCTCCAGCATTTTCGAATGCCAGAAACCTTAGTTTTAGATTCTTGTGACATGTAGCTGAAATTGAAATTCGAGATCGCAAAGCCCCTTCCAGGCTCCTGCTAATCCGAAAGAGATCGGAGGAGAGTTCTTATCCGGTCTCAGCTTAAAATTTTAATAAATACTTAAAAGAGGTCGGAGGAGAGTTCTTATCCGACCTCAATTCAAAATTTTTAATAAATATTTAAAAGAGATCGGAGGAGAGTTCTTATCCGGTCTCAGCTTAAAATTTTAATAAATACTTAAAAGAGGTCGGAGGAGAGTTCTTATCCGACCTCAATTCAAAATTTTTAATAAATATTTAAAAGAGATCGGAGGAGAGTTCTTATCCGGTCTCAGCTTAAAATTTTAATAAATGCTTAATAGAGATTGGAGGAGAGTTCTTATCCGGTCTCAGCTTAAAATTTTAATAAATACTTAAAAGAGGTCGGAGGAGAGTTCTTATCCGATCCCTTATTAAAATCTCTAATAAATATTTAATAGGGATCGGAAGAGAGTCCTTATCCGATCCCCAACCAAAATTTTAATGAATATCTAAAAGAGGATCGGAGGAGAGTTCTTATCCGATCTTCTAAATTAAATTTTAAATAAAACATTCCTTTTCAAGTAAAATTAACATGCAAAAGTAATTCACTAAGGTTGTGCCTAGTTTCACCTCCAATTGGCCTCATACCAATTGGAGTCACACACTTAGGGTTATATGCTTATTTGCATACTGCCCTTAACTCATTTTTGAGGCATCAACCAATCACACATTCAACTAACCATACTTCACTTACCAAACCTAATTCTGCATTTGGTACTAATCATAATCATTCATTAGTTTACATTATAGTTTCAAAGTAGGCAACACAATAATTTCCAAATAAAATTCTCAAAGCTAAAACAATAAAAAATTATTCATAACTCATTTCTCCAAATAAATTTTCTGGTAAAAGCAGTGAATATAAAAAGTACTGTGCACAGACCTGATTTGAGCCACCTCTTGGCCTTGGCTCAATGTCCCTTATGCTTCTCAATATCCTTTTTAACTGAAACACACAATTTAAAATGTTTCAGTACTTATTTAAATTGTTTATAATCATAAGGTTCCATAATTAAATTTTATTGATACTATTCCTTTCATTAGTCAACCTATAATATTGACCTTTAATGCACACTAGGTGAATTAATTTTAATGTTATCAATATGTCACATTTTGTAGTCCTCAAGTGTTGGTATATGTGACCAATTTCATTTCCAAATGTATTGCATTTTATTGCAATTTATTAGATTTTGGTATACTGTTTTGACCTAGCCGGACGACCTAGTTCCCTTAGTTTTCGAGTTCTGGTATGAATTACAAACTTGTAGGTCTATGTCTTAGTGAAGTTTTGCCACAAATTTTAGGTCATTTGATGTCTACTAGACCAAGTTATGGTCATTTTACCAATGCTGGACAGGTTGCACTAAAATGGCAAACTTATGTCATTTTTAGGTCATTTCTGATTCTGGCAGTTTTTATACCCGAAATTTTGCAACCATTTTGACTTGCTTATGTTCATTTTTGGGTTCTGGTGTCTTCATAAGAGTTGTAGTGTTATGTCTAAGCTTTCCATGGTATAAATTTCAGATCTTTTGGCCTTGTTTTGAGTGAGTTATGGCCAAAATACTGACTGCTGTTCAAATGGTCAATTTTCAAGTTTGCAAAGTCACTAATCCGAATTTGGTCAACTTTCATGTCACTTTCTGGACAGAATTTAGGTAGGCTTCCAACATGAAAGTTGGCACATTTTGTGCCTAGTTTCACCTCCAATTGGCGTCATACCAATTGGAGTCACACACTTAGGGTTATATGCTTATTTGCATACTGCCCTTAACTCATTTTTGAGGCATCAACCAATCACACATTCAACTAACCATACTTCACTTACCAAACCTAATTCTGCATTTGGTACTAATCATAATCATTGATTAGTTTACATTATAGTTTCAAAGTAGGCAACACAATAATTTCCAAATAAAATTCTCAAAGCTAAAACAATAAAAAATTATTCATAACTCATTTCTCCAAATAAATTTTTTGGTAAAAGCAGTGAATATAAAAAGTACTGTGCACAGACCTGATTTGAGCCACCTCTTGGCCTTGGCTCAATGTCCCTTATGCTTCTCAATATCCTTTTTAACTGAAACACACAATTTAAAGTGTTTCAGTACTTATTTAAATTGTTTATAATCATAAGGTTCCATAATTAAATTTTATTGATTATATTCCTTTCATTAGTCAACCTATAATATTGACCTTTAATGCACACTAGGTGAATTAATTTTAATGTTATCAATATGTCACATTTTGTAGTCCTCAAGTGTTGGTATATGTGACCAATTTCATTTCCAAATGTATTGCATTTTATTGCAATTTATTAGATTTTGGTATACTGTTTTGACCTAGCCGGACGACCTAGTTCCCTTAGTTTTCGAGTTCTGGTCTGAATTACAAACTTGTAGGTCTATGTCTTAGTGAACTTTTGCCACAAATTTTAGGTCATTTGAAGTTTACTAGACCAGGTTATGGTCATTTTACCAATTCTGGACAAGTTGCACTAAAATGGCAAACTTATGTCATTTTTAGGTCATTTCTGATTCTGGCAGTTTTTATACCCGAAATTTTGCAAGCATTTTGACTTGTTTATGGTCATTTTTGGGTTCTGGTGTCTTCATAAGAGTTGTAGCTCTATGTCTAAGCTTTCCATGGTATAAATTTCAGATCTTTTGGACCTGTTTTGAGTGAGTTATGGCAAAAATACTGACTGCTGTACAAATGGTCAATTTTCAAGTTTGCAAAGTCACTAATCCGAATTTGGTTAATTTTCATGTCACTTTCTGGACAGAATTTAGGTAGGCTTCCAACATGAAAGTTGGCACATTTTATGCCTAGTTTCACCTCCAATTGGCCTCATACCAATTGGAGTCACACACTTAGGGTTATATGCTTATTTGCATACTGCCCTTAACTCATTTTTGAGGCATCAACCAATCACACATTCAACTAACCATACTTCACTTACCAAACCTAATTCTGCATTTGGTACTAATCATAATCATTGATTAGTTTACATTATAGTTTCAAAGTAGGCAACACAATAATTTCCAAATAAAATTCTCAAAGCTAAAACAATAAAAAATTATTCATAACTCATTTCTCCAAATAAATTTTCTGGTAAAAGCAGTGAATATAAAAAGTACTGTGCACAGACCTGATTTGAGCCACCTCTTGGCCTTGGCTCAATGTCCCTTATGCTTCTCAATATCCTTTTTAACTGAAACACACAATTTAAAGTGTTTCAGTACTTATTTAAATTGTTTATAATCATAAGGTTCCATAATTAAATTTTATTGATAATATTCCTTTCATTAGTCAACCTATAATATTGACCTTTAATGCACACTAGGTGAATTAATTTTAATGTTATCAATATGTCACATTTTGTAGTCCTCAAGTGTTGGTATATGTGACCAATTTCATTTCCAAATGTATTGCATTTTATTGCAATTTATTAGATTTTGGTATACTGTTTTGACCTAGCCGGACGACCTAGTTCCCTTAGTTTTCGAGTTCTGGTCTGAATTACAAACTTGTAGGTCTATGTCTTAGTGAACTTTTGCCACAAATTTTAGGTCATTTGAAGTTTACTAGACCAGGTTATGGTCATTTTACCAATGCTGGACAGGTTGCACTAAAATGGCAAACTTATGTCATTTTTAGGTCATTTCTGATTCTGGCAGTTTTTATACCCGAAATTTTGCAAGCATTTTGACTTGTTTATGGTCATTTTTGGGTTCTGGTGTCTTCATAAGAGTTGTAGCTCTATGTCTAAGCTTTCCATGGTATAAATTTCAGATCTTTTGGACCTGTTTTGAGTGAGTTATGGCAAAAATACTGACTACTGTACAAATGGTCAATTCTCAAGTTTGCAAAGTCACTAATCCGGATTTGGTCAATTTTCATGTCACTTTCTAGACAGAGTTTAAGTAGGCTTCCAACATGAAAGTTGGCACATTTTGTGCCTAGTTTCACCTCCAATTGGCCTCATACCAATTGGAGTCACACACTTAGGGTTATATGCTTATTTGCATACTGCCCTTAACTCATTTTTGAGGCATCAACCAATCACACATTCAACTAACCATACTTCACTTACCAAACCTAATTCTGCATTTAGTACTAACCATAATCATTCATTAGTTTACATTATAGTTGCAAAGTAGGCAACACAATAATTTCCAAATAAAATTCTCAAAGCTAAAACAATAAAAAATTATTCATAACTCATTTCTCCAAATAAATTTTCTGGTAAAAGCAGTGAATATAAAAAGTACTGTGCACAGACCTGATTTGAGCCACCTCTTGGCCTTGGCTCAATGTCCCTTATGCTTCTCAATATCCTTTTTAACTGAAACACACAATTTAAAGTGTTTCAGTACTTATTTAAATTGTTTATAATCATAAGGTTCCATAATTAAATTTTATTGATACTATTCCTTTCATTAGTCAACCTATAATATTGACCTTTAATGCACACTAGGTGAATTAATTTTAATGTTATCAATATGTCACATTTTGTAGTCCTCAAGTGTTGGTATATGTGACCAATTTCATTTCCAAATGTATTGCATTTTATTGCAATTTATTAGATTTTGGTATACTGTTTTGACCTAGCCGGACGACCTAGTTCCCTTAGTTTTCGAGTTCTGGTATGAATTACAAACTTGTAGGTCTATGTCTTAATGAACTTTTGCCACAAATTTTAGGTCATTTGAAGTTTACTAGACAAAGTTATGGTCATTTTAACAATTTTGGACAGGTTGCACTAAAATGGCAAACTTATGTCATTTTTAGGTCATTTCTGATTCTCGCAGTTTTTATACCCGAAATTTTGCAACCATTTTGACTTGCTTATGTTCATTTTTGGGTTCTGGTGTCTTCATAAGAGTTGTAGCTTCATGTCTAAGCTTTCCATGGTATAAATTTCAGGTCTTTTGGCCTTGTTTTGAGTGGGTTATGGCCAAAATACTGACTGCTGTTCAAATGGTCAATTTTCAAGTTTGCAAAGTCACTAATCCGAATTTGGTCAATTTTCATGTCACTTTCTGGACAGAATTTAGGTAGGCTTCCAACATGAAAGTTGGCACATTTTGTGCCTAGTTTCACCTCCAATTGGCCTCACACCAATTGGAGTCACACACTTAGGGTTATATGCTTATTTGCATACTGCCCTTAACTCATTTTTGAGGCATCAACCAATCTCACATTCAACTAACCATACTTCACTTACCAAACCTAATTCTGCATTTGGTACTAATCATAATCATTCATTAGTTTACATTATAGTTTCAAAGTAGGCAACACAATAATTTCCAAATAAAATTCTCAAAGCTAAAACAATAAAAAATTATTCATAACTCATTTCTCCAAATAAATTTTCTGGTAAAAGCAGTGAATATAAAAATGCGTGCCAGGACACTGATTTGAGCCACCTCTTGGCCTTGGCTCAATGTCCCTTATGCTTCTCAATATCCTTTTTAACTGAAACACACAATTTAAAGTGTTTCAGTACTTATTTAAATTGTTTATAATCATAAGGTTCCATAATTAAATTTTATTGATTATATTCCTTTCATTAGTCAACCTATAATATTGACCTTTAATGCACACTAGGTGAATTAATTTTAATGTTATCAATATGTCACATTTTGTAGTCCTCAAGTGTTGGTATATGTGACCAATTTCATTTCCAAATGTATTGCATTTTATTGCAATTTATTAGATTTTGGTATACTGTTTTGACCTAGCCGGACGACCTAGTTCCCTTAGTTTTCGAGTTCTGGTCTGAATTAAAAACTTGTAGGTCTATGTCTTAGTGAACTATTGCCACAAATTTTAGGTCATTTGAAGTTTACTAGTCCAAGTTATGGTGTTTTTACCAATTCTGGACAAGTTGCACTAAAATGGCAAACTTATGTCATTTTTAGGTCATTTCGATTCTCGCGCTTTTATACGAAATTTTGCAAGCATTTTGACTTGTTTGTGGTCATTTTTGGGTTCTGGTGTCTTCATAAGAGTTGTAGCTTTATGTCTAAGCTTTCCATGGTATAAATTTCAGGTCTTTTGGACCTGTTTTGAGTGAGTTATGGCCAAAATACTGACTGCTGTTCAAATAGTCAATTTTCAGGTTTACAAAGTCACTAATCCGGATTTGGTCAATTTTCATGTCACTTTCTAGACAGAATTTAGGTAGGCTTCCAACATGAAAATTGGCACATTTTGTGCCTAGTTTCACTTCCAATTGGCCTCATACCAATTGGAGTCACACACTTAGGGTTATATGCTTATTTGCATACTGCCCTTAACTCATTTTTGAGGCATCAACCAATCACACATTCAACTAACCATACTTCACTTACCAAACCTAATTCTGCATTTAGTACTAACCATAATCATTCATTAGTTTACATTATAGTTGCAAAGTAGGCAACACAATAATTTCCAAATAAAATTCTCAAAGCTAAAACAATAAAAAATTATTCATAACTCATTTCTCCAAATGAATTTTACAGTAAGCAGTGAATATAAAAATCGTACAGACACTGATTTGAGCCACCTCTTGGCCTTGGCTCAATGTCCCTTATGCTTCTCAATATACTTTTTAACTGAAACACACAATTTAAAGTGTTTCAGTACTTATTTAAATTGTTTATAATCATAAGGTTCCATAATTAAATTTTATTGATTATATTCCTTTCATTAGTCAACCTATAATATTGACCTTTAATGCACACTAGGTGAATTAATTTTAATGTTATCAATATGTCACATTTTGTAGTCCTCAAGTGTTGGTATATGTGACCAATTTCATTTCCAAATGTATTGCATTTTATTGCAATTTATTAGATTTTGGTATACTGTTTTGACCTAGCCGGACGACCTAGTTCCCTTAGTTTTCGAGTTCTGGTATGAATTACAAACTTGTAGGTCTATGTCTTAGTGAAGTTTTGCCGTAAATTTTAGGTCATTTGATGTTTACTAGACCAAGTTATGGTCATTTTACCAATGCTGGACAGGTTGCACTAAAATGGCAAACTTATGTCATTTTTAGGTCATTTCTGATTCTGGCAGTTTTTATACCCGAAATTTTGCAAGCATTTTGACTTGGTTCTGGTCATTTTTGGGCTTTGGTGTCTTCATAAGAGTTGTAGTTCTATGTCTAATCTTTCCATAGTATTAATTTCAGGTCATTTGGACCTGTTTTGAGTGAGTTATGGCCAAAATACTGACTGCTGTTCAAATGGTCAATTTTCAAGTTTGCAAAGTCACTAATCCGGATTTGGTCAATTTTCATGTCACTTTCTGGACAGAATTTAGGTAGGCTTCCAACATGAAAGTTGGCACATTTTGTGCCTAGTTTCACCTCCAATTGGCCTCATACCAATTGGAGTCACACACTTAGGGTTATATGCTTATTTGCATACTGCCCTTAACTCATTTTTGAGGCATCAACCAATCACACATTCAACTAACCATACTTCACTTACCAAACCTAATTCTGCATTTGGTACTAATCATAATCATTCATTAGTTTACATTATAGTTTCAAAGTAGGCAACACAATAATTTCCAAATAAAATTCTCAAAGCTAAAACAATAAAAAATTATTCATAACTCATTTCTCCAAATAAATTTTCTGGTAAAAGCAGTGAATATAAAAATCGTGCCTGCACTGATTTGAGCCACCTCTTGGCCTTGGCTCAATGTCCCTTATGCTTCTCAATATCCTTTTTAACTGAAACACACAATTTAAAGTGTTTGATTACTTATTAAATTGTTTATAATCATAAGGTTCCATAATTAAATTTTATTGATACTATTCCTTTCATTAGTCAACCTATAATATTGACCTTTAATGCACACTAGGTGAATTAATTTTAATGTTATCAATATGTCACATTTTGTAGTCCTCAAGTGTTGGTATATGTGACCAATTTCATTTCCAAATGTATTGCATTTTATTGCAATTTATTAGATTTTGGTATACTGTTTTGACCTAGCCGGACGACCTAGTTCCCTTAGTTTTCGAGTTCTGGTCTGAATTACAAACTTGTAGGTCTATGTCTTAGTGAACTTTTGCCACAAATTTTAGGTCATTTGAAGTTTACTAGACCAAGTTATGGTCATTTTACCAATGCTGGACAGGTTGTACTAAAATGGCAAACTTATGTCATTTTTAGGTCATTTCTGATTCTGGCAGTTTTTATACCCGAAATTTTGCAAGCATTTTGACTTGCTTATGGTCATTTTTGGGTTCTGGTGTCTTCATAAGAGTTGTAGCTTTATGTCTAAGCTTTCCATGGTATAAATTTCAGGTCTTTTGGACCTGTTTTGAGTGAGTTATGGCCAAAATACTGACTGCTGTTCAAATGGTCAATTTTCAAGTTTGCAAAGTCACTAATCCGAATTTGGTCAATTTTCATGTCACTTTCTGGACAGAATTTAGGTAGGCTTCCAACATGAAAGTTGGCACATTTTGTGCCTAGTTTCACCTCCAATTGGCCTCATACCAATTGGAGTCACACACTTAGGGTTATATGCTTATTTGCATACTGCCCTTAACTCATTTTTGAGGCATCAACCAATCACACATTCAACTAACCATACTTCACTTACCAAACCTAATTCTGCATTTAGTACTAACCATAATCATTCATTAGTTTACATTATAGTTGCAAAGTAGGCAACACAATAATTTCCAAATAAAATTCTCAAAGCTAAAACAATAAAAAATTATTCATAACTCATTTCTCCAAATGAATTTTCTGGTAAAAGCAGTGACTATAAAAAGTACTGTGCACAGACCTGATTTGAGCCACCTCTTGGCCTTGGCTCAATGTCCCTTATGCTTCTCAATATCCTTTTTAATTGAAACACACAATTTAAAGTGTTTCAGTACTTATTTAAGTTGTTTATAATCATAAGGTTCCATAATTAAATTTTATTGATTATATTCCTTTCATTAGTCAACCTATAATATTGACCTTTAATGCACACTAGGTGAATTAATTTTAATGTTATCAATATGTCACATTTTGTAGTCCTCAAGTGTTGGTATATGTGACCAATTTCATTTCCAAATGTATTGCATTTTATTGCAATTTATTAGATTTTGGTATACTGTTTTGACCTAGCCGGACGACCTAGTTCCCTTAGTTTTGAGTTCGGTATGAATTACAAACTTATAGGTCTTTATCTTAGTGAACTTTTGCCTCAAATTTTAGGTCATTTGAAGTTTACTAGACCAAGTTATGGTCATTTTACCAATGCTGGACAGGTTGCACTAAAATGGCAAACTTATGTCATTTTTAGGTCATTTCTGATTCTGGCAGTTTTTATACCCGAAATTATGCAAGCATTTTGACTTGCTTATGGTCATTTTTGGGTTCTGGTGTCTTCATAAGAGTTGTATCTCTATGTCTAAGCTTTCCATGTTATAAATTTCAGGTCTTTTGGACCTGTTTTGAGTGAGTTATGGCCAAAATACTGACTGCTGTTCAAATGGTCAATTTTCAAGTTTGCAAAGTCACTAATCCGGATTTGGTCAATTTTCATGTCACTTTCTGGACAGAATTTAGGTAGGCTTCCAACATGAAAGTTGGCACATTTTGTGCCTAGTTTCACCTCTAATTGGCCTCATACCAATTGGAGTCACACACTTAGGGTTATATGCTTATTTGCATACTGCCCTTAACTCATTTTTGAGGCATCAACCAATCACACATTCAACTAACCATACTTCACTTACCAAACCTAATTCTGCATTTAGTACTAACCATAATCATTCATTAGTTTACATTATAGTTGCAAAGTAGGCAACACAATAATTTCCAAATAAAATTCTCAAAGCTAAAACAATAAAAAATTATTCATAACTCATTTCTCCAAATAAATTTTCTGGTAAAAGCAGTGAATATAAAAAGTACTGTGCACAGACCTGATTTGAGCCACCTTTTGGCCTTGGCTCAATGTCCCTTATGCTTCTCAATATCCTTTTTAACTGAAACACACAATTTAAAGTGTTTCAGTACTTATTTAAATTGTTTATAATCATAAGGTTCCATAATTAAATTTTATTGATACTATTCCTTTCATTAGTCAACCTATAATATTGACCTTTAATGCACACTAGGTGAATTAATTTTAATGTTATCAATATGTCACATTTTGTAGTCCTCAAGTGTTGGTATATGTGACCAATTTCATTTCCAAATGTATTGCATTTTATTGCAATTTATTAGATTTAGGTATACTGTTTTGACCTAGCCGGACGACCTAGTTCCCTTAGTTTTCGAGTTCTGGTCTGAATTACAAACTTGTAGGTCTATGTCTTAGTGAACTTTTGCCACAAATTTTAGGTCATTTGAAGTTTACTAGACCAAGTTATGGTCATTTTACCAATGCTGGACAGGTTGTACTAAAATGGCAAACTTATGTCATTTTTAGGTCATTTCTGATTCTGGCAGTTTTTATACCCGAAATTTTGCAAGCATTTTGACTTGCTTATGGTCATTTTTGGGTTCTGGTGTCTTCATAAGAGTTGTAGCTTTATGTCTAGGCTTTCTATGGTATAAATTTCAGGTCTTTTGGAACTGTTTTGAGTGAGTTATGGCCAAAATACTGACTGCTGTTCAAATGGTCAATTTTCAAGTTTGCAAAGTCACTAATCCGAATTTGGTTAATTTTCATGTCACTTTCTGGACAGAATTTAGGTAGGCTTCCAACATGAAAGTTGGCACATTTTATGCCTAGTTTCACCTCCAATTGGCCTCATACCAATTGGAGTCACACACTTAGGGTTATATGCTTATTTGCATACTGCCCTTAACTCATTTTTGAGGCATCAACCAATCACACATTCAACTAACCATACTTCACTTACCAAACCTAATTCTGCATTTGGTACTAATCATAATCATTGATTAGTTTACATTATAGTTTCAAAGTAGGCAACACAATAATTTCCAAAAAAAATTCTCAAAGCTAAAACAATAAAAAATTATTCATAACTCATTTCTCCAAATAAATTTTACAGTAAGCGGTGAATATAAAAATGCGTGCACAGACCTGATTTGAGCCACCTCTTGGCCCTGGCTCAATGTCCCTTATGCTTCTCAATATCCTTTTTAACTGAAACACACAATTTAAAGTGTTTCAGTACTTATTTAAATTGTTTATAATCATAAGGTTCCATAATTAAATTTTATTGATAATATTCCTTTCATTAGTCAACCTATAATATTGACCTTTAATGCACACTAGGTGAATTAATTTTAATGTTATCAATATGTCACATTTTGTAGTCCTCAAGTGTTGGTATATGTGACCAATTTCATTTCCAAATGTATTGCATTTTATTGCAATTTATTAGATTTTGGTATACTGTTTTGACCTAGCCGGACGACCTAGTTCCCTTAGTTTTCGAGTTCTGGTCTGAATTACAAACTTGTAGGTCTATGTCTTAGTGAACTTTTGCCACAAATTTTAGGTCATTTGAAGTTTACTAGACCAGGTTATGGTCATTTTACCAATGCTGGACAGGTTGCACTAAAATGGCAAACTTATGTCATTTTTAGGTCATTTCTGATTCTGGCAGTTTTTATACCCGAAATTTTGCAAGCATTTTGACTTGTTTATGGTCATTTTTGGGTTCTGGTGTCTTCATAAGAGTTGTAGCTCTATGTCTAAGCTTTCCATGGTATAAATTTTAGATCTTTTGGACCTGTTTTGAGTGAGTTATGGCAAAAATACTGACTGCTGTACAAATGGTCAATTCTCAAGTTTGCAAAGTCACTAATCCGGATTTGGTCAATTTTCATGTCACTTTCTACACAGAATTTAGGCAGGCTTCTAACATGAAAGTTGGCACATTTTGTGCCTAGTTTCACCTCCAATTGGCCTCATACCAATTGGAGTCACACACTTAGGGTTATATGCTTATTTGCATACTGCCCTTAACTCATTTTTGAGGCATCAACCAATCACACATTCAACTAACCATACTTCACTTACCAAACCTAATTCTGCATTTAGTACTAACCATAATCATTCATTAGTTTACATTATAGTTGCAAAGTAGGCAACACAATAATTTCCAAATAAAATTCTCAAAGCTAAAACAATAAAAAATTATTCATAACTCATTTCTCCAAATGAATTTTCTGGTAAAAGCAGTGACTATAAAAAGTACTGTGCACAGACCTGATTTGAGCCACCTCTTGGCCTTGGCTCAATGTCCCTTATGCTTCTCAATATCCTTTTTAATTGAAACACACAATTTAAAGTGTTTCAGTACTTATTTAAGTTGTTTATAATCATAAGGTTCCATAATTAAATTTTATTGATTATATTCCTTTCATTAGTCAACCTATAATATTGACCTTTAATGCACACTAGGTGAATTAATTTTAATGTTATCAATATGTCACATTTTGTAGTCCTCAAGTGTTGGTATATGTGACCAATTTCATTTCCAAATGTATTGCATTTTATTGCAATTTATTAGATTTTGGTATACTGTTTTGACCTAGCCGGACGACCTAGTTCCCTTAGTTTTCGAGTTCTGGTATGAATTACAAACTTATAGGTCTTTATCTTAGTGAACTTTTGCCTCAAATTTTAGGTCATTTGAAGTTTACTAGACCAAGTTATGGTCATTTTACCAATGCTGGACAGGTTGCACTAAAATGGCAAACTTATGTCATTTTTAGGTCATTTCTGATTCTGGCAGTTTTTATACCCGAAATTATGCAAGCATTTTGACTTGCTTATGGTCATTTTTGGGTTCTGGTGTCTTCATAAGAGTTGTATCTCTATGTCTAAGCTTTCCATGTTATAAATTTCAGGTCTTTTGGACCTGTTTTGAGTGAGTTATGGCCAAAATACTGACTGCTGTTCAAATGGTCAATTTTCAAGTTTGCAAAGTCACTAATCCGGATTTGGTCAATTTTCATGTCACTTTCTGGACAGAATTTAGGTAGGCTTCCAACATGAAAGTTGGCACATTTTGTGCCTAGTTTCACCTCTAATTGGCCTCATACCAATTGGAGTCACACACTTAGGGTTATATGCTTATTTGCATACTGCCCTTAACTCATTTTTAAGGCATCAACCAATCACACATTCAACTAACCATACTTCACTTACCAAACCTAATTCTGCATTTAGTACTAACCATAATCATTCATTAGTTTACATTATAGTTGCAAAGTAGGCAACACAATAATTTCCAAATAAAATTCTCAAAGCTAAAACAATAAAAAATTATTCATAACTCATTTCTCCAAATAAATTTTCTCGTAAAAGCAGTGACTACAAAAAGTACTGTGCACAGAGCTGATTTGAGCCACCTCTTGGCCTTGGCTCAATGTCCCTTATGCTTCTCAATATCCTTTTTAACTGAAACACACAATTTAAAGTGTTTCAGTACTTATTTAAATTGTTTATAATCATAAGGTTCCATAATTAAATTTTATTGATACTATTCCTTTCATTAGTCAACCTATAATATTGCCCTTTAATGCACACTAGGTGAATTAATTTTAATGTTATCAATATGTCACATTTTGTAGTCCTCAAGTGTTGGTATATGTGACCAATTTCATTTCCAAATGTATTACATTTTATTGCAATTTATTAGATTTTGGTATACTGTTTTGACCTAGCCGGACGACCTAGTTCCCTTAGTTTTCGAGTTCTGGTCTGAATTACAAACTTGTAGGTCTATGTCTTAGTGAACTTTTGCCACAAATTTTAGGTCATTTGAAGTTTACTAGACCAAGTTATGGTCATTTTACCAATGCTGGACAGGTTGCACTAAAATGGCAAATTTATGTCATTTTTAGGTCATTTCTGATTCTGGCAGTTTTTTTACCCGAAATTTTGCAAGCATTTTGACTTGCTTATGGTCATTTTTGGGTTCTAGTGTCTTCATAAGAGTTGTAGCTCTATGTCTAAGCTTTCCATGGTATAAATTTCAGATCTTTTGGACCTGTTTTGAGTGAGTTATGGCCAAAATACTGACTGCTGTTCAAATGGTCAATTTTCAAGTTTGCAAAGTCACTAATCCGGATTTGGTCAATTTTCATGTCACTTTCTGGACAGAATTTAGGTAGGCTTCCAACATGAAAGTTGGCACATTTTGTGCCTAGTTTCACCTCCAATTGGCCTCATACCAATTGGAGTCACACACTTAGGGTTATATGCTTATTTGCATACTGCCCTTAACTCATTTTTGAGGCATCAACCAATCACACATTCCACTAACCATACTTCACTTACCAAACCTAATTCTGCTTTTGGTACTAATCACAACCATTCATTAGTTTACATTATAGTAACTTTGGGCATAATATAACCAATTTGCAATGCACCATTTATACTTCCATTTCACAATATCCAACTTCAACAATACATATACATGAATACCTCTCATTAACACATCTAATTTCCCACCAACAATTACATACACATACTGCCATCCTTAGTACCATAATTCAGCAAATTATTTCATGAATTTAAACACTCTAGCATACATCACAAGGCTGCCCAATTGCTCATATACATCAAGCTTCCCAATTTCAATATATAATCTCACTTTACATTCATAATTCACACACACAAGAGGATTAAATTGCTAGCACTTCAAATGGACTCAACCAACATTAATTCCATCAATTACCACCAATTTAATGTAAGAGAAACTTAAGCAACTCACCTCCCATGGCTGCCAAAAATGGACAATCCATAACTCAATCACTTATTCAAATTTCTTCACCCAAAATATTACCCATAACCTCAACACAAGTTTTAATTAAGCAAGGGAAGAAAGTGTATAACATCCTCACTTTAGCTAGTCCGTACAGTCTACTGTTTCGCTGATCAATGTCAATCCGGGCAGCTAGAATATTTGAAATTATAATTAGACTAGAGTGAGGAGTTATAAATAAACCAAATAATAATAAAAAAAATAAAGAAATTTTTTTAGGAATGAAATACACTAAGGTTAAATAAGCCGAAACCCCAGTGATGAGTAACCCGAAGGGGAAGTTACGGTGAAGGCCGTTAACAACCCTAGACCCGGGGAAAACTTCATAAAATAATTTTTGGGATTATTGGGGTTCTTATGACAATAAAATGTTAAAAAAACACAAGGAAAATTTAATCAATTGGTACACACAATTTTAGCTCAATAAGCCAAACGGAGGGCATTTTGGTCATTTCATCTTCAGAGATGATTTTTGGCCAACTTGTCCAGTTTAATAAATAATTTATATGACATAAAATGTGAATAGATATTGTTAAAAATTTAATTAAGAATGAGTAGAAAAGAAAACAAAAGAAAAGAAAATGAAAGAAAAGTGGAATTATGACATCATATGATGTCATTAATGAGCTCTCCACCAATCACAACTTAACATAATTACTTAAGGGACAAAATGGACACAAAATAAGATAAAACCAAAAAAGAAAAGTCTAGCAGCCATTTCTTCTTCAACTAGCCGAATTGCTTAAGAGAGAGAGAGAGAGAGGACAGAAAAACCTCCATGAAAGCTTGATAAAGCTTGAATCCCCACCCTTTCTCACCATAAAAGCCCTAGTTGTCTTCACAAAAAATTCACCCCACACCTTGAGGAAGCTTTGGGCAGAAACATTTTGAAGAAAATTTGAAGTTTTGCAAGGCCCAAACTTAGTTCCAAAAAGTTTAGTGACTAAACTTACCCTTTCTCTTTTAATTCATGTTGAAGGAGTGAAATTGAATGCAAACTTGCAAGAAAATTTAATAAATATCATGTGTATGTCTTGCTTAAAATTCCAGCAGCCTTGGGCTTGGTAGGGTTTTGAAGATTTTCTTGAATTAAAATGGTACCCTAGCTGCCCTTAATACTAACCTATTGTTTAGGATAGTGAAAGGCAAGTGAATGCATGATTTGAGATGGAATGGGTTAGGGTTTGGGTATGAAATTGAGACGTTGATCATGTAATGGTGAAAGTAAGTTTTAATGGTCAATTAGTGACCATTTGGTTATGTGTGAATAAGAAATGAAGTGGTTTGTTTAGTGAGAATTGAAGTTAACGTTGCTGCCTTGGCTGACCTGTAGGACTGAGCATGAGTCCAGTAGATTTGAGCAGCAATAACTGGAGTTGTGGAGGTTCTCAAGGCCAATTGGACATGAAATTAGACACATAATCGCACAACTTTAGTGAAGAAACCATGCCCAGAAAATCAAACCAAGTTGACCTAAAGATTGCCCTAATCTGGGTGACCTGCATTCTGCCTGGGAAAATGACCAAATGAATAGTATTTATTCATTTGGTCATAACTCAGTGTAGAAAATTCCAATTGACCTGAAATTTTACCAGCAGAAAGCTGAGATATAGACCTATAACTTTCATGAGGAAACCAAATCCAAATTATGACCATAATATGTTCAAAAGGTGACATGTATTCACTGCACAAAACACTATAGATTTGGTCAGTCCAGAAAATCTGGAAAGTTTGCAATCCAGCCAGTTATGGTTTTTAGCTACAACTTGAGGTACAAAACTCCAAATGGAGTGATTCAAAAAAGGAAATGTAACTAGACACAATAAGGAACAACTTTCATGTTGATAACTTTGCCAAATTTTTATTGTAAAAATGACCAATGGAACAGTAAATACAAGGCTTGAAATCTGAAAATTTTGAACAACTAACACTAAGCTTAGAAATGGTGTTGGCAACCAATACCAACAATTTTAGAATGCAAAATGTGGTATGTTGGGAGTATTAAAACCAATGTAACTATTGCCTATGCAAAAGTCAACATTTTAGTTGACTAATGAAATGAATAGTAACACATAAACTTAAATTTCAAGAATTGTAAAATTTAAAAGTGTAACATGCCTTAGTACACCCAACAAGATTGGTTTGGATAGGTTGGCATGCCAATAGGGTTCTGTTAGCAGTACTGCATATGGCTTCTTGCCATTCTGTGTTTTATGGCCTCACGTGCCATTCTGTGATATAATAGCCTTTGGCTATGTTGATTGAGTTGTTATACTTGGGTTTTATCCCTGATAATTATTACAGCTTATTAGCTGTTCTGTTGCGCACTGGGAGACACAATGTGACCGATGGTGTGATGGTCCGAGGTACTTTGTAGCCAGTGCTAGTTTACCCATTTATCCAATCCAGTCAACTAGTATAGGTTACTTTGGCAGTTAAAATAAATCTTACCAAATTTTAATCGAATAATGCTACAATGAATGCCAGGAATTAAGTCTACATAAAGCGTACACATACATTCTGCATTTTTATTTTATTTAGTTATTTTATTTTATATTGTCACCACTAAGCAGAATTGCGTAGCACATCGCTTTTGCCACGCGCAGGTACTAGAGACATAGCTGGAGAGTCCAGCAGACCTCAGACTGGGTGAACTTTCATATCTGCACACAGAGTCTAGAGTCACCTCACATTTTCAGTGCATTGGTAGGACATTAGTTTACTTTTGGTATTTTATATTTTGTAAACTTTTGTAATTAGACTTTTATTTTGTCATGGATATTACAAACTCATGTAATTATGTTTTGATGTAAACATCTATAAATCATGTTCAATAATAAATTTGAGTATTTCTTATTGAGTTGAGTATGATATGAAGTGAATTGAATTTTGAGATATTGAAGTCATTTGAGAAATTGTGGAAAGATGTTGGTGGTTGACTAAGATTGATATTATGATTATATTGGAAGTGTTTTTAACAGATTCAGAAGAACTATTTTTCCAATTTACGGTGGGCACTCTGCTGAATTTTTTATAGAATTTGCAAAAAATTCAGATTAATCAAAATTGTAAATAAATGAGTTAAAAAGGTTAAATTGTAATGGAAATATGATTTGGTACTCTGGTACACTGTGTGGCATATCTTGCTCAGCTACACTGTAGATGGGTAAGGGGTGTCACATTTAGTGATATCAGAGCTTCGGTTTAGGCGTTTCTGGGCCTAGATAGAGTGCATACCATTGCATTACATTTATTTGTAAGTGTTGAGGTGACACTGATGCAGATCTATTTGTTTGCTTATTTTGATTAGGATATGGATCCTACTTCTCAAAGAGCAGTTGATGAAGAGGTGGAGAGTCATGCTCCACCAAGGGCTGAATCTGAAGGCAAGAGAGAATCTGCTCCACTAGCAGCTGAGGCACCTGCCTAACCTCAGTTTGCATTATTTCAGCAAATGATCGAATTTTACCAGTAAATGATGGAGGTAATTCCACCGCCACAACCACAAGCACAACCTCCACCAGTACCACATAAGTCCCATTTAGAGAAACTGTGAAAACATGGGACTATAGATTTCTTTAGAAAGAAGGATGATGACCCTATGATAGCAGAAAACTGGTTGGATAGAACAATCAGAGTGTTGAAACATCTTCATTGCACCCTCAAGCAGAACCTAGAGGGTGCTGTGTCCCTACTTCAAGATATTGCATACCAGTGGTGGGACACAGTAACTAGTGAGGTGCAATTAGATTAGATAACCTGGGATTTCTTCCTCATAAAGTTCAAAAAGAAGTATGTTAGTAAGGTGTATTTAGAAGTGAGAAGAAGAGAATTTATCAGTCTGAGATAGAGGCAACTATCAGTGGTAGAGTATGAGCGTGAATTCATCAGACTAAGCCGGTATGGGAGGGAGATAGTCCCTACAGAGGCAAAGAGGTGCAGAAGGTTCAAAGAAGGGCTCAATGACAATATCAAAGTCATGATAACAGCATTGGAGATCACGAATTTTGCCAAATTAGTAGATGCTGCATCGAAAGTAGAAAGAGTCTAAATAAATGAGCAAAATATAAGGGAAAGACAGCAGAAGAGGGGTCTAGGTCAGTCCAGTTCATTTTCTGCTCCCAGTAAGAAGAGTAAGGGTCCTCCTGCTCAGGGTTCAGGACAACCACAAGGTCAGGGTCAGTCCCAGGGGCCCAGACCACAGTTCACACCTAGGAGAGGCCAGTCCACACCATCAGTGGGCAGCTCTCCAGGAACGGTGTTCAGGGGACCAGCCCCAGCATCTTCTGCCTGACCATACTGCTAGCAGTGGCATAAGGGGGACTATTGGCAAGTGACTGGTGCATGCTTACGGTGTGGATCTACAGAACATCAGATCAAAAATTATCCGAAAAGGACTACTATAATTGTTCCAACACAAATAGATAGGCCTGCCCCTGCACCTCAAAGGGGTAGGAAGCCGGGTAAATCTAAGGCAGCTAGTCGATCACTAAGGCCTGCATCTGAGTCAGTTGAGAGTCCAGAGGCCAAAGTACCTGATAGAGCCTATGCCATGAGAGCCCAGGAAGAGCAAGATGCCCCAGATGTTATCAGGGTATGTTCTCCCTCTACAATGCATTTGTGCATGCATTGGTGGATCCAGGATCCACTCATTCATACATTTGCATCAAACTACCCATAGAGAGGGGAGTTTCAATAGAGGAGAGTGATCAAGACATTCTGGTCACAAATTCACTAGGCCACAGTGTGGTAGTGAATAAGGTGTATAAAAGTTGCCCGTTGAGGATTCAGGGGTATGAATTCTCAGCAAACCAAATTGAATTTCCCTTGCACAAATTTGATGTGATTTTAGGAATGGACTGGTTATCACGTCATCAGGCAATAGTTGATTGCAAATTGAAGAGGATTTCTCTGAAAACTCCTAAGGGTAATGAGATTTCAATTGTGGGGGAAAGGACAGATTTCTTGTCTAAAGTTATCTTAGCCACAATTGTAAGAAGATTGATGAGAAAAGGCTGTGAAGCTTACCTAGCACATGTGGTTGATACTAGGTAGGCTAAGTTGAACTTGTATGATATACCCACAGTAAGAGACTTCCCAGACGTATTTCCTGAAGAATTGCTTGGTTTACCCCCAAAAAGGGAAGTCGAATTTGCTATTGAGGTAATGCTGGGTACAACACTAATTTCTATTGCTCCTTATAGGATGGCACCCACTGAATTGAGGGAGTTGAAAATTCAGTTGCAGGAGTTACTCGATAAGGGGTTCATATACCCTAGTGTGTCACCATGGGGAGCTCTAGTGCTGTTTGTGAAGAAAAAGGATGGAACCTTAAGATTATGCATTGATTATCGGCAGTTGAACAAAATAACTGTAAAGAATAAATATCCGTTGCCCAAAATTAACGATCTATTTGATCAATTAAAGGGAGCCGGTGTATTTTCAAAAATTGATCTCAGATCAGGGTATCATCAACTAAGGGTAAAGGATGCAGATGTGTCAAAAACTACATTCAGAACCCTGTATGGACATTATGTATTCCTAGTGATGCCATTTGGGTTAACAAATGCACCAGCAGCATTTATGGACCTTATGAACTGTATCTTCCATCCATACTTAGATTGGTTTGTAGTGGTCTTTATTGATGATATTCTGGTGTATTCCAAGACCAGGGAAGAACATAATGAACATTTGAGGATTGTTCTGCAAACCCTGTGAGAAAAGAAGTTGTGTGCTAGGTTGTCCAAGTGTGACTTTTGGATGAGTGAAATCTCCTTCCTTGGACATATAGTATCAGCTAAGGGGATCAGAGTGGATCCCAAAAAGATAGAAGCAGTAATGGAATGGAAGCCTCCCAGAAATACAACTGAGGTCAAAAGTTTCTTGGGGCTAGCTAGGTATTACAGAAGATTTGTGAAGGGGTTTTCTCTCATAGCTGCTCCTATGACCAAGTTGTTACACAAAAATGTGAAATTTGGCTGGAGCGACAAGTGCCAAGCTAGTTTTGAGAGGCTGAAGGCTATGTTGACAGAAGCACCAGTGTTAACACAGCCAATGTTGGGAAAGGACTTTGTGGTCTACAGTGATGCTTTGCATAATGGGTTAGGGTGTGTATTGATGCAAGAGGGGAAAGTGGTCACCTATGCTTCCAGGTAGTTAAGGCCACATGAACAGAACTACCCTACTCATGACTTGGAGTTAGCAGTAATTATCTTCGCACTGAAGATATGGAGGCATTATTTGTATGGTGAAAAATGTTACATCTATACAGACCACAAAAGTCTAAAGTATTTGCCAACCCAGAAGGAGCTCAATCTTAGACAGAGGTGATGGATTGAATTCCTAAAGGACTATGATTGTGTAATAGATTATCATCCTAGAAGGGCAAATGTAGTTGCTGATGCTCTAAGCAGAAAGTCCATCACAGCTTTAAGATCACTAAATTCCCATCTGTCCCTAGCTCAAGATGGAGCTATTTTGGCTGAGTTACAAGTGAGGCCAAACCTGCTACAGTAGATACAAGATGGGCAGAAGGCAGATGAAAAATTAATAGCTATTGTGGGTAAAATTCTAGAGGGGAAGGAAACTGATTATGAGGTGAAAATAGATAGGTGTCCATACTACAGAGGAAGAGTGTGTGTACTAGATGATGGGGAACTAAAGACTAGTATTCTGAAAGAAGCACACACTAGTGTTTATGCTATGCACCCAGGAAGCACAAAAATGTATAATGATTTGAAGCCTCATTATTAGTGGCCTGGTATGAAGAGGGATATAGCTGACTATGTGACTAAGTGTTTGACATGTCAGCAAGTTAAAGCAGAACATCAAGTTCCATCAGGATTGCTATAGCCAATAAGCATACCTGAATGGAAATGGGACTGGGTCACTATGGATTTTGTTAGTGGTCTACCTCTCACCCAGAAAAAGCATGATGCAGTATGGGTGATAGTGGATAGATTAATGAAGTCAGCACATTTTCAGCCAGTTATGTAACACCCTCCCGGTAACCACTCCGTACATTCTACTATTCCGGTGACCGGTGTCGGTCCGGACAGCTAGAACGTCCGGAAAAATATTAAAATTATAGTCGAAAACCATAATTAACTCAAATATTAATAAGAAACACTTAGTAAAAATTTTAGAAATAAAATACAACCAAGCAAAGCAATGGTGCCCAAGCGATGGGTAGCAGGAGGAAGTTGCGGTTCTCGCAACGAGGAGCCCTAGACCCGGGGGAAAAATTATAAAATAATTTTTGGGACTCCAGAGAAGGGTAATTGAGGTTCCCATGGCATTAAAATGCCAAGAAAATACCTAGAAAAAATTTTCAATCGGTACAGACGATTTTGACCCGTTAAGCCAAACGGAGGGCATTTTGGTCATTTCGCCTTCCGAGGTGATTTTTGGCCGACTTGTCCAGTTGAGTAAATAATTAATGTGACATAAAATATGAATTAATGTTGATGAAAAATTTATTAAAAATGAGAAATGAAAATAAGAAAACAAAAGTAAGAAGAAAAGTAAGTAAATGGGAATTATGATGTCATTAAGAAAAACTATGACCAATCAAAATTTAGCCATTATTTGACTAACTAATAAAGAGATAAAAGAAGACCTAAACAATTAAAAAACCAGCTGCTTTCTTCTTCTTCTTCTTCCTTAAAAACGTGATCCTCTCTTCTTCCTCCCTCCATGAAAATTTTCTTTCATTACCTCCATTTCCCATGAGTTTCCACCACTAAACCCTAACCCCTTTCATTAAACCTTGACCATATCACTTGGAGAAGCTTTTGGCAGCCAAGGAAAGGAAGAAAAGTGAGGTTTAGGGCTTTGGAAATTCTGCCCAAACAAGGTTAGTGCACTTATACCCATTAAACTCTTTAATTCCATGATTTTGGACTTGAACTTAGTAAGATTTGTAGTTTAAATGAACAAAAAACCTATGGGTATGAACACTTCAATTTCGGCAGCCCTAAGAAGAACCAATAAGGGAGTGTTTTGAATGTTTTTAATGGACTTAGCATGAGTTGGAGATTGTATTTAAGTCATATATTTACATAGATGTTGAACTAGGGTGCTAATGGAGGGTTATGGGTAAATTGCCTTGGATACTAGGGTTTTGAAGCATGAAAAAGTGACTTGGCTGACCAACCTATTAAAGAACACTCTAATGGTCAATAAGTGACCATTTTGGATATGTTGACCATAAATGGGACTGAAAAATGGTGGGGCAAAGTCAAGGTATAAACTGCCCTATGACAGCAGCATAGGGACTGAAAATTCAGTCCCTTTGCACAGCCATAACTTGGGCTGTGTTAGTCCAATTGGTGTTTGGCCAATTGGACATGAAACTAGGCTTATAATGGCACATTTTTTCTGAAGAAACCATGCCCAAAAGACCAAAGCAAAAGGGTCAAAACTCAGCCACAATCCGGATACCCTGCACTGAATTCTGCAGAATTTGCCAAATGAACAGTAACTGTTCATTTGGCCATAACTCACTGTAGATTTGGTCAATTGGCCTGAAATGTTTACAGCAACAAGTTAAGACATAGACAAACAACTTTCATGAAGGAACCTACCCCAAATTATGGCCAGAACCCATTCATCCAAGTGACTCAAGTTACTGTTTATGCACTGTAGATATGGTAAATTTCTGCAGAATGCATATCCGGACAGCTTGGGTTTTTGAGCCATATCTGGAGCTACAAAACTCCAAATGGAGTGATTCAAAAAAGGAAATTCAACTAGACAAAATAAGGAACAACTTTCATGTTTTACATTTCTTCAAATTCCAACAGTAACAGTGTCCAATGGAACAGTGAAGTTGACTCACCAAAACTGAAAATTCTGCATGTGTTGGGTTAAA
Organism: Hevea brasiliensis; assembly: GCF_030052815.1. Lineage (NCBI taxonomy): Eukaryota > Viridiplantae > Streptophyta > Magnoliopsida > Malpighiales > Euphorbiaceae > Hevea > Hevea brasiliensis. The sequence goes on along the minus strand of NC_079493.1, from coordinate 74,966,741 downwards.
CTTAGAAATGGTATTAACACTTAATGCCAACAAGTTTTAAACACCAAATGTGGTATGTTGGGAGTGCCAAAGTCAATGTACACATTTTTATTCCAAAAGTCAACATTTTTGTTGACCAAGGAGGTGAATAGTGACACCAAAACCAAAAATTGGCAATTTTGCCAAAATGACCTAAGCTTTGAGAAAGTGACCAAAACTAACAAGTTTTAAATGCAAAATGGGGTACATTGGGATTGTTAAAACCAATGCACCTATGTTCTATGCAAAAGTCAACTTTTTGTTGACTATTGAAGTGAATAGTGACATAAAAACTTGAAATTCAAAAAAATTGAAGAATTCAAAAGTATCAAATGCCGTAGTAGGCCTAATGTGATTGGTTTGGATAGGTTGGCATGCCAATAGGGTTCTGATAGCAGTACTGCGTATGATATATGGCTTCATTGCCATTCTATGATGTGATAGCCTATGGCTATACTGATTATGATGTTTTACTTGGCTTTATGCCTTATTGCTTATATGGCTTATTAGCCATTCTGTTTTACACGGAGACACATTGTGACCGATGGTGTGACGGCGAGGTACACGTACCCAGTGCTAGTTTACCCGTTTATCCAGTCCGGTCGATTTGTATAGGTTACTTGGGCATGGAAAAGTATAACTGTAATTGAACTGATTGTTAAAGAAAATACGAAAACTAAATATCAGGAATGATTACGATAGAATACAATGAAAACTTAAAATTCATGAAGAAGTAAATATCATAAAACGTAATTAGCCCTCGACTAAACACTAAGTTGGTAATTATTCAGTTCTTATGAACACAATGGCTAAGAAATTATGATTTTTATGTTGCATATTATTTCTTTCTATTTTATTATTTGCACCACTAAGCTTTATGCTTAGCGCGTCGCTTTTGCAACGCGTAGGTACTGAAGATTGGACAGAGCGCCAGTAGACCACAGATTCGGTAAGGCAGTTCTGATTACGCATAGTGTCTGTGTCACCTCACTGTCAGCAGTGCATTGGTAGGACGCTAGATGTCATTTTGGTATTTTGTAATTGATTTTATTTTCTCGTATGTATTTGAACTTATGTAATATATTTTGATATTCATGTAAATAATGTAAAGTGTGGTTGTAAATGGAAAAGTGAATGTTTATCTATGATATATGCATGGTATCATATGAGATGGATGAATGATTGAGAAATGAATGGTTGACAAATGTTGAGAACTGAAATTGAGAAATATTGATGAGATTTTGATATTGGAGTTTGGAAATGATTGAATGTGAATATTGGAAGTGTTTTTCACAGGTTCCGAAGAACGGTTTTCTCCATTTTTAGCCGGTACTCCGCCGGATTTTCTTTAAAATTTTCGGAACCTCAAATAAATAATAATTTCGATAAATGGCTTAAATAAATTATATTTCACAAGTTATATTCAAAAGGAAGAATAAAAATGAATTAAGATAAAATAGAGTGCTCGGCACACTGAGTGGCATAACTTGCTCGGCTACACTGTAGTCGGGTAAGGGGTGTCACAAGTTAAGACTGACTACTCACTGGAGAAGCTAGCAGAGTTGCATATCAGTGAGATAGTTAGACTGCATGGAATTCCACTTTCCATCATATCTGATTAAGACCCAAGGTTTACATCGAGATTTTGGAAGAAGTTGCAAGAAGCCTTGGGCACACAACTCCACTTTGGCATGGCTTTTCATTCTCAGACGGATGGACAGTCAGAACGAGTAATTCAGGTAAACCTAAAACTAATTGAATTTTTATAACTAATAAATTGAAATGATAGTAACAATGTGAATTATGTGATAGATCCTAGAGGATATGCTGAGGAGTTGTGTCATTGAGTTTGAGGGCAGTTGGGATAGATATCTCCCACTGGTAGAATTTGCATATAATAATAGCCATCAAGCTAGCATTCAAATGGCCCCATATGAAGCACTGTGTGGGAGGAAGTGTAGAACTCCAGTGTGTTGGACTGAATTGGGCGAAAATAAACTGGTAGGACCAGACATGGTGAAACAGATTGAGGAGAAAGTGAAGATAATCAAAGCTAATTTGAAGGTTGCCTCAGATAGACAGAAATCTTATGCCGATTTGAAGAGAAAAGAGATAGAGTATGCAGTTGGCAACAAAGTGTTTCTCAAAGTCTCACTGTGGAAGAAAGTACTGAGGTTTAAAAGAAAGGGTAAGTTAAGCCCTAGGTTCATTGGCCCATATAAAGTCATTGAACATGTGGGACCAGTGGCCTATCGGCTAGCTTTACCACCAGAACTGGATAAGATCCATAATGTATTCCATGTGTCTATGCTAAGAAGATACCGCTCATACCCTTCACATGTCATCTCCATGGAAGAGATTGAAATCCAACCGGACTTGACATATATAGAAGAACCTATATGGATCCTGGCTCGGGAAGTGAAGGAACTGAGAAATAAACAAATTCCACTGGTGAAAATACTTTGAAGGCACCATAATACTAAAGAGGTAACTTGAGAAAGTGAAAAGATGATGAGGCAACAGTTCCCTCAACTGTTCGCATCAGGTAAATTTCGAGGACTAAATTTTTATTAGAAGGGAAGAGTTGTAACATCCTCACTTTAGCTAGTCTGTACAGTTTACTATTCTGGTGACCAATGTCGATCTGAACAGCTAGAATATTTGAAATTATAATTAGACTAGAGTGAGGAGATATAAATAAACCAAATAATGATCAAAAAAATCAAAGAAAATTTTTAGGAATGAAATACACTAAGGTTAAATGAGCCGAAACCCTAGTGATGAGTAACCCGAAGGGGAAGTGACGATGAAGGCCGTTAACAACCCTAGACCTGGGGAAAACTTCATTAAATAATTTTTGGGACCTCAAGGAAGGATTATTGGGGTTCCTATGATAATAAAATGTTAAGAAAACACAAGGAAAATTTAATCAATCGGTACACAAAATTTTAGCTCAATAAGCCAAACAGAGGGTATTTTGGTCATTTCGTCTTCAGAGATGATTTTTGGCCAACTTGTCCAGTTAAATAAATAATTTATATGACATAAAATGTGAATAGATATTGTTAAAAATTTAATTGAAAATGAGTAGAAAAGAAAAGAAAAGAAAATGAAAGAAAAGTGGAATTATGACATCATATGATGTCATTAATGAGCTCTCCACCAATCACAACTTAACAAAATTACTTAAGGGATAAAATGGACACAAAATAAGATAAAAACAAAAAAGAAAAGTCCAGCAGCCATTTCTTCTTCAACCAGCCGAAATGCTTAAGAGAGAGAGAGAGAGAGGAGAGAAAAACCTCCATGAAAGCTTGAATCCCCACCCTTTCTCACCATAAAAGCCCTAGTTGTCTTCACAAAAAATTCACCCCACACCTTGAGGAAGCTTTGGGAAGAAAAATTTTGAAGAAAATTTGAAGTTTTGCAAGACCCAAACTTAGTTCCAAAGAGGTTAGTGACTAAACTTACCCTTTCTCTTTCAATTCATGTTGAAGGAGTGAAATTGAATGCAAACTTACAAGAAAATTTAATAAACATCATGTGTATGTCTTGCTTAAAATTCCAGCAGCCTTGGGCTTGGTAGGGTTGTCACACCCTACCCCTCTGTATGGCATAACATGATCCCGTAGTATACCTAATGAATTACCAACTTCGTCTACTGATAACCCATTAAATACACTACAAGGGATTTTAAAACTTTTCTTACTTATTTACAGGTGTTAAAAACTTTTTGTGAACTAACTTGAAACAGTTAACACATTTAGACTATTAGTAATTTCTGTAAAAATTTTGGCAGAGTGCCATCTGTATTTTGGATAAAACAGTTCTTCAGAAAACCTGTAAAAAGCGCTTCAATGTATTTCCAAATCTCCACTTCAACAGTTAAATAACACAATTTCTTTTTCAACTCAAATCCACAATAATTTTTCAAAGACTGAGATAAAAGAAAGATAATACAATTTTTTACAAGTCAAAATACTCATAATTTACTTTACAACTTCAATGTACAATTTTAATTTACAACTGCTCAAAACCAAGAAAAATATATACATACAGTGAATATACATTACAATACAAAATGCAAAATGTGGTATACTCAATATACTTGATGATCTCTCACTGAATGCACTAGCAACCTAGTCTGCTGCCCTGTCCGTCTGTCTACCTACGACAGCAATGGAAAGCTATCGCTGAGACAATGTCTCAGTGGTGCACAACATTAACAAATACAACTTTAAATCAAATTTCATAAATCACATAAATGATGGATACATAAAACCATGGTTAAATTCAAGACAATGAATGTCATAAGGAATTTAACACAATATCACATTAAATCTCAGTAATCAAAACATAGTTAAATTCAAAAGACAGTGAATGTCAATAAGAATTTAAACTCCAATTCACAATATCACAATAAATCTCAATAGTCAACATGGTTAAATTCAAAAGACAGTGAATGTCAATAAGAATTTAAACTCCATTTCACAAATTATCAAATCGCATAATAACACAATTTAGTCGAATAATTTAAGAATACAGTGTTGCCAATTCATTCACAACTTAAGCCATGACACAAAATTTCCGATCAATGCCGCGTTGTACACCACGACAAAGTAATCACAACCCCACTAATCGAAATCAATGAGGAAGGGAGCTAGCTATATAATGAGTACTCATCCGATCACCTCAACTGGTAAACCAAAGAGGGAGAAAAATAAACGATCATGACTCCATAAATGGAGAAGGAAAATAAACGATCACAACCCCATAAATGGAGAAGGAATGATACGATACTGTCATGCTAAGTGTGAACACAAAATCAATTCCAAACATTTTATTCAAATGATTCGTGAGAATCCAATAAATTTCCAAAGTCATAATTTCATTCACAAAATGGCAACACAATTCATAAGTAACTTCAATTTTCACAAATCACACTAAATAATTTTTTTTCACAGTTTCAAACCATTTACAATGCTTTTCAAGCAATAAGTATCCATTCAAACACATTTCCATAATTGAAAACAATAATATACAAATAGTCATAATTTATTTCAATTGAAAAATTCAAAAGAAATAACTGTTGTGCACAAACCTCTGATATCTGTCTCCTGGTCTTAACTCAGTGTTTCCTTCCCTTTCCCTGAGTCTTTGCTAACTGAGAAACACAATTTGAAGTGTTTCAAGATTAATTAAACATCTCTAACGATAATGCTTGATAATTAATTTACTGAATTCTATTATTTGCTTAGTCAACCTAGTATGTCGACCCTCGATACATTCTAGGTGAATTAGGTTTTAAGGTTACCAATATGTCACATTCGATAGTCTTTTAGGGTTGGTACATTTTACCAAATTCATTTTCATGTATCTTGCATTTTCTTGCAATTTGCTGGATTCTGGGATACTAGTTTGACCTAGCTGGACGACCTAGTTCCCTCGGTTTTCGGGTTTCGGTCAAAACTAAAAACTTGTGAATCTATGTCTTATGGAACGCGGGGCAAAATTTTAGGTCATTCTGAGTTATGTAGACCAAGTTATGGTCATTTTACTATTGCTGGTCAAATTGCACCAAAATTGGTCACTTTAGGTCATTTTAGGTCATTTTAGGTTCGGACAGTTTTTGGACCTGAACTTGTGCAAGCTGTTTGACTTGCTTATGGTCATATCTTGGCTTTGGTGTCTTCATAAGACATGTAGATATAGGTCTTAACTATTCGTGGTCAAAATTTCAGGTTAATTGGACATGTTTTGAGTGATTTATGGCCAAAACACTAACTGCTGCTCAAATGGTCAGTTTTTTGGCCTTAATTGCACTAATCCGGATTTGGTCACTTTTCAAGTTACCTTACAAGCAGAATTTTAGCAAGCTTCCTTCATGAAAGTTGGCACATTTTGTGCCTAGTTTCACCTCCAATTGGTCTCATACCAATTGGAGCCACACACTTAAGGTTCTAGACCAAAATGCACACTGCCCTATTGCACTTCCTTTATTACTCATCAAATATCAGTTTTAGCATTTACCAATTCACACATTCTTACCCAATCTGGTTTGTACCATAACCTAAACATATTTTATCACATATTGTTGATCATTTTGGCAGCTTACAATCACATTCAATATGCACATTATAGTCCAGAATTTACCAACTTCAATTTACACACAATTTAACTACATAACAAGCTCATTTACATGCCTAAACTCAAACCCTTGTACACATATACAATCTGCCATAGCAAGCACCATAATTCAACCATGTAATTTCATAAACCAACCCATGAAATAACATTTTTTTGGTTCACAATGCAAGCTGCCAATTCATACATCACACTCCATTAATTTCCAAGCTTCCAAATTTAAATACACATTCACAATATACTTAGTATACATCACCCAATTTATTCCTACACATATAAACACATAATCAACCCTTTAATCTACCATTTACAAGCAAGAATAAACTGCCCTCAAGGAGTTTCCATGGCTGCCAAAAATAAACATCTCCCTTAGAACATTAAACTCCAAAATTCTTTTCACAATTCAAGTACCCATAACTTCCTTACTAACTTTAATGAAGCACTAACCAAAAACACAAACTTACCACTTTGGAAACTCTTCAAAATCTCTCCAAAACTTGGTCTTCTTGCTGCCAATCTACTGCCCAAGTGGTGTAGACTAACTTTGATGAAGGAACTTAGGAAGAAATTGGCTTACTTCATGCATGCATGGAGCTTAGCCATGGACGGCCATGGAGGAACTTGAGAGAAAAAGAAGAATTCGGCTAGTTCTGGTTTGGGAGGTTGAAGATGGTAGTTTCAGTCCACTAATGCTTAATATGGGTCCCTTAAGAGGTCACTAGTGGAGCACTAACTTGGTTAAATAAGTCATAAATCTTAATTTCCTTAATTTTGCTCATTTGCCACTAATCTTTTACTATTTACATAATGTATCTCAATTTAATTTTTCATGTCATTTCTAAAGTGTTATATCATTTATTTTTAATGGAAATTGAGGTCAAAAGGCAACTCGGGGAGTCAAATGACCACAATGGCCCTGTTCGGGTTGTATTTCCAATTTTTCGGTAACACCGGGTTTTGTCCGTTTTTCGATTTCTCACTTTTCTTTGTACTAATTAATAAATTTTTCTTTGATATTTCTAATGATATTTATACTTCAATAAATATTTATTTGAGACCTAAAAATATTTTCCAGGTTTCCCCGCAGTCTAAGGCTAGTCAACGGTCCGCGCCGTGACTTCCAGGTGCGGTCACCCATCGCTAAGGTTTTCGGCTCGCTTAACTTGGTTACATTTCTTTGCTATTATTTTTCCTTTGTTTTTCTTGTATTTTCTTTTCTTGTATTTCCTTATTTTATGTCTCCTCACTCATATCGAAGTGTAGTTCTAGGCATCCTAGCTGTCCGGACAACACTGGTCACCGGAACAGTAGAATGCACTACCGAACTTAGGGGTGTTACAATTCTCCCCCCCTTAAAATAAATTTCATCCACGAAATTTTACCCAATAGCCATCTTACAATAGTCATACATTTATTTTCTCTTTTCTATATGATCGTATAATATTCTTTTCCTCAAATTTGTATAAGACTTTTAACAATCTAATACAACGTTTAATTTGTTTGGATAACACCAATCTCCTCTTACTATTGTGCTGTCTAATATTTCGGTTCATGTTCCTTTTTGAATGACCCTTGAGGTCATGTTAGAATCATTTATCTAGTCATTGGTCCTCTGACCATTCTAGTCCATAATCTTCCTCACATTCGTAATATTTCTTTGTTATATATGAATCAACTGTTCAAATCTCTACTTCCATAACTCTTTTTATCTGTCAATATTCTATAACTTACTTCCTTTTGTACTGAATTATAACCTTTCGATATTCTAACTTTTGAGTTTTAGATCCCTAAGTAGGATTTTCAAACTTATTCCTAACAATTAAATTATGTCCTGGCATAACTATACCAAAACAGATGCCATTGGCAACTATTCTCATCTAGGTGTACTATCGGGTAGTACGTAGCTTTACACAATAATCTCAAGTTAGTACTGTAATCTGCAGCTTACAATATAAACATCAAGAACATTGCATAGTAACTACGATACATTCCAATAGATCTAACTTTCCTATCTTTTATCCTTTTCGAATTCACTAATATCCGAACTTATTCTAATTACAATATCCATTAGCAATTACTAACAGTAACATCCTTGCCCTCATCTAGAGTAATTCCATTACTGCATCTTACTTTTGCGTCCTCTTGCCTTACATTAAGTAGGCTCGCCAATTAGCTTTATAATTTATGGTGTGTTAGAAAATACTTTTCGCTGATAAACTCTTTCAAAACTAATTTCACTTATTATCACAATCCTTATCTTAAAGGACTAATCACTAATGCATCAAAATTTATTCCCCTGTAAAGGAATAACAATAGAACGTATAGTTCTAACACTAACATAAAAGTATGCAGACCCCAGGTCAAACAATACATATATATATATCTTAGTTACTATTTGAGAAAGTACCAGCAATAATGTCAAAAGTCTAAGCCTATTCTCTTTGCCGTATAACGTATACTCCAGCTGAAGCATCACCTTATTCTGGCTGATTCATAGTACTCTGACTTCTAGGTGTACTACCCCTACCTCTACCTCTGCCTCTACTAACTGATGGTGAACTCTTTGGGGTAGAAACTTGGGTTGATCCCTTTGGTGTAGTAAATGATCCAGAACGACATGGATTTACACAATCCCTAGCAAAATGACCAGTCTCTCCACAATTAAAACATGCTCATACGGCTCTATAACATACCCCACTATGTGGTTTACCACAAGTTTCACAAATTCGATCTGACAGCGCATTCCTGGGTTTCTGTTGAGTTTGCTGAGCAGATCGAGGTGGTTTCTGTCCAGAAGATCTATCTCCATTATATCCCTGAGCTCGGGGCTCCTCATATTCTTTTCTCTTTCTCAAATTACTGCTTGAGCTCTGACCCATAAGTTTCTCCCTCTTCTCTATTTCATGTTGCCCTTGTGGGGGTTGGGTCTATACTTGGGCTTGAGCTGACAGAGTATCAGCCATTTGTTGAAAGAAAGTGGCCATTTGTGCAGTAATTTATACTGGTAAAACTGGTACAGTCGGGCCTTTGACACTTTGTGGCGCTGGGGCCTCAACTTGTACCTCAGCCTCTATCGATTGATCGACTGAACGATCACCCTCTTCCATAGTCAATTCAAGGATCTTAGACCTCCCAAACAATTAACACAATGGGATTTCCTCCCGTTAGTGCATATTTATAATGTAATGTACAGTATGTATCAAACAATGATATTGAGCAGTTGTACTATGAAGAAAGAATATTCAAATTATAGGTGAAAACAGAATTTTAAAAACATTGCTCTGATACCACTAAAACATGCCACACCCTACCCCTCTGTAAGGCATAACATGATCCCGTAGTATACCTAATGAATTACCAACTTCATCTACTAATAACCCATTAAATACACTACAAGGGATTTTAAAACTTTTCTTACTTCATTTTACAGTGGTGAGCACTATTTACAGGTGTTAAAAACTTTTTGTGAACCGACTTGAAACAGTTAACACATTCAGACTATTAGTAATTTCTGTAAAAATTTTGGCAGAATGCCATCTGTATTTTGGATAAAATAGTTCTTCAGAAAACCTGTAAAAAGCACTTCAATGTATTTCCAAATCTCCACTTTAACAGTTAAATAACACAATTTCTTTTTCAACTCAAATCCACAATAATTTTTCAAAGACTGAGATAAAAGAAAGATAATACAATTTTTACAAGTGAAAATACTCATAATTTACTTTACAACTTCAATGTACAATTTTAATTTACAACTGCTCAAAACCAAGAACAATATATACATACAGTGAATATACATTACAGTACAAAATACAAAATATAGTATACTTAATATACTCGATGATCTCTCGCTGAATGCACTAGCAGCCTAGTCTGCTGCCTTGTCCGTCTGTCTACCTGCGACAGCAATGGAAAACTATCGCTGAGACAATGTCTCAGTGGTGCACAACATTAACAAATACAACTTTAAATCAAATTTCATAAATCACATAAATGATGGATACATAAAACCATAGTTAAATTCAAGACAATGAATGTCATAAGGAATTTAACACAATATCACATTAAATCTCAGTAATCAAAACATAGTTAAATTCAAAAGAAAGTGAATGTCAATAAGAATTTGAACTCCAATTCACAATATCACAATAAATCTCAATAGTCAACATGGTTAAATTCAAAAGACAGTGAATGTCAATAAGAATTTAAACTCTATTTCACAAATTATCAAATCACATAATAACACAATTTAGTCGAATAATTTAAGAATACAGTGTTGCGAATTCATTCACAACTTAAGCTATGACACAAAATTTCTGATCAATGCCATGTTGTACATCACGACAAAGCAATCACAACCCTACTAATCGAAATCAATGAGGAAGGGAGCTAGCTATATAATGAGTACTCATCCGATCACCTCAACTGGTAAACCAGAGAGGGAGAAAAATAAACGATCATGACTCCATAAATGGAGAAGGAAAATAAACGATCACAACCCCATAAATGGAGAAGGAATGATACGATACTGTCATGCTAAGTGTGAACACAAAATCAATTCCAAACATTTTATTCAAATGATTCGTGAGAATCTAATAAATTTCCAAAGTCATAATTTCATTCACAAAATGGCAACACAATTCATAAGTAACTTCAATTTTCACAAATCACACTAAATAATTTTTTTTCCACAGTTTCAAACCATTTACAATGCTTTTCAAGCAATAAGTATCCATTCAAACACATTTCCATAATTGAAAACAATAATATACAAATAGTCATAATTTATTTCAATTGAAAAATTCAAAAGAAATAACTGTTGTGCACAAACCTGTGATATCTGTCTCCTGGTCTTGACTCAGTGTTTCCTTCCCTTTCCCTGAGTCTTTGCTAGCTGAGAAACACAATTTGAAGTGTTTCAGTACTTAATTAAACTGTCTCTAACGATAATGCTTCATAATTAATTTACTGAATTCTATTATTTGCTTAGTCAACCTAGTATGTCGACCCTCGATGCATTCTAGGTGAATTAGGTTTTAAGGTTACCAAGATGTCACATTCGATAGTCTTTTAGGGTTGGTACATGTTACCAAATTCATTTTCATGTATCTTGCATTTTCTTGCAATTTGCTGGATTCCGGGATACTAGTTTGACCTAGCCGGATGACCTAGTCCCCTCGGTTTTCGAATTTTGGTCAAAAATAAAAACTTGTGGATCTATGTCTTATGGAACGCGGGAAAAAATTTTAGGTCATTCTGAGTTATGTAGACCAAGTTATGGTCATTTTACTATTGCTGGTCAAATTGCACCAAAATTGGTCACTTTAGGTCATTTTAGGTCATTTTAGGTTCGGCCAGTTTTTGGACCCGAACTTGTGCAAGCTGTTTGACTTGCTTATGGTCATTTATGGGCTTTGGTGTCTTCATAACACTTGTAGATATAGGTCTTAACTATTCATGGTCAAATTTTCAGGTCAATTGGACTTGTTTTGAGTGAGTTATGGCCAAAACACTAACTGCTGCCCAAATGGTTAGTTTTTAGGCCTTAATTGCACTAATCCGGATTTGGTCACTTTTCAAGTTACCATACAAGCAGAATTTTGGCAAGCTTCCTTCATGAAAGTTGGCACATTTTGTGCCTAATTTTACCTCCAATTGGTCTCATACCAATTGGAGCCACACACTTAAGGTTCTAGGCCAAAATGCACACTGCCCTATTGCACTTCCTTTATTACTCATCAAATATCACTTTTAGCATTTACCAATTCACACATTCTTACCCAATCTGGTTTGTACCATAACCTAAAAATATTTTACCACATATAGTTGATCATTTTGGCAGCTTACAATCACATTCAATATGCACATTATAGTCCAGAATTTACCAACTTCAATTTACACACAATTTAACTACATAACAAGCTCATTTACATGCCTAAACTCAAACCCTTGTACACATATACAATGTCACACCCTACTCCCCCGTAAGATGTAACATGATCCCGTAGTACACCAAATGAATTACCGTACTTCGCCTACCGATAACCCATTAGATATACTACAAGGGATTTTAAAAATAATTTTTATGAAATTTAAATCATCGATTAAAATCTAGTGTTATAAATTTTTTTTTTTTTTAAATTTCAGCAAATTGCCGGCTGTATTTTGAGAAAACAGTTCTTCAATCCTGCAAAAGAAAATGCTCCCAATATGTTTTCTCAAATACAACTTCAATAACTTCATTTGCACTTATAATTCAAATCTCAATAATCAAATCAATCTCCTCATAAAAGAAACATTTCATTGATTACAAGACTCAAAATTAATATTACAAAACTATTTAGATAAATGAAATCCCAAACTTACATTTACAATAATTTACATTTAATTACATACCAAAATATTTTACAAGAGTTTTTATACAATTGCTCAAATAATTTACATACATATTATTACATGCATACATCAAAACCTATGTACATGGGTATACCTATAATATACAGGTCGATCCGAAAGTGTCTTCAAAGAAACTTACTCAACTGCTCTATGCTCTTTTACTCGACGACATACAAAGCTATCGCTGAGTGGTGAACTCAGTGGTGCACAACTATAATTTAAAACATAGTACAATATACATTGACAAAATTTATAGTAAATAATTTGGAAATCTGAATACTCATCAAATTCCAAAACTCAAAATATTCATTGCCAATAATGTAAATCATTTGTATAAAATGACTTCGATCATGAAATTCAATTTATCAAATCATAACTAACCATTTAGGTAATTCTAACAAAATCAATTATACATAAATCATAATTGAAATCACAAATCTTTACCATTCAAAAGTCATTCTGTATCTCAAAAATCATTTTATATCTCAAAAATCATTCTTTATCTCAAAAATCATTCTTTATCTCACTAACTATGCAAGACTAATCCGAAAAGGCCATATTCGATGTGATTCTAACTCCCTATGGTCGGGAGGTCGAATCAGATTCTAACTCCCTATGGTCGGGGAGGTCGAATCATCTTGCACAGTACCATCACAATAATGAATCTTCCGCAAGGGCCATAACGATAAAATAAACTTAGATCTAACCTCAAATCAGAGGAAAATCTAAGCTTGTGCACGTACCATGGTAATCAAAATACAACTAACTCCATTGTCTTCTCAACAAATGAGAGAGACGGGTAATAACCTAGTCAAGCATTTATAGTGAGATAAAAAAAAAAATATCACAATCCTTTTAGTGAGCATAAATCACAATATAATTCGATTCAAAGTCAATTCCAATATCCAATAATTTTTATGCTCATCACAATTCAAATCATAAATTTGCATTTTTCCATGAAAATTACCATCACAATTCAAAACATGTTCTATCACAATTTTCCAAAACATAATTTATTCAATCCATAACAATACTTAATACTTGTGGAAATACCATTTCACAAAGCTAAATTCATACATACTATAACAATTTCAATAATCATTGAATTAAATCCAATGCTTGCTGAACATAATACATAAGAAAAATATGTCATTTAATCATATGAAATATTCAAAACAAAATCAGTTAAAAACTAGTTGTGCATAAACCTCTGATAACTGTTTCTTAGCTCTGACTCAGTGTTTCCTTCTCCTTCCCTGAGTCTTTGCTAACTGAGAAACACAATTTGAAGTGTTTCAGTACTCATTTAAACTGTCTCTAACAATAAGGTTCAATAATTAATTTGTCGAATTCTATTATTTCCTTAGTCAACCTAATATGTCGACCCTCGATGCGTTCTAGGTAAATTCGGTTTTAATGTCACTAATATGTCACATTCAATAGTCTTTTAGGGTTGGTACATGTTACCAAATTCATTTCCATGTATCTTGCATTTTCTTGCAATTTGCTGGATTCCAGGATACTAGTTTGACCTAGCCGGACGACCTAGTTCCCTCGATTTTCGGGTTTCGGTCTAAACCACAAACTTGTAGATCTATGTCTTATGGAACGCGGGGCAAAATTTCAGGTCATTCTGAGTTATGTAGACCAAGTTATGGTCATTTAACTATTACTGGTCAAATTGCACCAAAATTGGTCATTTTAGGTCACTTTAGGTCATTTTATGTTCGGCCAGTTTTTGGACCCGAACTTGTGCAAGCTCTTTGACTTGCTTATGGTCATTTCTGGGCTTTGATGTCTTCATAAGACTTGTAGATATGGGTCTTAGCTATTTATGGTTTAAATTTCAGGTCAATTGGACCTGTTTTGAGTGAGTTATGGCCTAAACACTAACTGCTGCCCAAATGGTCAATTTTCAGGCCTCATTTGCACTTAATTCGGATTTGGTCATTTTTCAAGCTACCTTGCAAGCAGAATTTTGGCAAGCTTCCATCATGAAAGTTGGCACATTTTGTGCCTAGTTTCACCTCCAATTGGTCTCATACCAATTGGAGCCACACACTTAAAGTTATAGGCCTAAAACACAAACTGCCTTATTGAAATTCTTGCATACACATCAAGCATCACTTTTAACACTCACCAAACTTAACATTCAAACCAATTCTGGTTGTGCCACAACCTAAACATAATTTATAACATATTATATGTCATTTTAGCAGCTTACAATTACATTCAATGTGCACCAATAAGTGCAGAATTTGTCCAACTTAATTTACAACAATTCAATCACCAATTCATGCTCATTTACATATCCAACTTCACACCATCATACATGCACTCAAACTGCCATAACAACCAACACATTTTAACATCATTATTCCATAAACCAAGCATGAATTCCAGCATTCTTCAAGAGCTAACAAACTATCACAATGGTACATTTACATTCCATTAATTTCCAAGCTTTAAATTTCATTTCACATTTACATATACTAAGTATACATCACCCAAATAATTTCCTACACAATATACATTTAATTAATCATTTGATTCACCATTTACAAGCAAAAATAAACTATCTTCAAGGTGTTTCCATCGCTGCCAAAAGTACACATCCCCATTCAATATCAAACCTCAAAAATTTCTCCATAAATCAAACACCCATAACATCCTTGCAAACTTTAATTAAACAATTATAAAAAACACAAACTTACCACTTTTGAAATTCTTCAAAACCTCACCAAAACTTCTCTTTCTTGCTTCCTACATGATGCCCATGATGTGTAGACCAAGTTTAAAGAAGATACTTGCATGGAATCATGGCTTGATCAATAGTGCATGGAGCTCTTGCATGGATGACAATGGAGGAATTTGGAGAAATTGGAATTCGGTTATGGATGTGCGTTTTGAAGGAAATGGAAATGGGAATGGATAAAATCTGTCCACTTATGCTTTATTTAACCCCATAGTGCTCCACTCACAATAAGTTAATTAATTAAATAATCAAGTTTTCATTTTCCCACATTAAGCTTCTCATTTTTGTTATTTATATTAGGTACCACTAATTTAATTTTTCATGACATTTTACAAATATAATATCATGTATTTTTAATTTACATTTAGGTCAAAAGACAACTCGGGGTGTCAAATGACCATAATGCCCCTGTTCGGGTTGCATTCCCGATTTTTTGGTAACACCGGGTTTTGTCCGTTTTTCGATTTCTCACTTTTCTTTGTACTAATTATTTAATTTTTCTTTGATATTTCTAATGATATTTATACTTCAATAAATATTTATTTGAGTCCTAAAAATATTTTCCAGGGTTCCCCGCAGTCTAGGGCTAGTCAACGGTTCACGCCGTGACTTTCCCGTGCGGTCACCCATCGCTAGGGTTCCCGGCTCGCTTAACTTGGTTGCATTTCTTTACTATTATTTTTCCTTTGTTTTTCTTGTATTTTCTTTTCTTGTATTTCATTATTTAATGTCTCCTCACTCATATCGAAGTGTAGTTCTAGGCATCCTAGCTGTCCGGACAACACTGGTCACTGGAACAGTAGAACGCATTACCGAACATAGGGGTGTTACAATTCTCCCCCCCCCCCCCCTTAAAATAAATTTTGTCCACGAAATTTTACCTAATAGTCATCTTACAATAGTCATACGTTTATTTTTTTCCTTTTTATACGATCGTATAATCTTCTTTTCCTCAATTTTGTATAAGACTTTTAACAATATAATACAACGTTTAATTTGTTTGTATATCATCAATCTTCTCTTACTATTGTCCTGTCTAATATTTCGATTCATGTTCCTTCTTGAATGACCCTTGAGGTCATGTTAGAATCATTTATCTAGTCATTGGTCCTCTGACCATTATAGTCCATAGTCTTCCTCACATTCGTAACATTTCTTTGTTATATTTGAACCAATTGTTCGAATTTTTTTTTTTTTTTTTACTTTCATAACTCTATTTATCTGTCAATATTCTACAACTTACTTCCTTTTGTACTGAACTATAACCTTTCGATATTCTAACCTTTGAGTTTTAGATCCCTAAGTAGGATTTTCAAAGTTATTTCTAACAATTAAATTCTGTCCTGGCATAACTATACCAAAACAGATGCCGTTGGTAACTATTCTTATCTAGGTATACTATCGGGTAGTACGTAGCTATACACAATAATCTCAAGTCAGTACTGTAATCTGCAGCTTACAGTATAAACATCAAGAACATTGCATAGTTACTACGATACATCCCAATAGATCAAACTTTCTTATCTTTTATCCTTTTCGAATTCACCGATACCTGAAACTTATTCTGATTACAATATCCATTAACAATTAACAACTGGAACATCTCTGCCTTCATCTAGAACAATTCTATTACCGCATCTTACTTTTACGTCCTCTTGCCTTACATTAAGTAGGCTTGCCATTTAGCTTTATAATTTATGGTGTGTTATAAAATACTTTTCGCTGATAAACTCTTGCAAAACTAATTTCACTTATTATCACAATCCTTATCTTAAGGACTAATCACTAATGCATCAAAATTTATTCCCCTGTAAAGGAATAACAACAGAACATATAGTTCTAACTCTAACATAAAAGTATGCAGACCCTAGGTCAAACAATACATAAACGAAGAGTGTCATCCTTCTTCTTAACAAACAATACTGGCGCTCCCCATGGTGACACACTAGGGCGGATGAAGCCCTTTTCAAGTAGTTCTTGCAACTGTACCTTCAACTCCTTCAACTCTGCTGGTGCCATTCTATATGGTTTTATGGAGATTGGATCCACACCAGACATAACATTAATTTCAAACTACACCTCTCTTTCCGGAGGTAATCCTGGCAATTCATCAAGAAACACGGCTGGAAAGTCATATACTGTAGGGATGTCCCTCAATGCTGGAGTCCCCACTTGGGTGTCTACCACATGTGTCAAGTATGCTTCACACCCCTTGCTGATCATTTTCTGGCTAGTGCAGCCGAATAATGTTTGATGGCAATAGCTGCCTCTTCCCATGTATTACCACACCACTGTACTGAGGGAGACCGAAAGTGACTGTCTTCAGCCTACAGTCAATCATGGCATGATGCCTAGCTAACCAATCCATGCCAAAGATGATATCATAATCTCTACAGGGCATTTCAATGAAATCAGATAGAAAAGTGTGTCCTTGGATCACCAAAGGACAATCTCTATACATTATATTAACCCTGACCTCCTGTCCTAGCGGACTTGTTACTAGCACCTCAAAGTTCATTTTTGTACATGGAATAGCAATGCAATCAATGATGCTAGCACTCACATAAGAATGGGTAGAACCCAGATCAAATAACACAAACACATCTTAGTTAAAAGTTGAGAAGGTACCAGCCACAACATCAGATGTCTCGACTTCTTCTCTCTGTCTCGTTGCGTAGACTCTAACCGGAGCACTGTCTTGCTCTGATTGTTTCACTGTGCCTTGGCTGCCTGCTGGGCTACCTCTACCCCTGCCTCTACCTCTGCTAGGCGGTTGTGAACTTCTAGTGACAGGGCTCTGAACTGACCCTTCTGCAGTAGTAGGAGGTGGTCCAACTCTGCGACTACTGGTGCAGTCCTTGGCAAAGTGTCCTGTGCCTCCACAATTATAACAGGCTCCAATAGCCTTATAGCATATCCCACCATGATATCTTCCACAAGCTTCACATTGACGAGAAGGGTAGGAACTTCTAGTTGTTCGACGACTAGACCTTGGTGGTCTCTGCCTTGATGATCCATCTCTGTTATATCCCTGAGCTCGGGGCTCCTCAATTTCTTTTCTCTTTCTCAAATTACTGCTTGAGCTCTGACCCATAGGTTTCTCCCTCTTCTCTATTCCATGTTGCCCTTGTGGGGGTTAGGTCTGTACTTGGGCTTGGGCTGATAGATTATCAGCCATTTGTTGAAAGAAAGTGGCCATTTGCTGGGCCATTTGTGCAGTAATTTGTACCGGTAAAACTGGTACAGTCAGGCCTTCGACATTTTGTGGAGCTGGGGCCTCAACTTGTTCTTCTGCCATCACAGACTGTTCTATTGTCTCATTCTTCTCTTTCATATCTTTTCGCAAGATTTTCTATTCCTATGCAACCAACATAAGGAGATTCCTCTCCATTAGTTCATATTTATGATGTAAATGTACTATATGTATCAAACATTTGAGCAGTTGTAGTTACCGACAAAAAGATTTCAAATTCACAGTTCAAAATTCACTTTAAAACCATTGCTCTGATGCCACAAAACATGTCACACCCTACTCTCCCGTAAGATGTAACATGATCCTGTAGTACACCAAATGAATTATCGTACTTCGCCTACCGATAACCCATTAGATATACTACAAGGGATTTTAAAAATAATTTTTGTGAAATTTAAATCACCGATTAAAATCTAGTGTTATAATTTTTTTTTTTTTTTAATTTCGGCAAAGTGCCGACTGTATTTTGAGAAAACAGTTCTTCAATCCTGCAAAAGAAAATGCTCCCAATATGTTTTCTCAAATACGACTTCAATAACTTCATTTGCACTTATAATTCAAATCTCAATAATCAAATCAATCTCCTCATAAAAGAAATATTTCATTGATTACAAGACTCAAAATTAATATTATAAAACTATTCAGATAAATGAAATCCCAAACTTACATTTACAATAATTTACATTTAATTACATACCAAAATATTTTACAAGAGTTTTTATACAACTGCTTAAATAATTTACATACATATTATTACATGCATACATCAAAACCTAAGTACATGGGTATACCTATAATATACACAGGCCCGATCTCAAAGTGTCTTCAAAGAAACTTACTCATCGCTCTATGCTCTTTTACTCATGAAGATACAAAGCTATCATTGAGTGGTGAACTCAGTGGTGCACAACTATAATTTAAAACATAGTACAATATACATTGACAAAATTTACAGTAAATAATTTGGAAATCTGAATACTCATCAAATTCCAAAACTCAAAATATTCATTGCCAATAATGTAAATCATTTGTATAAAATGACTTCGATCATGAAATTCAATTTATCAAATTATAACTAACCATTTAGGTAATTCCAACAAAATCAATTATACATAAATCATAATTGAAATCACAATTCTTTACCATTCAAAAGTCATTCTGTATCTCAAAAATCATTATGTATCTCAAAAATCATTCTTTATCTCAAAAATCATTCTTTATCTCACTAACTATGCAAGACTAATCCGAAAGGGCCATATTCGATGTGATTCTAACTCCCTATGGTCGGAGAGGTCGAATCAGATTCTAACTCCCTATGGTCGGGGAGGTCGAACCATCGTGCACAGTACCATCACAATAATGAATCTTCCGCAAGGGCCATAACGATAAAATAAACTTATATCTAACCTCAAATTAGAGGAAAATCTAAGCCTGTGCACGTACCATGGTAATCAAAACACAACTAACTCCATTGTCTTCTCAACAAATGAGAGAGACGGGTAATAACCTAGTCAAGCATTTATAGTGAGATAAAAAAAAAATATCACAATCCTTTTAGTCAGCATAAATCACAATATAATTTGATTCAAAGTCAATTCCAATATCCAATAATTTTTATGCTCATCACAATTCAAATCATAAATTTGCATTTTTCCATGAAAATTACCATCACAATTCAAAACATGTTCTATCACAATTTTCCAAAACATAATTTATTCAATCCATAAAAATGGTTAATACTTGTGGAAATACCAATTTCCACAAAGCTAAATTCATACATGCTATAACAATTTCAATAATCATTGAATTAAATCCAATGCTTGCTGAACATAATACATAAGAAAAATATGTCATTTAATCATATGAAATATTCAAAACAAAATCAGTTAAAAACTAGTTGTGCACAAACCTCTGATAACTGTTTCTTGGCTCTGACTCAGTGTTTCCTTCCCCTTCCCTGAGTCTTTGCTAACTGAGAAACACAATTTGAAGTGTTTCAGTACTCATTTAAACAGTCTCTAAGAATAAGGTTCAATAATTAATTTGTCAAATTCTATTATTTCCTTAGTCAACCTAATATGTCGACCCTCGATGCGTTCTAGGTAAATTCGGTTTTAATGTCACTAATATGTCACATTCAATAATCTTTTAGGGTTGGTACATGTTACCAAATTCATTTCCATGTATCTTGCATTTTCTTGCAATTTGCTGGATTCCGGAGTATTAGTTTGACCTAGCCGGATGACCTAGTTTCCTCGGTTTTCAAGTTTTGGTCTAAACTACAAACTTGTAGACCTATGTCTTATGGAACGCGAGGCAAAATTTCAGGTCATTCTGAGTTATGTAGACCAAGTTATGGTCATTTTACTATTACTAGTCAAATTGCACCAAAATTGGTCATTTTAGGTCACTTTAGGTCATTTTATGTTCGGCCAGTTTTTGGATCCGAACTTGTGCAAGCTCTTTGACTTGCTTATGGTCATTTCTGGGCTTTGATGTCTTCATAAGACTTGTAGATATGGGTCTTAGCTATTCATGGTTAAAATTTCAGGCAATTGGACCTGTTTTGAGTGAGTTATGGCCTAAACACTAACTGCTGCCCAAATGGTCAATTTTCAAGCCTCATTTGCACTTAATCCGGATTTGGTCATTTTTCAAGCTACCTTGCAAGCAGAATTTTGGCAAGCTTCCATCATGAAAGTTGGCACATTTTGTGCCTAGTTTCACCTCCAATTGGTCTCATACCAATTGGAGCCACACACTTAAAGTTATAGGCCTAAAACACAAACTACCTTTTTGAAATTCTTGCATACACATCAAGCATCACTTTTAACACTCACCAAACTTAACATTCAAACCAATTCTGGTTGTGCCACAACCTAAACATAATTTATAACATATTATAGGTCATTTTGGCAGCTTGCAATTATATTCAATGTGCACCAATAAGTGCAGAATTTGTCCAACTTAATTTACAACAATTCAATCACCAATTCATGCTCATTTACATATCCAACTTCACACCATCATACATGCACTCAAACTGCCATAACAACCAACACATTTTAACATCATTATTCCATAAACCAAGCATGAATTCCAGCATTCTTCAAGAGCTAACAAACTGCCACAATTGTACATTTACATTCCATTAATTTCCAAGCTTTAAATTTCATTTCACATTTACATATACTAAGTATACATCACCCAAATAATTTCCTACACAATATACATTTAATTAATCATTTAATTCACCATTTACAAGCAAAAATAAACTGCCTTCAAGGTGTTTCCATGGCTGCCAAAAGTACACATCCCCATTCAACATCAAACCTCAAAAATTTCTCCATAAATCAAACACCCATAACATCCTTGCAAACTTTAATTAAACAGTAATAAAAAACACAAACTTACCACTTTGGAAATTCTTCAAAACCTCACCAAAACTTCTCTTTCTCACTTCCTACATGCTGCCCATGATGTGTAGACCAAGTTTAATGAAGATACTTCCATGGAATCATGGCTTGATCAATGGTGCATGAAGCTCTTGCATGGATGACAATGGAGGAATTTGGAGAAATTGGAATTCGGCCATGGATGTGTGTTTTGAAGGAAATGGAAATGGGAGTGGATAAAATCTGTCCACTTATGCTTTATTTAACCCCATAGTGCTCCACTCACCATAAGTTAATTAATTAAATAATCAAGTTTTCATTTTCCCACATTAAGCTTCTCATTTTTGTTATTTACATTAGGTACCACTAATTTAATTTTTCAT
Source organism: Hevea brasiliensis (assembly GCF_030052815.1). NCBI lineage: Eukaryota > Viridiplantae > Streptophyta > Magnoliopsida > Malpighiales > Euphorbiaceae > Hevea > Hevea brasiliensis. Next base: position 74,944,397 of record NC_079493.1, on the reverse strand, counting down.
GACATTTTACAAATATAATATCATGTATTTTTAATGGACATTTAGGTCAAAAGACAACTCGGGGTGTCAAATGACTACAATGCCCCTGTTCGGGTTGCATTCCCGATTTTTTGGTAACACCGGGTTTTGTCCGTTTTTCAATTTCTCACTTTTCTTTGTACTAATTATTTAATTTTTCTTTGATATTTCTAATGATATTTATACTTCAATAAATATTTATTTGAGTCCTAAAAATATTTTCCAAGATTCCCCGCAGTCCAGGGCTAGTCAACGGTTCACGCCGTGACTTCCCCGTGCGGTCACCCATCGCTAGGGTTCCCGGCTCGCTTAACTTGGTTACATTTCTTTACTATTATTTTTCCTTTGTTTTTCTTGTATTTTCTTTTCTTGTATTTCATTATTTAATGTCTCCTCACTTATATCGAAATGTAGTTCTAGGCATCCTAGCTGTCCGGACAACACTGGTCACCGGAACAGTAGAACGCATTATCGAACATAGGGGTGTTACATACAATCTGCCATAGCAAGCACCATAATTTAACCATGTAATTTCATAAAACCAAACCATGAAATAACATTTTTTTGGTTCACAATGCAAGCTGCCAATTCATACATCACACTCCATTAATTTTCAAGCTTCCAAATTCAAATACACATTCACAATATACTTAGTATACATCACCCAATTTATTCCTACATATATAAACACATAATCAACCCTTTAATCTACCATTTACAAGCAAGAATAAACTGTCTTCAAGGAGTTTCCATGGCTGCCAAAAATAAACATCTCCCTTAGAACATTAAACTCCAAAATTCTTTCCACAATTCAAGTACCCATAACCTCTTTACTAACTTTAATGAAGCACTAACCAAAAACACAAACTTACCACTTTGCAAAATCTTCAAAATCTCTCCAAAACTTGGTCTTCTTGCTGCCAATCTACTGCCCAAGTGGTGTAGACTAACTTTGATGAAGGAACTTAGGAAGAAATTGGCTTACTTCATGCATGCATGGAGCTTAGCCATGGACGGCCATGGAGGAACTTGAGAGAAAAAGAAGAATTCGGCTGGTTCTGGTTTGGGAGGTTGAAGATGGTAGTTTCAGTCCACTAATGCTTAATATGGGTCCCTTAAGAGGTCACTAGTGGAGCACTAACTTGGTTAAATAAGTCATAAATCTTAATTTCCTTAATTTTGCTCATTTGCCACTAATCTTTTACTATTTACATAATGTATCTCAATTTAATTTTTCATGTCATTTCTAAAGTGTGATATCATTTATTTTTAATGGACATTGAGGTCAAAAGGCAACTCGGGGTGTCAAATGACCACAATGGCCCTGTTCGGGTTGTATTCCCAATTTTTCAGTAACACCGGGTTTTGTCCGTTTTTCGATTTCTCACTTTTCTTTGTACTAATTAATAAATTTTTCTTTGATATTTCTAATGATATTTATACTTCAATAAATATTTATTTGAGTCCTAAAATATTTTCCAGGGTTTCCCGCAGTCTAGGGCTAGTCAACGGTCCGCGCCGTGACTTCCCGGTGTGGTCACCCATCGCTAGGGTTTTCGGCTCGCTTAACTTGGTTACATTTCTTTGCTATTATTTTTTCTTTGTTTTTCTTGTATTTTCTTTTCTTGTATTTCATTATTTTATGTCTCCTCACTCATATCGAAGTGTAGTTCTAGGCATCCTAGCTGTCCGGACAACACTGGTCACCGGAACAGTAGAACGCACTACTGAACTTAGGGGTGTTACAAGGTTTTTGAAGATTTTCTTGAATTAAAATGGTACCCTAGCTGCCCTTAATACTAACCTATTGTTTAGGATAGTGAAAGGCAAGTGAATGCATAATTTGAGATGGAATGGGTTAGGGTTTGTGTATGAAATTGAGAGCTTGATCATATAATGGTGAAAGTAAGTTTTAATGGTCAATTAGTGACCATTTGGTTATTTGTAAATCAGAAATGAAGTGGTTTGTTTAGTGGAAATCGAAGTTAGTGTTGCTGCCTTGGCTGACCTGCAGGACTAAGCTTGAGTCCAGTAGATTTGGGCTTGTGGTGGTTCATTTGGTGCAAGGCCAATTAGACATGAAACTAGACACATAATGGCACAACTTTGGTGGAGAAACCATGCCCAGAAAATCAAACCAAGTTGACCTAAAGATTGCCCTAATCCGGGTGACCTGCATTCTGCTTGGGCAAAATGACCAAATGAACAGTGTTTATTCATTTGATCATAATTCAGTGTAGAAAAGTCCAATTGACCTAAAATTTTACCATCAGAAAGCTGAGATATAAACCTACAACTTTCATGAAGAAACCAAACCTAAATGGTGACACCCTTTACCCGTCTAAAGTATAGCCGAGCAAGATATGCCACGCAGTGTACCGGAACACCTTATTTTAATTCAACTAATTTTATTCTTCCTAGTTTATTTCTTTCATAGTTATGAAGTAAAATTTGTGAAATATTATTCATTTAAGTCATTTATTGAAATTATAATTTATTTGAGGCTTCGTAAATTTTATAGAAAATCCGGCAGAGTGCCGGCTAAAAATGGATAAAATAGTTCTTCGGAACTTGTGAAAAACACTTCCAAAATTTTCAATCAATCCGAAACTCTACTTCATCAACAAAATCTCAATATTTTTCAGCAACATTTCCATTTCTCAAACATTCATTTCATATGATATTCATGTAAAATTCATCAATAAATATTCACTTTTTCATTCATAAACATAATTTTTACTATTTACATCAATACTAAAATACATTACATAAGTCTTAATTTCACATGAGAAAATAAAAATTAATTACAAAATGCCAAAATAAAACCTAGTTTCCTACCAATGCACTGATGATGGTGATGTGACACGAACACTATGCAGAGCTGCAGAATATCTCACCTAGTTTATGGTCAACGCGCTAAGCAATAATGCTTAGTGGTGCCAATAATAAAATAAAAAGAAATAACAGAGAATAAATATGCAGTGCATGTCCTAATGTCTTATGCAGATAATTTTTCGATCATTATTAGTAATCTTATTTATTTTATACTTGTTATATTCATAATTTCATTAAATTTATCCACTTCCATTTTTGGTTGCCCAAGTAACCTATACTGGATGACTGGACTTGATAAATGGGTAAATTGGCACTGGGTATCTAGTACCTCGAGCCGTCACACTATAGGTCACATATGCATCTCCCGGTGTGCAATAGAACAGCTAATAAGCTGTAATAACATTAGGCACAAGGCCAAGTATCAACACAATGTCAGAATGGCTAAAAGCCATAAAATCACAGAATGTCATAATGCCATGTGCAGTACTGCTAACCAAACACTATTGGCATGCGAACTTATCCAAACCAATCTTGCTAGGTGTACTAGGGCATGTTACACTTTTAAACTTTACAATTCTTGAAATTTAAGTTTAGGTGTTACTATTCATTTCATTAGTCAACTAAAATGTTGACTTTTGCATAGACAATAGGTACATTGGTTCTAATACTCCCAACATACCACATTTTGCATTCTAAAATTGTTGGTATTGGTTGCCAATACCATTTCTAAGCTTAGTATTAGGTATTCAAAATTTTCAGATTTAAAACCTCATATTTATTATTCTATTGGTCATTTATACAGTAGGAATTTGGAAAAATTGTCTTCATGAAAGTTGTTCTTTATTTTGTCTAGTTACATTTCTTTTTTTGAATCACTCCATTTGGAGTTTTGTAGCTCAAGTTATGGCCTCAACACCACAACTGGCCGGATTGGACAGAATCCAAAATTTTGGGCAAAACTGGTTCTGCCAGATTTGGTAACCTAAGTTTGGTTGGCAATTTGACTAGGTTATGGTCAGAATTTGGATTTATGTTCTTCATAAAAGTTGTAGGTATATGTCTCAGATTTATGTTGGTAACATTTCAGGTCAATTGGACCTTTCTACACTGAGTTATGACCAAATGAATAAACACTGTTCATTTAGTCATTTTGCCCAAGCAGACACCTGGATTAGGGCAATTTTTAGGTCAACTTGGCTTGATTTTCTGGGCACAGTTTCTATACCAAAGTTGTGCCATTATGTGTCTAGTTTCTTGTCCAAATGTCCTTGCACCAATTGAACCTCTACAATTCCATTTATAACTACCCAAACCTGCTGGACTCATGCTAAGTCCTGCAGGTCAGCAAAGGCAGCTCACCCATACACAAATGCCAAGCCTCAACTCACTTCATTTCCTCATCATACACATTCAAATGGTCACTAATTGACCATTATAAGGTTAATGAACCATCACATGAGCAAACCCTAGAATTGTTCAAGTGTCCAATTTTTTTTTCATTTCACACATGCACAATTCTTGCATTTCATGTACTCAATTATGTTCAATCCCTCATCCACTACCAAAGGCTGCTCATAACCATTTTTCTAACAAGCAAAATCATCAAATCCTAGCTAACCCTAGCTGCCAAAATTGTAGGGTGTACACACACACTTGTTTATTTTATTTTCTTACATTTCCTACACAATTCATGCACTTAGACAAGAATTAAAGCAAAAGGAACAAAAATTGGACACTAACCTTGAATGGAGCAGAATTTCAAGCTACCCAAACTTCTTTTTTTCTTCCTCTTTTGGCTTCCTAGAGGATGTTCAAGTTGCTAGGTTAATTTTTTGTGAAGCTAAGTGGTGGTTTCAAGGTGAGATTTGGTGTGAAATGAAGCTTTGGTGGAGTTTCAATGGTGGTTTTGGGTGCGAAGAGAGGAAACGACTGGTTGAAGGAAAGTGATGGCTTCTGATTGCTTTTGTGTATTGTTATCTCAATTATGCCCATTTAATAAGGTAGCTTAATTGTGATTGGCGGGGAAAGGGTTGGTGACATCATGTGATGTCAAAATTGTTATTTAATCTCATTTTTCTCTTCTTTTCTTCTTTACTCATTTTCAATTTAATTTTTAGAAATATTTATTCACATTTTATATCATAATAATTATTTACTTAATTGAACAAGTCAGCCAAAAATCATCTCTGAAGATGAAATGATCAAAATGCCCTCTGTTGGGCTTAACAGACCAAAATTGTTTGTACCAATTGAAAATTTTTTGTAAGCATTTTCTTGGCATTCTAATGCCATAGGAACCTCAATGACCCTTCTCTAGAGTCCTAAAAATTATTTTATGAACTTTCCCTCGGGTCTAGGGCTCCTAGTTGCGAGAATCGCAACTTTCCACTAGGTTACCCATCGTTAGGGCACCGACTCATTTAACTTGGTTGTATTTTATTTCTAAAATTTTTCCTAAATTTTTCTTATTAGTATTTGAGTTAATTATGGTTCCTCACTTTAGTTTAAATATTTTTTTTGGACGTTCTAGCTGTCTAGACTGCCACTGGTCACTGAAATAGTAGAATGTATGGAGTTGCTATAGGGAGGGTGTTACACAAATTGTGACCATAACATGTTCAAAAAGGTGACCTGCAGTCACTGCACAAAACACTGTAGATTTGGTCAGTCCAGAAAATCTGGAAAGTTTACAATCCGGCTAGTTATGGTGTTTAGGCCATAACTTGAGCTACAAAACTCCAAATGGAGTGATTGAAAAAAGGAAATGTAACTAGACACAATAAGGAACAACTTTCATGTTGATAACTTTGCCAAATTTCCACTGTAAAAATGACCAATGGAACAGTAAACACAATGTTTGAAATCTAAAAATTTTTAATAACTAACGCTAAGCTTAAATATGGTATTGGCAACCAATACTAACAATTTTAGAATGCAAAATGTGGTATGTTGGGAGTATTAAAACCAATGTACCTATTGCCTATGCAAAAGTCAACATTTTAGTTGACTAATAAAATGAATAGTAACAAATAAACTTAAATTTCAAGAATTGTAAAATTTCAAAGTGTAACATGCCCTAGTACACCTAACAAGATTGGTTTGGATAGGTTGGCATGCCAATAGGGTTCTGTTAGCAGTACTGCATATGCCTTCATGCTATTTTGTGTTTTATGGCCTCACATGCCATTCTGTGATATAATAGCCTTTGGCTATGTTGATTGAGTTGTTATACTTGGGTTTTATCCCTGATAATTATTACAGCTTATTAGCTGTTCTGTTCTACACCGAGAGACACAATGTGACCGATGGTGTGATGGTCCGAGGTACTTGGTACCCAGTGCCAGTTTACCCATTTATCCAATCCAGTCGACTAGTATAAGTTACTCAGGCAATGAAAATAAATCTTACCAAATTTTAATCGAATAATACTGCAATGAATACCATGAATTAAGTCTACATAAAATGTAAACATACATTCTGCATATTTATTTTATTTAGTTATTTTATTTTGTATTGTCACCATTAAGCAAAATTGCTTAGCGCATCGCTTTTGCCACGCACAGGTACTAGAGACATAGTTGGAAAGTCCAACAGACCTCAGACTAGGTGAACTTTTAGATCTGCACACAGAGTCCAGAGTCACCTCACAATTGCAGTGCATTGGTAGGACATTAGGTTACTTTTGGTATTTTATATTTTGTAAACTTTTGTAATTAGACTTTTATTTTGTTATGTATATTATAGACTCATGTAATTATGTTTTGATGTAAACATCTATAAATCATGTTCAGTAATAAATTTGAGTATTTCTTATTGAGTTGAGTATGATATAAAGCAAATTGAATTTTGATATATTGAAGTCATTTGAGAAATTGTGGAAAGATGTTGGTGGTTGACTGAGATTGATATTATGATTATATTATAAGTGTTTTTAACAGATTCAGAAGAACTGTTTTTCCAATTTACAGCCGGCACTCTACCGAATTTTCTATAAAATTTGCGAAAAATTTAGATTAATGAAAATTGTAAATAAACGAGTTAAAAAGGTTAAATTGTAATGGAAATATGATTTGGTGCTCCGACGCACTGTGTGGCATATCTTGCTCGGCTACACTGTAAATGGGTAAGGGGTGTCACAAAATGGGCACTTACCTCTTATTAGAGCTTGCTAAAACCTCACCAATCTTGCTTCTTTTTGCTGCCATAACATTTCCCAAGCTGTGTAGACTAAATTTAATAAAGGAAATTTTGTGGAAAATGGCTTGAAAAATGGATGCATGGAGCTTGGTTTGGGGACGTCAATGGAGGTTTCTTAGGGGAAGTTAAATTTAGCCAAATTAATTTTTTGCGGAAGAAGAAGATTCATGAAGTGTTAGTGGAAAAATCTGTCTTTATATAGTTTATATAATCCCACTTAGTGCCTCACTAACTCACATTAAACATTTAATAATCCAAGTTTCCATATTTGTAAATTAATCCCCCATTTCTCTTTTAATTGTACTTCATTTTTAAATTTCATTTTTCATGGCATTTTCAAAATTTAACACTACAAATTTTTCATGGACATTTAGGTCAAAAGTTCACTCTAGGTGTCAATTGAGCAAAATGCCCCTCCTCAAGTTGTATTTCTAATTTTTCGGTAACACCGATTTTTGTCGGTTTCTCGATTTTTTATTTTTCTTTGTACTAATTTATTAAATTTTTTTTGACATTTACTAAGTCAACTATACCACAATAGATGTTTATTTAAGTCTTAAAAATATTTCCCAGCATTCCCTGCGGTCCAGGGCTAGTCAACGGTCCTCGCCGCAACTTCCCAGTGCGGTCACCTATCGCTACAGTTTTTTGCTCATTTAACTTAATCATATTTCATTGCTTTTATTTTTCCTTTATTTTTCTTGTATTTTCCTCTATTGTATTTCATTATTTTATGTCTCCTCACTAACATTTAAGTATAATTCCAAGCATCCTAGATGTCCGAACAGACACTGGTTGCTGGAATAGTAGAACGCACTACCGAATATAGGGGTATTACAGACAAGCTAGCGGGACAACACCTGGTGTCCTAGGTGCATCCCAAAAGTGCCAAACACACTGCAGTGCATCAAAAAGGTTAGTGCACTTATTCTTGATCTAATATAAGGTTCTAATGAATTAATCTGTTAATTCTAAAATCTTAAATGGAAAATGTAGATCTAAAACTATATTAAAAGATTTTTAATATGCTGTTTATCATAGAAATCAAATAGATAAAAATGAATCTTGCATGATGCATGTGACCCTAGAAGAAAAATTTTTGAATTCAATGATCTAAACTTATGTTTTTCATGCTTCCGCTCTTTCAACATATACGCAAGATAATCACCAAGTAAAATGTGATTTAATTAATTAATTAAAGAGTTTAATTAATTAATTAATTAGGTTTGGTTTCCAATGAGATTGCAAAGTCTCTAGCATGGCTTGAAACCAAATCTAGGTTATTGGATGTATAGTATAAGTTAAATTTATATTTAAAATGTTTAAATATGAATTTAATTATGAAAAATTAATTAATGGAGATTAATTAATTAATTTATATTTGATATAAATTGATTTGAAGAGGAGAAATAATTATTTTGGGTTTCAAGGCCCATAATTAGGCCCATGACTAATTAAAGTATTTAATTAGAAGTTTTAATCAAATCTGAATTTTTAAAATTGTTTGAATGTGATTCAAATCTGAATTTTTAAGACTGTTTGAATGTGATTAAAATCTGAATTTTTAAATTTGTTTGAATATGATTCAAATCTGAATTTTTAAATTTGTTTGAATGTGATTCAAATATGATTTTTTTCAAATTTTTTGAATGTGATTTAAATCTGAATTTTTTAAATATGTTTGAATTCAAATCTGAATTTTTAAATTTGTTTGAATGAGTTTCAAATCTGAATTTTTAAATTTGGTTGAATGAGAGTCAAATCTGGATTTTTAAAGTTGAATATGAGATATTCAATTTAATTTAAGTATGTATATTTTATTTAATTGTTAAATAGTGATATGCATGATAGATGATCATGGACAATAAAAGACCAATATGATTGGATTTATTTCTTTTATGTTTCTTTGGGTTGTAAATTAATTAATTTATTTTAATTTATTTTGGGCATGTATTATAAAGGTTGTAATATTTTTTGGGTTGTAATTTCATTTATTTAGTTCTTGTAAATTCGCCTTGGTATACCAAGGATTACTATGTAATTGGATTGCAAGAAGATCAAGGAGGTCAAGAGCATTGGTGGGACATGTGGTAGGATTTAAAGATCAAGTGTTGATTATGTACTCCTTCAGCAACTCTTGTAATATGAATGATTGAAATGCACCTAGGAATGCCCTGATTCAATTCTTGGTGGCTCAGATTGAATCCCTTAGAAAAGTCCATGATCATACCATATTTATTTATTATCCATGAATGCATGAGATGCATGGGAATGTATGCAAGTGTATGATATATGCATGCTAATTGGATAATGTGCAAAGTGAGACCTTAATAGTAATTAGGATGACCGCAAAATCTTCCAAACAAATGATTAAGTGGGAAATGCTATAATTAAAGTAATTATAATAAGAGCCCTCTATTGAGGCAATTATTTTAAGAAATTTTAAATACTTGCATAAAATGCAATTAATTTAAGAGATTTTCTTAAGAATAATTGTTAAGCATGAGATGTTGTAAATATATAAATGGTTTGGTGGCCAATATTGGATGTACCTGAGGACATTAAAATTATTTGCATAATTACTGGCTCAATGAGATCAACTTAACTAGTGCAAGATAAGTCAATAATGGATGTACCTAAGATTTTGAGCATTAGGGGCTAGGTAAAGGATTGAACCTCACATGAGATGTGATGGGCAAGGAGTTGCTCACTTATAGTTTATTGTAATTCCAATAATGGATGTACCTGAGAATGATCAATAGAGTTATAAGAATTCAATCATCCATTATAAATCCATCCAACTAGGATTTTCGTTTTTTACTTTGGAAGTGTAGGATTCGCTAAGTTAGTGGGAGGACCAATTTGATAAAAAAACCATAATCATTTTGGTTAGTTACATGATACATTAACAAATTAATCTAGTTATTTTCTGCATTTAATTTTTTGATAATAATGAGCATAGAACAACCACCACCATCCACTATCTTTGCAACCATACTTAATCGCAATAGGTTGACAGGACCTAATTTATCTGATTGGCTAACAAATTTGAATCTTGTCCTGAGCTAAAAGCTAAGAGCTAAAAATATTTTGGAGCTAATACATAGTGATGTATGCGGCCCATTTAAAGAAATGGCTAGAGATTGTTTTCATTATTTTATTACCTTTACTGATGATAAATCAAGGTTTGGGCATTTGTATTTGATGAAATACAAATATGAATCCTTTGAAAAGTTCAAAGAATTTAAATCTGAAGTAAAAAATCAAACAGGAAAAAGTATTAAAGCTCTTCGATTAGATCATGGAGGTGAATACTTAAGTACTGAATTTGATGAATACTTCAGAGAGCATAGCATTATTTCCCAGCTGACTCCTCCAGGAACACCACAGCTGAATGGTGTATCTGAAAGGAGAAATCATACCCTATTGGATATGGTACGTAGTATGATGAGCTACACTGATATGCCAATCTCCTTTTAGGGATTTACATTAGAATCATCTTTGTATATTCTGAATAGGATTCTAACAAAATTAGTATCTTCCACACCTTATGAGATATGGCATGGAAGAAAACCAAGTCTTATGCATGTTAATATTTGGGGTTGTCTAGCTTATATCAAAAAGCTGAACACTGATAAATTGGAAACCATATTAGAAAAGGGTCGATTTGTCGGATATCCAAAAGATAGTTTTGGATATTTTTTTTATTTACTTACATCACAAAAGATTGGGGTAAGTAGAGATGCCACATTTCTTGAACAACAGTTTCTTCAAGAAGGAGGCAAAGGAAGGCAAATAGAGTTGGAATTAGAGAATTCTGACCAACCAACAGATCAGATGGATATAGATCCATCTAGTCAACCTACACCTATTGATGAAACATCTATAACTGTTCCTCGTAGAACAACCAGGTATCTCACCCACCAGTGAGATATGGTTTCTTTCATGAAGAAGAATAAGAGTTTTCTACTCATGAAGAAGTTGATCATGGAGATGATTCACTTACCTATGAAGAAGCTATATCAGATATAGACTCTTCAAAATGGATTAATGCTATGAAATCTGAGATTGATTCCATGTATATGAATCAAGTTTGGGATCTTATTGACTCGCCTGAAGGTATTGTACCTATAGGGAACAAATAGATTTTCAGGAAGAAAATTGGTTCTGATGGAAAGGTAGAGACCTATAAGGCAATGCTAGTAGCAAAAGGGTTTCACTAAAGGCAAGGAATTGACTATGAGGAGACTTTTTAGCCTGTTGCCATGCTTAAATCAATTAGGATTCTTTTAGCAATAGCTGCATACTATGATTATGAGATTTGGCAGATGGATGTCAAAACAGCTTTTCTTAATGGATACATTGAAGAAAACATTTTCATGGAACAACCTAGGGGTTTTGAATCCTAAGATTGTTCCAAAATATGCAAGCTAAAGTGATCCATTTATGGGTGGAAACAAGCTTCGAGGAGTTGGAACATCCATTTTGATGAAGCTATTAAGTCATTTGGTCTTAGCAAAAATGAGGATGAGCCATATGTATATAAGAAGGTTAGTGACAGTGCTATCACTTTCCTTGTCTTATATGTAGATGACATTCTATTGATGGGTAATGACATAAGTATGTTGACAACTGCAAAGGTATGGTTGTCAAATACATTCTCCATGAAAAATTTAGGGGAGGCAACCTATATTATTGGGATTCGCATCTATAGAGATAGAGCGAAAAGAATAATTAGTTTATCCCAAAGTCTATACTTGGAAAAGGTGCTAAAGAGGTTTAACATGCTTGATTCCAAGAGAGGATTATTACTAGTGAGACATGGTATCCACCTTTCTAAAGAGATGTCTCTAAAGACACCCAAAGAAAGAGATAAAATGGCCAGGATTCCATATGCTTTGGCTATTGGAAGTTTGATGTATGCAATATTGTATACTATGCCGAATATCGCATATGCTGTTAGTTTGACTAGCAGGTATCAATCCAATCTAGGTTTAAAATACTGGATAGTTGTCAAGAATATCCTTAAGTGCTTAAGAAGAGCTAAGGATTTATTCTTGATATGTGGAGGTGGAGACTTGCAATTGGATGGTTATACCGATTCTGATTTTTAATCAGATATCTATGATAGAAAGTCTACCTCTAGATATGCGTTCATTTGTAATGGAGGTGCAGTCAGCTGGAAGAGTTCCAAACAGAGTATGACTACATATTCCACTACTGAGGCTGAGTAGATTGCTGCATCAAATACTGCAAAAGAGGCTGTTCGGATATAAGGAACCTTGGTCTCACAAGAAATCCAAACACATAGAAAGGCGCTACCACATTATTCGAAAGATAGTTGGGCAAGGCCATGTAGCCATGTAAAAAATAGCATCAACTGAAAATCCAGCTGATCCATTCACTAAGCCTTTGTCACAGGCATAGTTAGACTGACATCTTGAGAAGAAGGGTCTAAGGTATTGTAATGAATGGCTCTAGTGCTAGTGGGAGATTGTTAGTAGTATGCCCTAGAGCATATCATTTAGTATGTATCTTATACATATTTTATTAATAAAAGGCATTTTCACTTTTCGATTGCATAATATATTTATGTATAATAAAAAAGGTCCATTGATATTTTGTTAGAAATTCTATTCTTAAGTTATTAAGAATATGAGTGATAGTGTTTCTAGCACAAAGTATCATAAATTGGTTCACAATCGAGGATACTTCACACTAAGGACATGACTTATCTAGAAAAATTATAATAATGTTTATTCCCAAGTTATTTATAAGAGATGTAAATAAGATGGAATGGTGAGTCTCATGCTATATAACAAACCTGATAGGCACTTATACATGATAAGTAGGCCAAACCAGTGACATTTATGACAAGTACAAGGAGTTTACTCTTGTCAATGTATTGTTATAAATCATATTAGTGCATATAATCTTTAGACCTGAGATAGCACAGTTATCTTAAATATAAGTGGTTTGAGTTTTATACTGCTTTCATACTTGTACTGTGTATGGGTATATGGGCATGTGTTGGCTCCTACTTGTTATATATGGAGGTAGGTGTTGATCAAGATGGAATCTGTTCCTCTAAGTAAATAGGGATAAAATCCTCTGTTCATTTATTTGTTCTTGATGTTTCAAGTTCCTGGCCAGGACAGATAGATTTAATTAGAAAAGAGTTTCTGATGAGAAAATCTTTTTATTTAAGAACTGGAATTAAAAGAGAACATAATATTCATAGCAAATGGGGTTTGACATAAACCATGACTCAAGCTCGAATTGGGATTTTGTAACAGAGAGATTCTAGTGTATGGTAACATATGATTATAGGTTCATTTAAGATAAATCTTATTAATAATTGGGTGGCTATGGCATGCTATGCTAGGTGTTAACCATAGTCTATGAGGTGCCTAAAATGATTTAAAGAAATCATTTATGGTAAGAAAGAGTTCTGATGATATTAAGAGTTGATATCATGTCTCATTGCCAATTAGTGATTAGCCTAGTAAGTCACACACATACACAAGTAATCACCAAATTAAATATGATTTAATTAATTAATTAAAGAGTTTAATTGATTAATTAAATAGGTTTGGTTTGCAATTAGATTGCAAAGTCCCTAGCATGGCTTGAAACCAAATATAGGTTATTGGATGTATGGTATAAGTTAAATTTATATTTAAAGTATTTAAATATGAATTTAATTATGAGAAATTAATTAATAAAGATTAATTAATTAATTTATATTTGATATAAATTAATTAGAAGAAGAGAAATAATTATTTTGGGTTGAGAACTCAAAATTAAGACACAGGGTATTTGTGACACCCCTCACCCGTCTACAGTATATCCGAGTAAGATATGTCACACAGTGTACCGAAACACTCTATTTTATCTCAATCATTTTTATTCTTCCTTAATTTATTTTTATCATAGTTTTGAATATAATTTGTGAAATATAATTCATTTAAGTCATTTATTGAAATTATAATTTACTTTAGGTTCCGAAGATTTTATAGAAAATCCGGCAGAGTACCGGCTAAAAATGGAGAAAACAGTTCTTCGAAACCTGTGAAAAACACTTGCAATAATCATTTCCAATCATTCTCAAACTCCAATAATCATCACAATCTCAATATTTTTTTTTTCAACAACATTTCCATTCTTCAATCATTCATCTCATATGATAATCATGTAAAAGACATAAATAAATATTCACTTTTTCATTCATAAACACAATTTTTACTATTTACATTAATACCAAAATACATGCCACAAATCTCAATTACACATGAGAAAATAAAAGTTAGTTACAAAATACCAAAATGAAACCTAGTGTCCTACCAATGCACTGAAGATGTTGAGGTGACACAGACACTATGCAGAGCTGCAGGAGGTCTCACCTAGTTTGTGGTCTACTGGGCTCTCGGTCAGTATCTCCAAAACCTACGACTGGCAAAAGCAACGCGCTAAGCAATAATGCTTAGTGGTGCCAATAATAAAATAAAAATAAATAACAGAAAATAAATATGCAGTGAATGTATTGATATCTCATTGTAAATAAATTTTCGTTGAGTATTTGTAGATTTACTTATTTTGTACTTGTTATATTCATTATTTCATTAAATTTATCCACTTTCATTTTTGGTTGCCCAAGTAACCTATACTGGCCGACTGGACTGGATAAAAGGGTAAACTGGCACTGGGTATCAAGTACCACGGGCCGTCACACCATCGGCCACATATGTATCTCCCGGTGTGCAACAGAACAGCTAATAAGCTGTAATAACATTAGGCACAAGGCTAAGTCTCAACACAATGTCAGAATGGCTAAAAGCCATGAAATCATAGAATGGCATAATGCCATGTGCAGTACTGCTAACTGAACCCTATTGGCATGCCAAGCTATCCAAACCAATCTTGTTAGGTATGCTAGGGCATTTCACACTTTTAAGTTTCACAATTTTTAGAATTTAAGTTTTAGTGTTACTATTCCATTCATTGGTCAACAAAAATGTTGAATTTTGCATAGGCAATAGGTACATTGGTTTTCATATCATCAACATACCACATTTTGCATTCAAAATTTGTTGGTATTGCCAATACCATTTCAAAGCTTAAAGTTAGGTGGGCAGAATTTTCAGTTTTTATGCCTTACTTTTACTGTTCTATTGGTCAATCTTGCAGTGGGAATTTGGCAAAATGGTCAACAAGAAAGTTGTTCCTTATTTTGTCTAGTTAAATTTCGTTTATTGAATCACTCCATTTGGAGTTTTGTAGCTCAAGTTATGGTCCAAAAACCACAACTGGCCGGATTTGAATTTTTCTGGACTGACCATATATACAGTGCAGTGAATAGTGACTGCAACTCCCTTGTTGGATAGGTTCTGGTTATAAGTTGGGGTGGGTTTCTTCATGAAAGTTGTTGGTCTATATCTTAGCTTGTTTCTGGTAAAATTTCAGGTCAATTGGGCCATTCTACACTGAGTTATGGCCAAATGAACAATCACTGTTCATTTGGTCATTTTGCGGAAACAGATTGCAGGACACCCGAATTGGAGCAAGCTTTTGGTCCACTTGGTTTGGTGTTATGGGCATGGTTTCTTCACCAAAGTTATGCCATTATGTGTCTAGTTTCATGTCCAACTAGCCAAACACCAATTGAACCTACACAGCCCAAGTTATGGCTGTCCAAACAGGCTGGACTCACATCCAAACCTGCAGGTCTCACTAGGCAGCATACCAAATCAGTTTTTAATGCTACAATTCACTCCAAGTTATGGTCAATTTACCTCAAATGGTCACTAATTTACCATTAGAATGTTCATTCACCATTACAGAAGCAAAGCCCAAATTTCTCTCCAAAACCCTAGTTCCCCATTCCAATTCACACAACATACATTAATTCAACATACTAATTCATTATCAATATATATACACTTCAAACACCATATCTAATCCACTCTAAACCCATCAAAACAATCAAAATCACCACCCCCACTAGGCTGCTGAAATTTACCATATACCCTAGCATGCATAATTCTCTTCAATTCCCACATATTCCTAGCCTAACTTAGTGTCTTAACATGGATATCCAAATAAAGAAAGAGAAAGATGGCACTAACCTTAATAGGGCAGAATTTTCTCTTGTTAATTCTTCACTTTCTTTTATTTTCTTGGCTGCCAAACACTCTAGCAAGGTTGGGTGACAAATTTTAGTGAATGATTTTACAGATTTTGGGGTGAGAAATCAAAGGATTGAAGGTATAAGTGAATAAGAGTTATGGAGGAAGAGGAAAAGAATTTTCGGCTGGCTAAAGAAGAAGGAAAATTCTGGAGTTTTTTTTCTTAATTTTTATCTCTTTTATTTGTTTTAAGAATACTTGCTAAATTGTGATTGGTGTGAGGTTTTAAATGACATCATTATGATGTCATAATTAGGCATTTTATTCCTTTTTTTTTCTTTCATTTCTACTAACTTCAAATTAATTTTTTATCAACATTAATTCATATTTTATGTCATATAATTTATGTACTTAATTGGACAAGTTGGTCAAAATTTATCTCTGAAGACGAAATGACCAAAATGCCCTCCGTTTGGCTTAACGGGTCAAAATTGTCTGTACCGATTGAAAAATTTTTCTAAATATTTTCTTGGTATTCTAATGCCATAGGAACCTCAATGACCCTTCTCTGGAGTCCTAAAAATTATTTTATGAATTTTTTTCCCAGGTCTAGGGCTCCTAGTTGCGAAAACCGCAACTTCTCACTAGGTTACCCATCGCTAATGCATCGGCTTATTTATCTTGGTTGTATTTTATTTCTAAAATTTTTTCTAAATTTTTGTTATTAATATTTTGAGTTAATTATAGTTCCTCACTTTAGTTTAAATATTTTTCCGGACGTTCAAGCTGTCCGGACCGACACTGGTCACCGGAACAGTAGAATGTACGGAGTTGCTACAGGGAGGGTGTTACAACTCTTCTCCTCTAATTTAAATTTCGTCCTCGAAATTTACCTGATGTAAACAGTTGAGGAAACTGTTGCCTCATCGTCTCTTCACTTTCCCAAGTTGCCTCATCAGTGTTGTGGTGCCTCCACAACACTTTCATCAGTGGAATCTGTTTATTCCTCAACTTTTTCACTTCTCGAGCCAAGATCCGTATGGGTTCTTCTTCATATGTCAAATCCGGTTGTACTTCAATTTCTTCCATGGAGATGACATGTGAAGGATCTGAGCGATATCTTCTTAGCATAGATACATGGAACACATTGTGGATCTTGTCCAGCTCTGGTGGTAAAGCTAGCTTATAGGCCACTAGACCCACACGTTCAATGACTTCATATGGGCCAATGAACCTAGGGCTTAACTTACCTTTCTTCCAAACCTCAGTACCTTCTTCCACGGTGACACCTTGAGGAACACTTTGTCGCCAACCGCGTATTCTATTTCTTTTCTCTTCAAGTAGGCATAGGATTTCTGTCTTTCTGAGGCAACCTTCAGATTGGCTTTGATTAGTTTTACCTTCTCTTCAGTCTATTTCACCAAGTCTGGGCCTACCAGTTTGTCTTCACCCAATTCAGTCCAGGACACTGGAGTTCTACATTTTCTCCCATACAGTGCTTCATACGGGGCCATTTGGATACTAGCTTGATAGCTATTGTTGTATGCAAATCCTGCCAGTGGGAGGTATCTATTCCAACTTCTCTCGAACTCAATGACACAACTCCTCAGCATATCCTCAAGGACCTGACATATATTTCATGTTATTATTATCATTTTAGTTCAATATTTGTATTAATTCAATTGGTTCAATTGTTTACATGGATTACTCTTTCTGATTGCCCATCCGTCTGAGGATGGAAAGCTGTGCTGAAGTGGAGTTGTGTACCCAAGGACTCATGCAACTTCTTCTAAAATCTCGATGTAAACCTTGGGTCTCGATCAGATATGATGGAAAGTGGAATTCCATGCAATCTAACTATCTCACTGATATACAATTCTGCTAACTTCTCCAGTGAGTAATCGGTCCTAACTGGCAGAAAGTGTGCTGACTTCATCAATCTATCTACTATCACCCATACTGCATCATGTTTCTTCTGGTTGAGAGGTAGACCACTTACAAAATCCATGGTGACCCGATCCCATTTCCATTCAGGTTTGCGTATAGGCTATAGCAAACCTAATGGAACTTGATGTTCTGCCTTGACTTGCTGACATGTCAAGCATTTAGTCACATAGTCAGCTATGTCCTTTTTCATACCAGGCCACCAATACTGAAGTTTCAAATCATGATACATTTTTGTACTTCCTGGGTGCATAGCATAAACACTGGCATGTGCCTCTTTCAGAATATTGGCTTTTAATTCCCCATTATCTAGTACACACAGTATTCCTTTATAGTACAGACACCCATCTGCTTTCACCTCATAGTTAGTTACTTTCCCTTCTAGGATTTTTCTCATAATAGCCTTTAGCTTCTCATCTACCTTCTGCCCATCTAAAATCTACTGTAACAGGTTTGGCCTCACTTGCAACTCAGCCAAAATAGCTCTATCTCGAGCCAAAGCTAGACGGGCATTCAATGATCTCAAAGCTGTGATGGATTTTCTGCTCAAAGCATCTGCAACTACATTTGCTTTCCCAGGATGGTAGTCAATTACACAATCATAGTCCTTCAGGAACTCAATCCATCGTCTCTGTCTAAGGTTGAGCTCCTTCTGGGTTGGCAAGTATTTCAGGCTTTTGTGGTCTGTGTAAATGTAGCACTTTTCACCATACAACTAATGCCTCCATATCTTCAGTGCGAAGATAATTCCTGCAAGCTCTAGATCATGGGTAGGGTAATTCTGTTCATGTGGCCTTAGCTGTTTGGAAGCATAAGCAACCACCTTCCCCTCTTGCATCAATACACACCCTAACCCATTATGAGAGGCATCACTGTAGACCACAAAGTCCTTTCCTGACACTGGCTGTGTTAACACTGGTACCTCTGTCAACATAGCCTTCAACTTCTCAAAACTAGTCTGACGCTTGTCATTCCAATCAAATCTGACATTCTTGTGTAACAACTTGGTCATTGGAGCAGCTATTAAGGAAAATCCCTTCACAAATCTTCTGTAATACCCAGCTAGCCCTAAGAAACTTTTGACCTCTGTTGTATTCCTGGGAGGCTTCCATTCCATCATTGCTTCTATTTTCTTGGGATCCACTCAAATCCCATCAGCTGACACTATGTGTCTAAGGAATGCAATCTCATTCAACCAGAAGTCACACTTGGACAACTTAGCATACAGCTTCTTTTCTCTCAGGGTTTGCAGAACAATTCTCAAATGCTCATCATGTTCTTCCCTGGTCTTGGAATACACCAAAATATCATCAATAAAGACCACTACGAACCGATCTAGGTATGGATGGAAGATACGGTTCATAAGGTCCATGAATGCCGCTGGTGCATTTGTTAGGCCAAAGGCCATCACCAGAAACTCATAATGCCCATACCGGGTCCTGAATGCAGTCTTTGGCACATCTGCATCCTTCACCCTCAACTGATGATATCCTGATCTGAGATCAATTTTGGAAAATATTCCTGCTCCCTTCAACTGATCAAACAGATCATCAATTCTAGGCAATGGATACTTATTCTTCACTGTTACTTTATTCAATTGCCGGTAATCGATGCATAACCTCAAAGTCCCATCTTTCTTCTTTACAAACAGCACTGGAGCTCCCCATGGTGACACACTGGGGAGTATGAACCCCTTATCCAGTAACTTCTGTAACTGGATTTTCAGTTCCTTCAATTCTGTGGGCGCCATCCTATAAGAAGCAATAGAGATTGGTGCTGTACCCAGCAGTATCTCAATAGCAAATTCAACTTCCCTTTCTGGTGGCAAACCAGGCAATTCTTCAGGAAACACATCTTGGAAGTCTTTTACTGTGGTTATATCACACAGATCTGGCTTAGCCTGCCTAGTATCCACCACATGTGCTAGGTAGGCTTCACAGCCTTTTCTCATCAGTTTTCTTGCAGCTGTGGCTAAGATAACATTGGACAGGAAATCTGTCCTTTCACCCACAACAGTGATTTCATTTCCCTCAGAAGTTTTCAGTGAAATTCTCTTCAATTTACAATCAACTATTGCCTGATAACTTGATAACCAGTCCATTCCCAAAATCACGTCAAACTCATGGAAAGGCAACTCAATCAATTCTGCCAAGAATTCATACCCCTGAATCCTTAACGGGCAACCCTTATACACTTTGTTCACCACTACACTGTGGCCCGATGGATTAGTGACCAGAATGTCCTGGTCACTCTCCCCTACTAATATCCCCCTTTCTATAGGTAAGTTGATGCAGATGTATGAATGAGTGGATCCTGGATCCACCAATGCATGCACAGATGTATTGTAGAGGGAGAACGTACCCCTGATGACCTCCAGGGCATCTTGCTCCTCCTGAGCTCTCATGGAATAGGCTCTGGCAAGTGGTTTGCCTTAAGGCCTCTCTGCTGGCTCAGATGCAGGCCTCTGTGATGGTCCCACTGCCTCAGATTTGCCAGATTTCCTTCCCCTTTGTGGTGCAGCAGCAGGTCTGTCTGTTTGTGTTGGAGCAGCTGTAGTAGTTCTGTGTGGACAGTTCCTCAGCTGATGCTCTGTCGACCCACACCTTAAGCAAGCACCAGTCACTCTCCAACACTCCCCCTTATGCCATTTCCGATAATGTGGACATGCAGAAGATGCTGGGGCTGGTCCCCTGAACCCTATCCCTAGAGAGCTGCCCACTGATGGTGTAGACTGACCTCTCCTAGGGGTAAACTATGGCCTGGGCCCCTGAGACTGACCCTGACCTTGTGATTGACCTGAACTCTGTGCAGGTGGACCCTTGAACTGTCACACCTTACCCCTCTGTAAGGCATAACATGATCCCGTAGAATACCTAATGAACTACCGAACTTCACCTACCGATAACTCATTAAGTACCCTACAAGGGATTTTAAAACAATTTTCTTATCTTTGACAAGTGGTGAGCATTTCTAATAAGTATTTAAAACATTTAGTTGAAATTAAAACTAATTAATATTTTTGGCCATTTTAGTTTTCCGCAAATCTTATAAAAATTTTGACAGAGTTTCCTCTGTATTTTGAGAAAACCGTTCTTCAAATACCTGAAATAAAAGCACTTCCAATAATTATCTAACCACTGCTTCAAATTCATACTCAATCTCAACCAATTTCTCAAAATTCACAAGTTCAAAAATTCTCAAAATACTGTCCATCAATATCATTTATTCATATTCCATTCAAGATAAACAATTTATATATTCATCATACTAAAATTTACATTCAAAAAGTCCAAATTAAAATTTATTACAACTTTTATACAAACTTTGTACAATTGCTCAAGACCCATGCACATGTCCATACATTTACGTGCAATATATACATCAAAAGAAATATTCTGATTAGGGTATAAATTATACTGAAAACTTTAGGTGGTAGCTTCTCACACCTCAAGCTCCTCTAGTCTCAAAAAGCTATCGAGTACTAGGACTCAGTGGTGCACAATATACTAAAATAATCTTTATGCAAAACTTAAAGCACATTCATTCAAAAATTTGGCTAAACATGAAAATTAAATACAATCATGCATTGTAAGATTTTACATGTAAACCAAGTTCATTTCAAAGTATCAAAATACATTTCATAAAACCCACAGTTAGATCACGCCATTCGAAACAAATAGAATCTCAATAGCCAGAGGCTAAGAGAAATCACATGAATCTCGATAGCCAGAGGCTAAAGAGAAATCATATCACAAGGCTAGCTAGCTCAAATATATGGATATCCATTCACATCCTCTTCTACTGGCACACCTCAACACTTCTCCAGAGAAGGAATCAAAATTCGAAACTAATTACCCCCACTAGTCGTGCTAGTGAGGTGTTCAAATATGTGGTCATGACACTGTGGTTTCAAAACTTATCTTAACAATTTGCTAAATATTGTCTTTTCAAATATACATAATAACTTTCAACAATTTAGATCAAACATCATAAGAATGTCATAATCCAATATTTCACATTATTCAAAACGATATGCAAAAGATGATTATAAAAGTATATGTTGTACACAAACCTCAAACGAGTCGCCTGTTGGCCTTGACTCGACTCCTCGGGTTCTATCCCGGTATTCTTTTCCACTGAAACATGAAATTTTCTAATGTTTCAGTACTAAAACTTAAAATAAATCCAAAATAAACTTAACTTCACATTTACCTAGCTCTAATGTGTTAAATTCGACGTTCTCGAAATTTTGTGTTTCGGGTTACTATTCACTGCACTATTCAAGTCAAATTATTGACTTTCTAAGGCTTAATGGGTATGAGAACTCCAACTTCACCCACATACCACATTTTGGTCACCAAACTTGTTGGTTTTGGTCATTTGTTTAAAGCTAAGGTCATTTTGGCAAAATTGCCAATTTTCGGTTTTGGTTCTCCGAAGTTGCACTGTTCCATTGGTCGATCTACTGTTGGAATTTGACAAACCTTCCTTCATAGAAAATGTTCCTTATTGTCTTAAGTGTATTCTCATTTTTGGATCACCTCAATCGGAGTTTTGTAGCTCAAGTTATGGCCAAAATAAGTTTACTGTTCATGTTTACTGTTCATACTGAGATTTTGGTGCTGGCAGATTTTTGGTCCAACTTTGGTTAATAATTTGATCAAGTTAAGTTCATAATTTGGTCTCACTTTCTTCATATGAAATGTTTTACTTTGTCTTAGGTTTCCATCGGTTCAAGAATCGCCTAAATCCGAGTTTTCTAGAGAGAGTTATAGCCATCCAAACATTGCCGCTCAATGAAAATTCTGCAGAATCTCAGTACAGTAATTTAATTTTGCTCAATGATTTTGAAAGGGTTAAAGGCCTAATTTGGGTTGGTGTTCTTCATGAAAGTTTTAGGTCTATATCATATCTAATTGCTGGTAAAATTTCAGGTCAATTTGACCTACCTAGCTCGAGTTATGACCAAATGAACAGTTACTGTTCATTTGGTCAGTTTAATCTGATGGCAGCCTGCAATCAATCCACTTTGGTCAATTGTTTCACCAAGTTTTGGTCAGTTTTTGGCCATGGTTCCTTGATGAAAATTGTGCTCTTTTATGTCTATTTTCATCTCCAATTGGTGGCATATCAATTGGACTTGTAAAATTTGAGTCTTGGTCCTTCAAAGTGGGTTTGGTCATGCTGCCAGCAGCATGACCATTGACCTACGAATTTGATTTTTATTCCAACAATTCCCACACAACTTATTTGGTCATAATTGACCATTATTTCACTTCACAATAAGTCCAACATGCCATTTATGCATTTTTCCCAAAATTTGGTTCACAACCCTAGCATTTAAAACCCTAACTCATCAATTTCACTACTTTGTTGCAATTAATCACACTTAATGGTTTTAATACTAATCATTCAACCAAGAAAGGTTTCTAAACTCATTCAAATGTATCATATCCATGCAAATCATATTCCTCTCAAGCTGCCCAAAATTTCAGTTTAATTCTTCCCCCATATTTGTTTCATTTAAATCAAGTTCTAAGCTCACTTTCAACCATCACATGTGCATTTGAATGGATAAATGAAGAGTTTAGCATACTAACCTTAGGTGAACCTTAAATCTTCACTTTTTGTTCTTCTTCTTCCTTCTTCTTCTTGCTTTCTTATGCTTCTTCTATACTCTTCAAGATGCAATAATGAAATTCATGTGGAGAATTTTAGGGAAAGCATGTTTAATTTAGGGTTTCAAAAGCTTGGTTAGACTTATCCATTGTGGAAGATGAAATAAGTGAGAGGGAAGAGTGAGTCACGTTTTTCCTTTTGAAGATGATGAATTTAATTTTTTTTTCTTTTGTTTCTTTTATTTATTTTGCTATGGAAGACCATAAATATCAAATTTAATAAATATTTAATAAATTTGTTTATGACATCATTAATGATGTCATCAACTTTGACTTTTCCAACCTCTTTCCTTTTCTTCTTTTTTTTTTTCTATTTATTTCTCTATTAGTTCTTTAATTTTATTCTCGATTCCGAAATTTTCTTTTCTCCGATTTTATTTGTGATTAGGTCGTGATCAGCTCGGGGTCAATTGACCAAATTGCCCTCGCCAGTTCATCCGGTTTGCAAATAATCCAATATTTCTTCGGCTCACGACCTAATTATTTGGTAGCTTAACAGTTCTTTTCGTGGTTTTCTCTTTTCCACTTTGTGTTCATAAGGGTCCTAAGGACCGCAGCGTCACTTTTACGGTTCGAAAATTGAGTTTAGAATGACTTATGAGTCATTCGAGGAGGTCACTCATCATTTGTGACTCTCGGCTCGTTTAACCTCTTATGTTCTGTTTTTCTTATTTATAGTTAACTAATTAAACATTACTAATTATTTGTGTTTATGGCTTCTCAAATTGTCTTAAGTGTGGCCCTAATCCCATTAATTGTCTGGACCGACACCGGTCACCGAAAAATTGTAATATACCAGGCTATACAATGGGGGTGTTACAATTCTCCCCCCCTTAAATAAATTTCGTCTCGAAATTTTTACCTGGTATCAATCTCTGAACAGTTGTGGGTGTTGTCTCCTCATGTCCTCCTCTTGTTCCCAAGTAGCTTCTTGGCCCGAATGATGGTTCCACAGCACTTTTACCAACGGTATCTGCTTATTCCGTAGCTGCTTCACCTCATAAGCCAGAATCTTTATGGGTTCTTCTTCATATGTGAGGTCTGGATTCACTTCTATTTCTTCTACTGGTAGTACATGAGATGGGTCTGATCGGTACCTCCTCAACATGGACACATGGAAGACATTATGTATCTTCTCCAACTCTGGAGGTAGTGCCAACCGATATGCCAAAGGACCCACTCTTTCCAGAACCTCATATGGCCCGATAAAACGAGGACTTAGTTTCCCCTTTCTGCCGAATCTCATAATCCTCTTCCAAGGAGAAACCTTGAGGAAAACTTTCTCACCCACTACATACTCAATATCTCTTCTTTTCAAATCAACATAGGACTTCTGACGGTCTGATGCAGCTTTAAGTCGATCTCTGATCACCCTAATTTTCTCTTCAGTCTGTTGGACAATTTCGGGTCCGATCATCTTTCTTTCACCCACGTCATCCCAACACAACGGGGTTCTACATTTTCTGCCATACAAAGCTTCATATGGAGGCATCCCAATGCTTGATTGGTAGCTGTTGTTGTAAGCAAACTCAATCAAAGGCAAGTGTGTATCCCAACTACCCTCAAACTCAATCACACAAGCCCGTAGCATGTCCTCCAAAATCTGAATTACCCTCTCGGGTGGCCATGCATGCGTGGGTGGAATGCAGTACTGAAGTTCAATCTAGTTCCTAGGGCTCTCTGAAGACTACCCCAGAATCTAGAAGTGAACCTAGGATCTCTGTCTGACACGATGGATACTGGCACTCCATGCAGTCTCACAATCTCATCGATGTATAACTTGGCCAATCTTTCTAAACTGTAGTCCATTCGGACTGGCAGAAAATGAGCAGATTTAGTCAGTCTGTCAACAATGACCCAAACTGCATCATGACTTTTCTGTGTCCTCGGAAGTCCCATCACAAAATCCATCGTTATTCTCTCCCATTTCCACTCTGGTACTGGTAGTGGATGTAACAACCCAGTGGGTACTTGATGCTCTGCCTTTACTTGCTGACAAGTTAGGCATTTGGACACAAACTCTGCCACATCTCTCTTCATACCCATCCACCAGTAATGCTCCTTTAGCCCCCTATACATTTTTGTGCCACCAGGGTGCATGGCAAAAGGAGACTCATGTGCTTCCTTCAAAATGATCTGCCTCAAATCAACATCATTAGGAACACACATTACGCCTCAGTGTAGCGATGAGACCATCATCTCCGATTGAGAATTACGGTTTCTTGCCTGTTGGACTTCTTCCATCGACTTCGATACTTCGATCATTACGGCGACCATTCTAATCGATCAACCAACACCGGTTGTACATGCCATGCAATTCTGTTTGCCCATCATCATTATTCTCTAAACTGGCATGTAATGATCTCAACTCATGTACCAAAGACAAAGGAGTAACTTGTAGATTTGCCATAGTCTTACGACTTAAGGCGTCAGCCACCACATTAGCTTTCCCTGGCTGATAGTCTATCAGACAATCGTAGTCTTTTATCAACTCTAACCATCTCCTCTGTCTCAAATTCAGCTCTTTTTGGGTGCCCAAATACTTCAAACTCTTATGATCTGTGTAGATGTAACACTTTTCCCCATATAAATAATGTCTCCAGATCTTAAGAGCAAACACAATGGTCGCAAGCTCCAAATCATGTGTTGGATAATTCCTCTCATGCGGTTTCAGCTGGCGTGATGCATAGGCAATGACATTTCGATCTTGCATCAACACACAACCTAACCCGTTGTGAGAAGCATCGCTGTAAACTGTATATTCTTTACCCGGTGTGGTAAAGTAAGGACTGAGCTACCAAACATCTCTTCAATTCATCAAAACTCACTTGGCATTTATCCGTCCACCGAAATTTTACATCTTTTCTAAGCGGCTTGGTCAATGGAGATGCCAACATGGAGAATCCTTCACAAATCTACGGTAGTATCCAGCTAAACCTAAAAACTACGAATTTACGTGACATTTCGGTGGCCTCCAATTAAGGACACTTCAATCTTACTTGGATCTACCTTGATGCCCTCTTACGATACTACATGCCCCAAGAAAGATATCTCCTTCACCAAAATTCACATTTCGACAATTTGGCATATAGCTGTTTCTCCCTCAAAATCTGCAGTACAATCCGCAGATGTCTATCATGCTCTTCTGCATTCCTCGAATAGACCAATATATCATCAATGAATACCACAACAAACTAGTCGAGGTATGGTCTGAAGATAGTGTTCATCAGATCCATAAAAGCAGCCGGAGCATTAGTTAACCCGAATGGCATAACCAAAAACTCATAATGGCCATAGCGGGTTCTAAAGGCAGTTTTAGAAATACTCTGCTCTTGTACCTTCAGCTGATAATAACCTGATCTCAGGTCAATTTTGGAGAACATACCGCACCCTCAACTGATCAAACAAGTCATCAATGCGGGGTAATGGATATCTATTCTTTATTGTCACCTTATTCAACTGCCGATAATCAATACACAAGCGGAGAGTGCCATCTTTCTTCTTTACAAACAACACTGGCGCTCCCCAAGGTGACACACTAGGGCGGATAAAGCCCTTATCAAGCAATTCTTGCAACTGCACTTTCAACTCTTTCAATTCTGCAGGTGCCATTCTAAATGGCGTTATGGAGATTGGATCCACACCAGGCATAACATTAATCTCAAATTGCACTTCTCTTTTTGGAGGTAATCCTGGTAACTCATCAGGAAATACATCCGGAAAGTCACATACCGTAGGGATGTCCCTTAGTGCTGGACTCCCCACTTGGGTTTCTATCACATGTGCCAAGTATGCTTCACACCCCTTTCTGATCATTCTTCTGGCTAGTGCAGCTGAAATGATGTTTGATGGCAGTAAATGCCTCTCCCCGTGTATTACCACATCACCATACCAAGGGAGACCAAAAGTGACTGTCTTCAGTCTACAGTCAATCATAGCATGATGCCTGGCTAACCAATCCATGCCTAAGATAATATCATACTCTCTGAAGGGCATCTCAATCAAGTCTGACAGGAAAACATGTCCTTGGATCACCAAAAGACAGTCTCTATAAATTTTGTTGACCCGGACCTCTTGTCCTAATGGACTAGTTACTAGCACTTCAAAACCCATTTGCACACATGGAACATCAAGTGAACTGACTATGCTAGCACTAACATATGAATGGGTTGAACCCGGATCAAACAATACAAATACTTCTTGATCAGAGATAGAGAATGTACCAGCTACCACATCAGAAGTCTCAGCCTCTTCTCGCTGTTTCATTGCGTAGATTCTGGTTGAAGCACTTCCTTGTGCTGATTGACCAACTGTGCCCTGATTGCCTGAAGTAGTGCCTCTACCTCTACCTCTTCCTCTGCCAAATGACTATGAACCTCTGGGAGCAGGACTCTGAATAGATCCCTCGGCAGTAGTAGGAGTTGGACCATATCTCGGGGTACTAGTACAGTCTCTTGCTAAATGACCCTTGCCTCCGCAGTTAAAACAGGCTCCAGTGGCCCAATAACACTCCCCCCCATGAATCTTGCCACAAGTCTCACAGTGATGCATCGTGAACCCTCGCTGATCTGGCCGGACCTAGGGGTCTCTCGCCTGCAGAATCGGCCCCTACCAAATCTTTCCACCTCGACCCTGTTGGGTCCACTAAACTTCTTTTTCTTTCCGAGGTAGCACGAACTCGTTCAACCGATTTTTCCCCTTGTCTTTTCTCTCGATTTTTCAGCTTTTTCCTTCACTGGGTTTGCTTCTGCTTCAACTCTCTCCAGTTCAAGTGCTTGAGACATAAGCTCTGAGAAGTTGCTGTGTCGAAATCCCACAACTTGCATCCTTATGCTGGGCTTCAAACCCGTCTCAAATCTCTTGCATCTTGCCTTACTGGTAGTAAGGAGACTCTCCGCATAGTGACTCAGGCGGGAGAACTCCCTCTCATACTCCGCCACTAATCGGTTCCCTTGTTTCAAACTCAAAAATTCTTGCAATTTCTGATCAACATATGCGTCTGGGATGTATTTCTGTCTAAACTCTCTGATGAAGTCATCCTGTGTTAGCACGGTGGTTCACCAAGCCGTGGGGATGGTCTTCCACCGCTTATACGCATCCCCTTGCAATAGAGACACGTAATACTTAAGCTTCAATTCATCTTGGCGGGCAGCTTCTTAAATACTGGCCCATTCTTTCAAGCCATTGCTCTGCCTCAAGTGGGTCTACTGTACCCTTAAATTCTGCAGCCCCATACTTCAATAACTTGTCATACTGTCTGGCTGGAGGCAGTGGTTGTGCCACAGGTGGTTAGGGTGGAGCTACCCCCGGCCATTTGTTGAAACATTGCCGCCATCTGCTGCAACCGTGCAGGAATCGCGGCATTTGCGGGCTAGTGCTCTCGACCCACCGACATTCGGTAAAGCTGGGCTTCCCTTGTCCTCGGCTTCAACAGATTGCTCAATCGAGCGATCCTTCTTCCATTTCAGGCTGAAGTTAGGGTATCTCCTGAACAAGTAACACATGGAGATTTCCCTCCGTTAGTTCATATTCATGATGTAATGCACTGTATGTAACAATTATGGACATTGAGCAGTTGTACTTGACAAGAAAGACACAAATTTATATGTTAAAACATACTTCAAAAATTTGCTCTGATACCACTAAAACATGTCATACCTTACCCCTCTGTAAGGCATAACATGATCCCGTAGAATACCTAATGAACTACCGAACTTCACCTACCGATAACTCATTAAGTACCCTACAAGGGATTTTAAAACAATTTTCTTATCTTTGACAAGTGGTGAGCATTTCTAATAAGTATTTAAAACATTTAGTTGAAATTAAAACTAATTAATATTTTTGGCCATTTTAGTTTTCCGCAAATCTTATAAAAATTTTGACAGAGTTTTCTCTGTATTTTGAGAAAACCGTTCTTCAAATACCTGAAATAAAAGCACTTCCAATAATTATCTAACCACTGCTTCAAATTCATACTCAATCTCAACCAATTTCTCAAAATTCACAAGTTCAAAAATTCTCAAAATACTGTCCATCAATATCATTTATTCATATTCCATTCAAGATAAACAATTTATATATTCATCATACTAAAATTTACATTCAAAAAGTCCAAATTAAAATTTATTACAACTTTTATACAAACTTTGTACAAGCTGCTCAAGACCCATGCACATGCCCATACATTTACGTGCAATATATACATCAAAAGAAATATTTACAGTTAGGGTATAAATTATACCCGAAAACTTTAGGCTGGTAGCTTCTCACACCTCAAGAAATGCTGCTCCTCTAGTCTCTCAGATCTGCGACAAAGAATAAAGCTATCACGAGTACTAGGACTCGTGGTGCACAATATACTAAAATAATCTTTATGCAAAACTTAAAGCACATTCATTCAAAAATTTGGCTAAACATGAAAATTAAATACAATCATGCATTGTAAGATTTTACATGTAAACCAAGTTCATTTCAAAGTATCAAAATACATTTCATAAAACCCACAGTTAGATCACGCCATTCGAAACAAATAGAATCTCAATAGCCAAAGGCTAAGAGAAATCACATGAATCTCGATAGCCAGAGGCTAAAGAGAAATCATATCACAAGGCTAGCTAGCTCAAATATATGGATATCCATTCACATCCTCTTCTCGGCACACCTCAACACTTCTCCAGAGAAGGAATCAAAATTCGAAACTAATTACCCCCACTAGTCGTGCTAGTGAGGTGTTCAAATATGTGGTCATGACACTGTGGTTTCAAAACTTATCTTAACAATTTGCTAAATATTGTCTTTTCAAATATACATAATAACTTTCAACAATTTAGATCAAACATCATAAGAATGTCATAATCCAATATTTCACATTATTCAAAACGATATGCAAAAGATGATTATAAAAGTATATGTTGTGCACAAACCTCAAACGAGTCGCCTGTTGGCCTTGACTCGACTCCTCGGGTTCTGTCCCGGTATTCTTTTCCACTGAAACATGAAATTTTCTAATGTTTCAGTACTAAAACTTAAAATAAATCCAAAATAAACTTAACTTCACATTTACCTAGCTCTAACGTGTTAAATTCGACGTTCTCGAAATTTTGTGTTTCGGGTTACTATTCACTGCACTATTCAAGTCAAATTATTGACTTTCTAAGGCTTAATGGGTATGAGAACTCCAACTTCACCCACATACCACATTTTGTTCACCAAACTTGTTGGTTTTGGTCATTTGTTTAAAGCTTAGGTCATTTTGGCAAAATTGCCAATTTTCGGTTTTGGTTCTCCGAAGTTGCACTGTTCCATTGGTCGATCTACTGTTAGAATTTGACAAAACTTCCTTCATAGAAAATGTTCCTTATTGTCTTAAGTGTATTCTCATTTTTGGATCACCTCAATCGGAGTTTTGTAGCTCAAGTTATGGCCAAAATAAGTTTACTGTTCACGTTTACTATTCATACTAAGATTTTGGTGCTGGCAGATTTTTGGTCCAACTTTGGTTAATAATTTGATCAAGTTAAGTTCATAATTTGGTCTCATTTTCTTCATATGAAATGTTGTACTATGTCTTAGGTTTCCATCGGTTCAAGAATCGCCTAAATCCGAGTTTTCTAGAGAGAGTTATAGCCATCCAAACATTGCTGCTCAATGAAAATTCTGCAGAATCTCAGTACAGTAATTTAATTTTGCTCAATGATTTTGAAAGGGTTAATGGCCTAATTTGGGTTGGTGTTCTTCATGAAAGTTTTAGGGCTATATCATATCTAATTTCTGGTAAAATTTCAGGTCAATTTGACCTACCTAGCTCGAGTTATGACCAAATGAACAGTTACTGTTCATTTGGTCAGTTTAGTGCAGTGGCAGCCTGCAATCAATCCACTTTGGTCAATTGTTTCACCAAGTTTTGGTCAGTTTTTGGCCATGGTTCCTTAATGAAAATTGTGCTCTTTTATGTCTATTTTCATCTCCAATTGGTGGCATATCAATTGGACTTGTAAAATTTGAGTTTTGGTCCTTCAGTGGTTTGGTCATGCTGCCAGCAGCATGACCATTGACCTACGAATTTGATTTTTATTCCAACAATTCCCACACAACTTATTTGGTCATAATTGACCATTATTTCACTTCACAATAAGTCCAACATGCCATTTATGCATTTTTCCCAAAATTTGGTTCACAACCCTAGCATTTAAAACCCTAACTCATCAATTTCACTACTTTGTTGCAATTAATCACACTTAATGGTTTTAATACTAATCATTCAACCAAGAAAGGTTTCTAAACTCATTCAAATGTATCATATCCATGCAAATCATATTCCTCTCAAGCTGCCCAAAATTTCAGTTTAATTCTTTCCCCATATTTGTTTCATTTAAATCAAGTTCTAAGCTCACTTTCAACCATCACATTTGCATTTGAATGGATAAATGAAGAGTTTAGCATACTAACCTTAGGTGAACCTTAAATCTTCACTTTTTGTTCTTCTTCTTCCTTCTTCTTCTTGCTTTCTTATGCTTCTTCTATACTCTTCAAGATGCAATAATGAAATTCATGTGGAGAATTTTAGGGAAAGCATGTTTAATTTAGGGTTTCAAAAGCTTGGTTAGACTTATCCATGGTGGAAGATGAAATAAGTGAGAGGGAAGAGTGAGTCACGTTTTTCCTTTTGAAGATGATGAATTTAATTTTTTTTTTCTTTTGTTTCTTTTATTTATTTTGCTATGGAAGACCATAAATATCAAATTTAATAAATATTTAATAAATTTGTTTATGACATCATTAATGATGTCATCAACTTTGACTTTTCCAACCTCTTTCCTTTTCTTTTTTTTTTTCTATTTATTTCTCTATTAGTTCTTTAATTTTATTCTCGATTCCGAAATTTTCTTTTCTCCGATTTTATTTGTGATTAGGTCAGAGTCACTGGGGTCAATTGACCAAATTGCCCCTCGCCAGTTCATCCCAGTTTGCAAATAATCCAATATTTCTTTCGGCTCCCTGACCTAATTATTTGACTGGCTTAACAGTTCTTTTTCGTGGTTTTCTCTTTTCCACTGTGTTCATAAGGGTCCTAAGGACCGCAGCGTCACTTTTTATGGTTCGAAATTTGAGTTTAGAATGACTTCGCAGTCATTCCCGAGGAGGTCACTCATCGCTGTGACTCTCGGCTCGTTTAACCTCTTATGTTCTGTTTTTCTTATTTATAGTTAACTAATTAAACATTACTAATTATTTGTGTTTATGGCTTCTCAAATTGTCTTAAGTGTGGCCCTAATCCCATTAATTGTCCGGACCGACACCGGTCACCGGAAAATTGTAATATACCAGGCTATACAACGGGGGTGTTACATGAACTTCTTCCCATATGCAGGAGATGAACTAGACTGACCTTGGCCCCTCTTCTGCTGTCTCTCTCTTATGGTCTGCTCACTTATTCTTACTTTTTCAACTTTTAGTAGCTTCCACTAACTTGGTGAAGTCGGTGATTCCCAAGGCAGTGATCATGATCTTTATGTTGTCATTTAATCCCTTTTCAAATCTCTTACACCTTTCGGCCTCATTAGGGACTATCTCCCTTCCGTAGCGGCTCAATCTGACGAATTCCTTTTCATACTCGGCTACTATTAGCTGTCTCTGCCTCAGGTTAATGAACTCTCTTATTCTCTTTTCTAGGTATACACTACCCACATATTTCTTCTTGAATTCAGAGAGGAAGAAGTCCCAAGTTATTTCTTCTGGCTGTACTTCACTGGACACCGTATCCCACCATTCATATGCATCATCTTGCAACAGAGATACAACAGCTTCTAGATTTTGCTCTGGAGTGCAGTGGAGTTGTTTTAAAACTCTGCCTATTATGTTCAACCAATTTTCGGTTGCAACAGAATCATCTTCTCTATTGCCAAAGAAGTCCACTGCTCTAAATTTTCTTAGTCTTTCCAGGTGTGATTTCTGCTGTGGAGGTGGTGGTGGTGGTGGTGGTGCTGGCATTACCCCAGCCATTTGTTTGAAGAATTCGGCCATTTGCTGGAACATGGCCTGTGGAGGCTGAGCAGGCTCTGCTTGAGCTGGCAGAGTAGGTTCTCCCCTACCCCTAGTCTCAGCTGCTGCAGGTGGAGCATGACTCTCCATTTATTCCTCAACTGCACTCTGTGATGTAGGGTCCATATCCTATTCAAAATAACAAAGACAAATAGATCTGCATTAGTGTGACCTCGACTCTTATAAATGCAATGCATGGTATGGACTCAATCTAGGCCCAGAAATGCCTAAACCGTGCTCTGATACCACTAAATGTGACGCCCCTTAACCGTCTACAGTATATCCGAGTAAGATATGTCACACAGTGTACCGGAACACTCTATTTTATCTCAATCATTTTTATTCTTCCTTAATTTATTTTTATCATAGTTTTGAATATAATTTGTGAAATATAATTCATTTAAGTCATTTATTGAAATTATAATTTATTTAAGGTTCCGAAGATTTTATAGAAAATCCGTCAGAGTACCGGCTAAAAATGAAGAAAACAGTTCTTCGGAACCTGTGAAAAACACTTCCAATAATCATTTCTAATCATTCTCAAACTCCAATAATCATCACAATCTCAATTTTTTTTTTTCAACAACATTTCCATTCCTCAATCATTCATCTCATATGATAATCATGTAAAAGACATAAATAAATATTCACTTTTTCATTCATAAACACAATTTTCACTATTTACATTAATACTAAAATACATGCCACAAATCTCAATTACACATGAGAAAATAAAAGTTAGTTACAAAATACCAAAATGAAACCTAGTGTCCTACCAATGCACTGAAGATGTTGAGGTGACACGGACACTATGCAGAGCTGCAGGAGGTCTCACCCAGTCTGTGGTCCACTGGGCTCTCGGTCAGTATCTCCAGAACCTACGCATGGCAAAAGCAACACGTTAAGCAATAATGCTTAGTGGTGCCAATAATAAAATAAAAATAAATAACAGAAAATAAATATGCAGTGAATGTATTGATATCTCATTGCAAATAAATTTTCGTTGAGTATTTGTAGATTTACTTATTTTGTACTTGTTATATTCATTATTTCATTAAATTTATCCACTTTCATTTTTGGTTGCCCAAGTAACCAATACTGGATTACTGGACTGGATAAACGGGTAAACTGGCACTGGGTATCAAGTACCACGGGCCGTCACACCATCGATCACATATGTATCTCCCGGTGTGCAACAAAACAGCTAATAAGCTGTAATAACATTAGGCACAAGGCTAAGTCTCAACATAATGTCAGAATGGCTAAAAGCCATGAAATCACAGAATTGCATAATGCCATGTGCAGTACTGCTAACTGAACCCTATTGGCATGCCAAGCTATCCAAACCAATCTTGTTAGGTATACTAGGGCATTTCACACTTTTAAGTTTCACAATTTTTTGAATTTAAGTTTTAGTGTTACTATTCCATTCATTGGTCAACAAAAATGTTGACTTTTGCATAGGCAATAGGTACATTGGTTTTCATATCATCAACATACCACATTTTGCATTCAAAATTTGTTGGTATTGGTTGCCAATACCATTTCTAAGCTTAAAGTTAGATGGGCAGAATTTTCAGTTTTTATGCCTTACTTTTACTGTTCTATTGGTCAATCTTGTAGTGGGAATTTGGCAAAATGGTCAACAAGAAAGTTGTTCCTTATTTTGTCTAGTTAAATTTTGTTTTTTGAATCACTCCATTTGGAGTTTTGTAGCTCAAGTTATGGTCCAAAAACCACAACTGGCCGGATTGGAATTTTTCTGGACTGACCATATCTACAGTGCAGTGAATAGTGACTGCAACTCCCTTGTTGGATAGGTTCTGGTCATAAGTTGGGGTGGGTTTCTTCATGAAAGTTGTTGGTCTATATCTTAGCTTGTTTTTGGTAAATTTTCAGGTCAATTGGGCCATTCTACACTGAGTTATGGCCAAATGAACAATCACTATTCATTTGGTCATTCTGCAGAAACAGATTGCAGGACACCCGGATTGGGGCAAGCTTTTGGTCCACTTGGTTTGGTCTTATGGGCATAGTTTCTTCACCAAAGTTGTGCCATTATGTGTCTAGTTTCATGTCCAATTGGCTAAACACCGATTGAACCTACACAGCCCAAGTTATTGCTGTCCAAACAGGCTGGACTCACATCCAAACCTGCAGGTCTCACTAGGCAGTATACCAAATCAGTTTTTAATGCTACAATTCACTCCAAGTTATGGTCAATTTACCTCAAATGGTCACTAATTGACCATTAGAATGTTCATTCACCATTATATAAGCAAAGCCCAAATTTCTCTCCAAAAACCTAGTTCCCCATTCCAATTCACACAACATACATTAATTCAACATACTAATTCATTATCAATATATATACACTTCAAACACCATCTCTAATCCACTCTAAACCCATCAAAACAATAAAAATCACCACCCCCAATAGGCTGCCGAAATTTATCATATACCCTAGCATGCATAATTCTCTTCAATTCCCACAAATTCTTAGCCTAACTTAGTGTCTTAACATGGATATCCAAAGAAAGAAAGAGAAAGATGGCACTAACCTTAATAGGGCAGAATTTTCTCTTGTTAGTTCTTCACTTTCTTTTTTTTTCTTGGCTGCCAAATACTCTAGCAAGGTTGGGTGACAAATTTTAGTGAATGATTTTATAAATTTTGGGGTGAGAAATCAAAGGATTGAAGGTATAAGTGAATAAGAGTTATGGAGGAAGAGGGAAAGAATTTTTGGCTGGCTGAAGAAGAAGGAAAATTCTGGAGTTTTTTTTCTTAATTTTTATCTCTTTTATTTGTTTTAAGAAGACTTGCTAAATGGTGATTGGTGGGAGGTTTTAAATGACATCATTATGATGTCATAATTAGGCATTTTATTCCTTTTTTTTTCTTTCATTTCTACTAACTTCAAATTAATTTTTCATCAATATTAATTCATATTTTATGTCGTATAATTTATGTACTTAATTGGACAAGTTGGTCAAAAATCATCTCTGAAGACGAAATGACCAAAATGCCCTCCGTTTGGCTTAATGGGTAAAAAATGTCTGTACCGATTGAAAAAATTTTCTAAATATTTTCTTGGTATTCTAATACCATAGGAACCTCAATGACCCTTCTCTGGAGTCCTAAAAATTATTTTATGAATTTTTTTCCCAGGTCTAGGGCTCCTAGTTGCGAGAACCGCAACTTCTCACTAGGTTACCCATCGCTAGGGCACCGGCTCATTTAACTTGTTTGTATTTTATTTCTAAAATTTTTCCTAAATTTTTCTTATTAATATTTGAGTTAATTATAGTTCCTCACTTTAGTTTAAATATTTTTCCGGATGTTCTAGCTGTCCGGACTGACACTGGTCACCGGAATAGTAGAATGTACGGAGTTGCTACAGGGAGGGTGTTACAGTATTTTGGTCATTTCACAGGGTGACATATGACACAATGAGATGGTGACACATGGCACTACACATAAGCTTGCCATATGTTTTTTAATCATGTAAGATGATCAAAGTCAAGATTAAATATAGATTTGATACTTGACACAATGTGATTGGGTCAATTAAACATAGAGCCAATCAAAAGGTGACATATGGCAAGGGTTTTAAGTGATGACCTAGCTATATAAGGGAAAGGATGAAAGAACAAAACACAAGCAGCCACTTCTTTCATATGTGCCACCACCCTTGGTGTCATCTTCCTCTCATCTTTTTCATCTCTCATCAATTCAAAGAGAATTGCCAACATTCTCTTGAATTAAAATTGCTAGAAATCATTTCTAGTGTCCTGCATACATCTGTAATCTCTCAAAAAGCAAAACCTGAATTTCTGATCAATTGGAAAGGCTTGAGAAGCTGTTCAAGGGGCTGCCATTGGTGATCTTGGTGTGGACAAGCTAGAGGGACAACACCTGGTGTCCTAGGCGATCACACCTTACCCCTCTATAAGGCATAACATGATCCCGTAGAATACCTAATGAACTACCGAACTTCACCTACTGATAACTCATTAAGTACCCTACAAGGGATTTTAAAATCATTTTCTTACTTTTTTAGAAGTGGTGAGCATTTTCTAATAGATATTAAAACATTTAATTAGAGTTTGAAAACTAGTTAAAATTTTTGTCCCTTTTTATTTTTTCGCAAATTTTAGAAAAATTTTGACAGAGTACCGTCTGTATTTTGATAAAACAGTTCTTCAAATACCTAAAAAAAAAAAAAAAAAACAATTCCAATGATTTATCTCGTTAATTCAACAACTTAAACATCCACCACAACAAATTTCAACATCATATCTCAAATTCCAAAATTCAAATCAATAATTTCCAATTCAATATCATCCAAAATAATACTAAGTAATTTTCATTCAAATTAAAACAAAATACTTTCATTCATTTTTCACTAAAGTTAAAACAAATTACATTTATCCAACCAGAATTTCACTAATAGATATTAAAACAAATCCAAACTAATATTATTACAAACTTTATACAACTGCTTATGACCAGTTCTACATATACATACATTTACATACATCAAAATAATTATTACAATCAGGGTATAAAATATACCCTATAGAACTTCAAGGAAGGTGGCTCCACAATCCTCAGCAACTCACTCTACTGCTCCTCTAGTCTCTATATCTGCGACAGCAATAACAGCCATTGCTGAGTACTATGACTCAATGGTGCACAACATACTAAAATAATATTTATGCATAATTTAAATCATATTTATTCAAAGACTTAACTGAATATGAGAAATAAATACAAAACATGATTTATAAGCTTTTAATCCAAACAATTTCATTTCGAAAGTCTCAAAACAAATTTCATAAAAACACACAGTTATATCATGCTATTCAAAACAATAATCATCTCAATAGCCAGAGGCTTATGAGAAGTCACATCACAAGGCTAGCTAGCTTAAATATATGGATATCCATTTAATTTCTTCTTCTACTGGCACACACCTCAACACTTCGGCCAAAGAAGGAATCAAAATTCGAAACTAATTTCCCCCACTAGTCATGCTAGTGAGGCATTCAAATATATGGTCATGAAACTGTGGTTTCAAAACTGTCTTAGCAATTTACTAAACATTTAATACCATTTCAAATATATACAAGTAAACTTTCAACAATTTAAGTCAAAAGCATAATACACATTTCATGCACTTTGTAAATGAATTTTAAAGAATATTGATGTTGTGCACAAACCTTATACAAGTCGCCTCTTGGCCTTAACTCGATGTCTCGGGTTCTTTTCCGGTATTCTTTTCCCCTGAAACACACAGTTTTACAGTGTTTCAGTATCACAACTTATCATAAATCCAAAAATGAATTCAAATCTACTTATACCTAGCTTTAATATGCTAAACTTGACGTTCTTTAAAATTTGTATTTTGGGGTTACTATTCATAATACTATTCAAGTCAATTTGTTGAGTTTCTAATGCTTAATAGGTATGGGAATTCTAATTTCACCCACATACCATATTTTGGTTACCTAAGTTTTTGGTTTTGGTTGTTTTCTCAAATCTTAAGTCTTTTAGGCACAAATTTTAAATTTTCAATTTTGGTGTCCTATTTTGTACAGTTCCATTGGTAATGTTGCTATTAGAATTTGGCTAAGTTTTCTTCATAAAAGTTGTTTCTTATTGTCTTAACTTTATTTCTCTTTTTGAATCACTCCATTTGAAGTTTTGTAGCTCAAGTTATAGCCATTTGAACATGGCTGGCCGGATTGGTCTAACCCAGATTTTCTGGGCACTTAATTTGGTTTTGGCAGTTTTAGGACACTAAATTTGGGTGGATAAATGACTTGGTTAAGGGCATAATTTGGACTTGGTTCTTCATGAAAGTTGTAGGACTATGTCTCACTTTCTACTGGTAAAATTTTAGGCAATTTGGACCTACCTAGCCCAAGTTATGGCCAAATGTTCATTTGGTCATTTTTGTACAGGTCAGTTTGCCTAATCCGGATTTACCCAATTTGTTCACTAAGTTATGGTCACTTTCTAGGCATGATTCCTGAATGAAAAATGTGCCATTTTTTGTCTAGTTTCATTCCCAATTGGCCTCACAGCAATTGGGTTGGTAAATTTTCAGTTTTGGCCCCTGAAAGGGACCTTGGTCATGCTGCCTATAGAATGGCCATAACCAATCCGAATTCAAACTTAATTCCAACACTTCCTACACATCACAATTGGTCATACATGACCATTTCTCAACTCCAGCAAGGTCAAACACATCATTTGGCTAAATCTTGCATTTTTCCTCCCAAAACCTTAGGTGCCAAAACCCTAATTTTCATGCTTAGCTCAATTGGTACAATCTAAATGCATAATTAGTACCTACACACTCCATTGCACTTAACTACAACTTTATTTGCATCAAAATCACTCAACCCTAGTTCACTACCTTTAGGCCAAAATTCATGTAGTTCTTTAACATATCATTTTGTTTTTGTTTCTTTTCTTTAATTTCTAAGTTAATTTAAGTAGCTAAGCATGCATTTAAATAGAAAATTGAAAGTTAAAACATTAACCTTAGGTGAAGTCCTTGATCCTCGCTTTTTCCTCCAATTCTTCACTTTTCTTTTCTCAATTCTTCCTTTATAGGGTAATTTAGAAGTTTTCTAGGGTTCAAGGTTAGAAATTGTGGGAGAAATTCAAGTTATTCAAGCTTGAATAACTCATCAATGGTGGAAAGTCATGGAGTTTAGAGAGAAGGGAGGTTCGACTAGCTTTAGGAGAGAGAAAGGAAATGAATTTTGTATCTTTAATTTTATATATTTATCTTCTAATTGACTTAGTCAAATTATCAAATAAATGAAAATTATTTATGACCTCATGTATGATGTCACCATGATGATGTCATAATCCTTAATTAAATTTGTTTTCTTTTCCTTTTGTTTTTCCATAACTTCTTCAATTTAATTATATATTTCAAAATTTTCATTTCTTAGATTTTATTGGACAGTTAGATCATGAGTCACCTCTAGGGGTGAATTGACCAATTTGCCCCTCGTTGGTTCGATCCGGTTTGCAAATAATTTAATATTTCTTCCGGATCCCTGACCTAATTATTTGACCGGCTTGACAATTTTTTTTTGTGATTTTCTCTTTTCCACTATGTTCCCAATAGTCCTAAGGACCACGGCGTCACATTTTACGGTTCGAAATTTGAGTTTAAATCGACCTCACAGTCCTTCCTGAGAAGGTCACCCATCACTGTGACTATTGACTCATTTAACTTCTTGTGTTCTATTTTTCTTGTTTATACTTAACTAATTGACAATTACTAATTATTTGTGTTCAGGGCTTCTCTAGGTGTCTTAGATGTGGTTCTAATCCCCTTAATTATTTGGACCGACATCGGTCACCGGAACAGTGAAATATACCAGTCTATACAAATAGGGTTGCTACAATCCCCCCCCCCCCCCGTTAAAATAAATTTCATCCAGTCTATACAAATAGGGTTGCTACAAACCCCCCCCCCCCCCCCCGGTTAAAATAAATTTCATCTCAAAATTTTACCTGGTATCAATTTTTGAACAGTTATGGGTGCTGTCTCCTCATATCCTCCTCTCATTCCCAAGTAGCTCCTTGGCTCAAATGATGGTTCCACAGCACTATTTCTAACAGTATTGTTCCGTAGTTGCTTCACCTCATAAACTAGAATCTCTATGGGTTCTTCCTCATATGTGAGGTCTGGATTCACTTCAATTTCCTCTACTTGTAGTACATGAGATGGGTCTGATCTATACCTCCTTAACATAGACACATGGAAGACATTATGTATCTTCTCCAACTCTGGAGGTAATGCCAAACGATATGCCAAAGGACCCACTCTCTCCAGAACCT
The DNA here is from genome assembly GCF_030052815.1 of Hevea brasiliensis. Taxonomy (NCBI): domain Eukaryota; kingdom Viridiplantae; phylum Streptophyta; class Magnoliopsida; order Malpighiales; family Euphorbiaceae; genus Hevea; species Hevea brasiliensis. The sequence goes on along the minus strand of NC_079493.1, from coordinate 74,902,687 downwards.
CATATGGCCCAATGAAACGAGGACTCAGTTTCCTCTTTCTGTCGAATCTCATAATTCTCTTCTAAGGGGAAACCTTCAGGAATACTTTCTCACCCACTGCATACTTAATATCCTTTCTCTTTAAATCAATGTAGGACTTTTGACGGTCTGATGCAGCTTTGAGTCGATCTCTGATCAACCTGATCTTCTCCTCGGTTTACTGAACAATTTCAGGCCCAATCATCTTCCTTTCACCTACTTCATCCCAAGACAGGGGAGTTCTGCACTTTCTACCATACAAAGCTTCATATAGAGGCATCCCAATGCTTGATTGGTAGCTGTTGTTGTAAGCAAACTCAATCAAAGGCAAGTGTGTATCCCAACTACCCTCAAATTCAATCACACAAGCCCGGAGCATGTCCTCCAAGATCTGAATTACTCTCTCAGACTGGCCATTTGTCTATGGGTGGAATGCTATATTGAAGTTCAATCTAGCTCTTAGGGCTTTCTGAAGACTACCCCAGAATCTAGAAGTGAACCTAAGATCTCTGTCAGGTACAATGGATACTGGCACTCTATGCAGTCTTACTATCTCATCAATGTACAACTTGGCCAATCTTTCTAAACTGTTGTCCATCCGGACAGGCAGAAAATGAGCAGACTTGGTCAGTCTATTAACAATAACCCATACTGCATCATGACTCTTCTGTTTTTTTGGAATTCCCATCACAAAATTCATAGTTATTCTCTCCCATTTCCATTTCGGTACTAGTAGTGGATGTAACAAACCAGCTGGTACTTGACGCTCTTCCTTCACTTGCTGACAAGTTAGGCATTTGGAAACAAATTCTACCACATCTCTTTTTATACCCATCTGCCAGTAATGCTGCTTCAGCCCTCTATACATTTTTGTGCCACCAGGGTGCAAAGTAAAAGGAGACTCATGTGCTTCTTTCAAAATGATCTACCTCAAATCAACATCATTAGGAACACACATTCTACCCTGGTGTAGCAGTAGACCGTCATCTCTTATCGAGAATTCTGGCTTCTTGCCCTGCCGAACTTCTTTCAACAGCTTCTAATACTTCTGATCATTCTGAGCAGCCATTCTGATCTGATTAATCAACACTGGCTGTACATACCATGCAACTTTTGTCTGCCCCTCATCATTAATCTCTAAGTTGGCATGCAATACTCTCAACTCATGCACCATAGATAAAGGAGAAACCCGTAGACTTGCCATAGTCTTGTGACTTAAGGCGTCAGCCACAACATTAGCTTTTCCTGATTGATAGTCTATTAGACAATCATTGTAACACCCCTCGCCTGTCTACAGTATAGCCGAACAAGGCATGCTACATGGCGTGCCGGAGCACCTAGTCTTTAATCAACTCATTTACTGAACTCAATTTGATTTTAAAAAGTCTTTTAAGTAATATTCATATCATGCTGATACTATTTTCATACTTTAATAAAATCAGTGTTTCAAAAATGGTAATAAAAATCTGGCAAGGTGCCATCTGTATTTCAAACAAACTGTCCTTCCAAACCTGTTAAAAATAGTTCAATATGATAATATCAAAATCTCAACCATCCAACTAATTTTTCAGTCTCACAATTTCATAATTTCAAAATACAGTCCATCATATTTTATATTCATCAAAACACTATCCATAGGAGTTTAATATATACAAATTATTACAAACTTTAAAGTTTTATGATATCTATACATATTACATAACAAAATGTCAAAATACAACTGATAGTCATTACACAAGGTCCTAAGTCCTACCATGTATGCAGTGTAGTGCAAATGACTCTGGACTCCTGTATAGATCTGATGTCTCACCTTGTCGTAGGTTTGCTGGGCTCCCCAGCTATGACACCCCTTACCCGTCTACAGTATATCCGAGTAAGCTATGTCATACGGTGTACCGGAACACTCCATTTTATCTTAATTATTTTAATTCTTCCTTAATTAATTTTTATCATAATTTTGAATATAACTTGTCAAATATAATTCATTTAAGTCATTTATTGAAATTATAATTTATTTGAGGTTCCGAAAATGTTATAGAAAATCTGGCAGAGTATCGGCTAAAAATGGAGAAAACAGTTCTTCGGAACCTGATAAAAACACTTCCAATAATCATTTCTAACAATCCCAACTTCATTTCATCAACAAAATCTCAATATGTTTTTCAACAACATTTCCATTGCTCAATCATTCATCTCATATGAAAATCATATAAAAGTCATAAATAAATATTCACTTTTTCATTCACAAACACAATATCTACTATTTACATTAATACCAAAATACATTACATAAGTTTCAATTACACAAAAGAAAATAAAAGTTAGTTACAAAATATCAAAATGAAACCTAATGTCCTACTAATGCACTAACGATGGTGAGGTGACACGGACACTATGCAGAGCTGCAGGAGGTCTCACCCATTCTGTGGTCTACCGGGCTCTCGGTCAGGATCTCCAGAAACTACGCGTGGCAAAAGCAACGCGCTAAGCAATAATGCTTAGTAGTGCCAATAATATAATAAAAAGAAATAACAAAAAATAAATATGTAGTGAATGTATTAATGTCTCATTGTAAATAAATTTTCTTTGAGTATTTGTAGTTCTACTTATTTTGTACTGGTTATATTCGTTATTTCATTACATTTATCCATTTTCATTTTTTTGTTGCCCAAGTAACCTATACTGGAAGACTGGACTGGATAAATGGGTAAACTGGCACTGGGTATCAAGTACCTCGGGCCGTCACACCATCGGTCACATATGTATCTCCCGGTGTGCAACAAAATAGCTAATAAGCTGTAATAACATCAGGCACAAGGCCAAATCTTAACACAATGCCAGAATGGCTAAAAGCCATGAAATCACAGAATGGTATAATGCCATGTGCAGTACTGCTAACTGAACCCTGTTGGCATGCCAAACTATCCAAACCAATCTTGTTAGGTATACTGGGGCATTTGTCACTTTGGAATCTTTCAATTTTTGAATTTCAAGTTTTGGTGTTACTATTCCCTTCATTAGTCAACAAAAATGTTGACTTTTATATAGAAAATAGGTACATTGGTTTTAACACTCCCAACATACCACATTTTGCATTCAAAATTTGTTGGCATTGATTACCAATATCATTTCTAAGCTTAAAATTAATAGAGCAGAATTTTCAGTTTTTATACCCTATCTTTTCTGTTCTATTAGTTACTGTTGCAGTGGGAATTTGAGAAAATGATAAACCTGAAAGTTGTTCCTTATTTTGTCTAGTTGAATTTCATTTTTTGAATCACTCCATTTGGAGTTTTTTATCTCAAGTTATCGTCCAAAGACCACAACTGGCCGGATTAAAAAATTTCAGAACTGACCATATCTATAGTGCAGTAAATAGTAACTTCCACTCTCTTGTTGAATAGGTTATGGTCATAATTTGGGGTAGGTTCCTTCATGAAAGTTGTTGGTCTATATCTCAGCCTGTTGTTGGTAAAATTTCAGGTCCATTGGGCAATTCTACACTGAGTTATGGCCAAATGAATAATCACTGTTCATTTGGTCATTCTGCAGAAACTGGTTGCAGGACACTCGGATTGAGGCAAGTTTTTGGTCCACTTGGTTTGGTCTTTTGGGCATGGTTTCTTCACCAAAGTTGTGCCATTATGTGTCTAGTTTCATGTCCTATTAGCCAAATACATATTGAACCTACACAGCCCAAGTTGTGGCTGTCCAAACAGGCTGGACTTACATCCAAACCTGCTGCTCTCACTAGGCAGCATACCAAACCAGTTTTCTAATGCTATAATTCACTCCAAGTTATGGTCAATCTCCCTCAAATGGTCACTAATTGACCCTTAGAATGTTCATTCAACATTACATAAACAAAAGTCCAAATTTCTCTTCAAAACCCTAATTCCCCATTCCAATTCACACAACATGCATTAGTTAAACACACTAATTCATTATCAATATGTATATACACTTCAAACACCATCTCTAATCCATTCTAAGCCCATCAAAACAATCAAATCCCCACTCCCAATAGGCTGCCAAAATTTACCTCTACCCTAGCATGCATTATTCCCTTCAAATCCCACAATTTCTTAGTCTAACTTAGTGCCTTAACATGATTATCCAAAGAAAAAAAAAAGAAAGATGGCACTAACCTCACTTGTGACCTAACTTGGACTTTCCCAAATTCAAAATTTCCTCAAATTTCTGCTGCCTTATGCTTCCTCAAGGTTTAGGGATAATTTTTTGTGAAGGAAGTTTAGGGATTTGGGGTGGAGAGCTTAGGGAAAATCAAGCTTGAACAAGAGCTTTCATGGAGTTTTTTTCTCCTCTCTCTCTCTCTCAATGTTTCTGTAGCCCAAAGATTGAAGATGGCTGTCCACTTTTTCAATTTTTATCTCCTTTTATTCATGTTTAAGTAGTTTTTAATGATGTGTCAAAATTTGGTTGGTTGAAAATATTTTAATTGCATCATGCTCATGTCATAAATATGACTTTTATTTCATTTTCTTTTCTTTTCTTTTCTACTCATTTTCAATTCAATATTTAGCAATATTTATTCATATTTTAGATCATAATAATTACTTACTTAACTGGACAAGTCGGCCAAAAATCATCTCTGAAGATGAAATGACCAAAATGCCCTCCGTTTGGCTTAACGGGTCAAAATTGTCTGTACCGATTGAAAAATTTTTCTAAATATTTTCTTGGCATTCTAATGCCATAGGAACCTCAATGACCCTTCTCTGGAGTCCCAATAATTATTTTATAATTTTTCTCCTGGGTCTAGGGCTCCTAGTTGCAAGAACCGCAACTTCTCACTTGGTTACCCATCGCTAGGGCACCGGCTCATTTAACTTGGTTGTATTTTATTTCTAAAATTTTTCCTAAATTTTTCTTATTAATATTTGAGTTAATTATGGTTCCTCACTTTAGTTTAAATATTTTTCCAAACGTTCTAGTATGTCGATCGACCTTGGTCACCGAGCAAGAGAATGTACGGAGTTGCTACAGGGAGGGTGTTACAACTCTTCCCCTCTAATTTAAATTATGTCCTCGAAACTTACCTGATGCAAACAGTAGAGGGAACTGTTGCCTCATCGTCTCTTCACTTTCCCAAGTTGCCTCTTCGGTGTTGTGGTGCCTCCAAAGCACTTTCACCAGTGGAATCTGCTTATTCCTCAACTCTTTCACTTCCCGAGCCAGGATCCGTATGGGTTCTTCTTCATATGTCAAATCCGGTTGTACTTCAATTTCTTCCATGGAGATGACATGTGAAGGATCTGAGCGATATCTTCTTAGCATAGATACGTGGAACACATTGTGGATCTTGTCCAGCTCTGGTGGTAAAGCTAGCCTATAGGCCACTGGACCCACACGTTCAATGATTTCATATGGGCCAATGAACCTAGGGCTTAACTTACATTTTCTTCCAAACCTCAGTACCTTCTTCCACGGTGACACCTTGAGGAACACTTTATCGCCAACCGCATATTCTATTTCTTTTCTCTTCAAGTCAGCATAGGATTTACATGCATGCGAGGTAACCTTCAGATTGGCTTTGATTAGTTTTACTTTCTCCTCAGTCTGTTTCACCAGGTCTGGCCCTACCAGTTTGTCTTCGCCCAATTCAGTCCAGCACACTAGAGTTCTACATTTCCTCCCATACAGTGCTTCATATGGGGCCATTTGGATACTAGCTTGGTAGCTATTGTTGTATGCAAATTCTGCCAGTGGAAGATATCTATCCCAACTTCCCTCAAACTCAATGACACAACTCCTCAGCATATCCTCAAGGACCTGACATATATATCATGTTATTATTATTATTTTTGTTCAATATTTGTATTAATTCAATTGGTTCAATTGTTTACCTGGATTACTCTTTCTGATTGCCATCCGTCTGAGGATGGAAAGCTGTGCTGAAGTGGAGTTTTGTACCCAAGGACTCATGCAACTTCTTCCAAAATCTTGATGTAAACCTTGGGTCTCAATCAGATATGATGAAAAGTGGAATTCCATGCAGTTTAACTATCTCACTGATATACAATTCTGTTAACTTCTCTAGTGAGTAGTTAGTCCTGACTGGCAGAAAGTGTGCTGACTTCGTCAATCTATCCACTATCACCCATACTGCATCATGTTTCTTCTGGGTGAGAGGTAGACCACTTACAAAATCCATGGTGACCCGATCCCATTTCCATTCAGGTATGCGTATAGGCTGTAGCAAACCCTATGGAACTTGATGTTTTGCCTTGACTTGCTGACATGTCAAGCATTTAGTCACATAGTCAGCTATGTCCTTCTTCATACCAGGCCACCAATACTGAAGTTTCAGATCATGATACATTTTTGTACTTCCTGGGTGCATAGCATAAACACTGGCATGTGCCTCTTTCAGAATATTGGCTTTTAATTCCCCATTATCTGGTACACATACTCTTCCTTTGTAGTATAGACACCCATCTGCTTTCACTTCATAGTCAGTTGCCTTCCCTTCTAGGATTTTGCTCATAATAGCCATTAACTTTTCATCTGCCTTTTGCCCATCTAAAATCTGCTGTAGCAGGTTTGGCCTTACTTGCAACTCAGCCAAAATAGCTCCATCTCGAACCAAAGATAGACGGGCATTCAATGATCTCAAAGCTGTGATGGATTTTCTGCTCAAAGCATCAGCAACTACATTTGCCTTCCCAGGATGGTAGTCAATTACACAATCATAGTCCTTCAGAAACTCAATCCATCGTCTCTGTCTAAGGTTGAGCTCCTTCTGAGTTGGCAAATATTTTAGACTTTTGTGTTCTGTGTAAATGTAGCACTTTTCACCATACAAGTAGTGCCTCCATATCTTCAGTGCGAAGATAATTGCTGCAAGCTCTAGATCATGGGTAGGGTAATTCTGTTCATGTGGCCTTAGCTGCCTGCAAGCATAAGCGACCACCTTCCCCTCTTACGTCAATACACACCCTAACCCATTATGAGAGGCATCACTGTAGACCACTAAGTCCTTTCCCGACACTGGCTGTGTTAACACTGGTGCCTCTATCAACATAGCCTTCAACTTCTCAAAACTGGTCTGACACTTGTCATTCCAGTCAAATCTGACATTCTTGTGTAACAATTTGGTCATTGGAGCAGCTATTAAGGAAAATCCCTTCACAAATCTCCTGTAATACCCAGCTAGCCCCAAGAAGCTTCTGACCTCAGTTGTATTTCTGGGAGGCTTCCATTCCATCACTCCTTCTATTTTCTTGGGATCCACTCTAATCCCATCAGCTGACACTATGTGTCCAAGGAATGCAATTTCATTTAACCAGAAGTCACACTTGGACAACTTAGCATACAGCTTCTTTTCTCTCAGGGTTTGCAAAACAATCCTAAAATGTTCATCATGTTCTTCCATGGTCTTGGAATACACCAAAATATCATCAATAAAGACCACTACGAACCGATCTAAGTATGGATGGAAGATACGGTTCATAAGGTCCATGAATGCTGCTGGTGCATTCGTTAGGCCAAAGGGCATCACCAGAAACTCATAATGCCCATACCGGGTCCTGAATGCAGTCTTTGGCACATCTACATCCTTCACCCTCAACTGATGATACCCTGATCTGAGATCAATCTTAGAAAATACTCCTGCTCCTTTCAATTGATCAAACAAATCATCAATTCTAGGCAACGGATATTTGTTCTTCACAGTCACTTTATTCAACTGCCGGTAATCGATGCATAACCTCAAAGTCCCATCTTTCTTTTTCAAAAACAGCACTGTAGCTCCCCATGGTGACACACTGGGGCGTATGAACCCCTTATCCAGCAACTCCTGTAACTGGATTTTCAGTTCCTTCAATTCTGTGGGTGCCATCCTATTACGAGCAATATATATTGGTGCTGTACCCGGCAGTGTCTCAATAGCAAATTCAACTTCCCTCTCTGGTGGCAAACCAGGCAACTCTTTAGGAAATACCTCTGGGAAGTCTCTTACTGTGGGTATATCACTCATGTTTGGCTTAGCCTGCCTAGTATCCACCACATATGCTAGATAAGCTTCACAGCCTTTTCTCATCATTCTTCTTGCAACTGTGGCTGAGATAACATTGGACAGGAAATCTGTCCTTTCACCCACAACAGTGATCTCATTACCCTCAGGAGTTTTCAAAGAAATCTTCTTCAGTTTACAATCAACTATTGCCTGATGACGTGACAACCAGTCCATTCCCAAAATCACGTCAAACTCGTGGAAGGGCAACTCAATTAGATCTGCCGAGAATTCATACCCCTGAATCCTTAACGGGCAACCCTTGTACACTTTGTTCACCACTACACTGTGGCCCAATGGATTAGTGACCAGAATGTCTTGGTCACTCTCCCCTATTAGTATCCCCCTTTCTACGGGTAGGTTGATGCAGATGTATGAATGAGTGGATCCTGGATCCACCAATGCATGCACAGATGTATTGTAGAGGGAGAAAGTACCCCTGATGATGTCTAGGGCATCTTGCTCCTCCTAAGCTCTCATAGCATATGCTCTGGCAGGTGGTCTACCCTCAGGCCTCTCTGCTGGCTCAGATGCAGGCCTCTGTGATGGTCCCACTGCCTCAGATTTGCCAGATTTCCTTCCCCTTTGTGGTGCAGGAGCAGGTCTGTCTGTTTGTGTTGGAGCAGCTATAGTAGTTCTGCGTGGACAGTTCCTCAGCTGATGCTCTGTCGACTCACACCTTAAGCGGGCACCAGTCACTCTCCAACACTCCCCCTTATGCCACTTCAGGCAATGTGGACATGCAGAAGATGCTGGGGCTGGTCCCCTGAACCCCATCCTTGGAGAGCTGCCCACTGATGGTGTGGACTGACCTCTCCTAGGGGTAAACTGTGGCCTAGGCCCCTAAGACTGACCTTGACCTTGTGATTGACCTGAACTCTGTGCAGGTGGACCCTTGAACTTCTTCCCAGATGCAAGAGATGAACTAGACTGACCTGGGCCCCTCTTCTATTGTCTCTCTCTTCTGGTCTGCTCACTTATTCTTACTTTTTCAACTTTTATTGTAGCTTTAACTAACTTGGTGAAGTCGGTGATTCCCAAGGCAGTGATCATGATCTTTATGTTGTCATTTAATCCCTCTTCAATTCTCTTACACCTTTCGGCCTCATTAGGGACTATCTCCCTTCCGTAGCGGCTCAATCTGACGAATTCCTTTTCATACTCGGCCACTGTTAGTTGTCTCTACCTCAAGTCAATGAACTCTTTTCTTCTCTCTTCCAGGTATACACTACCCACGTATTTCTTATTGAATTCAGAGAGGAAGAAGTCCCAAGTTATTACTTCTGGCTGTACTTCACTGAACACTGTATCCCACCATTCATATGCATCATCTTGCAACAGAGATACAGCATGTAACACCCTCCCGGTAGCTACTCCGTACATTCTACTGTTCCGGTGACCGGTGTCGGTCCGGACAGCTAGAACGTCCGAAAAAATATTCAAATCAAAGTGAGGGACCATAATTAACTCAAATATTAATGAGAAACATTTAGTAAAAATTTTAGAAATAAAATACAACTAAGTCAAATGAGCCGGTGCCCAAGCGAAGGGTAACCGGAGGGAAGTTGCGGTTCTCGCAACGAGGAACCCTAGACCCGGGGAAAAAATTGTAAAATAATTTTTGGGACTCCAGAGAAGGGTTACTGAGGTTCCCATGGCATTAGAATGCCAAGAAAATACCTAGAAAAATTTTTCAATTGGTACAGACAATTTTGACCCGTTAAGCCAAACGGAGGGCATTTTGGTCATTTCGCCTTCAGAGGTGATTTTTGGCCGACTTGTCCAGTTAAGTAAATAATTATTATGATCTTAAATATGAATAAATATTGCTAAAAATTAAATTGAAATGTGGTAGAAAAGAAAAGAAAATAAAAATCAAAAATTAAGCAAATAATGACATCACATGATGTCACTCACTTACTCCCACCCAATCACCACTTGACAAAACTAATAAAAAGAGATAAAATGAACTTAAAATGAGATAAAAAAAAAACAAAAGAACCAGCAGTTTCCTTCTTCATACGGGCTGGAATAAGAGAGAAAGAGAGAGAAAAGGAAAAGAAAGAAAGAAAGAAAGGAAGAAGGAGAAGGAGAAGTAGCAGAAATAGGGGTTCAGCAGGGCAGCATATTTCTTTTCCGTCCAGGTGAGTTTGGCTCAACATCTAAGGCTGATTTTTGGATATGATTAAGCTATGTATGTGTGAAAGTTATGGTAAAAATTTGGTGATTGTTCAACGGTTGGATTTGGAGAAACATATTGTTGAACACAGGCTGTTTGTAGGTTGAATTCTGAATTTTGGCTACTGAAATTTGAGAAAAAAAAAATAGTTAGGATGCTTATAAAATTATGAAATTTGGTACAAATGATATCTGGGATGTTGAGGCTTCTGTGTTAAAATTTGGTGAATTTTAGACTTGTGGTTTATGAGATATAAATTGTTTTGCATGAGCTGTCTGAGTAAGACTGATTTCTGCAAAAATTCAGATTGTGAAGGGTTGAATGAATGTTTTGATATCTCATGATATAGGGATGATTTGATGCTGAAAGTTTTACTGATATTGTATAGGGATGTCTTGAATATATGGTATAAATTTGGGATTTATCTAACGGTCAGATCATTATATATAAATTTGAATGCAAAAGCTGCCAGATTGGGTATTAATGGGTTGTGGATTTAAGATTTATGATGGGAGTTTAGTCCAATTTAAGGGGAAATGCTATTGAATTTTTATTGGATATTTAATTTAGGAAAGTGAAGTTATAATTGATTATGATTATTATGGTTCTAGGAGAAATCTTGAAGAATAACAAGCTCAAGGTTGGTTTCAAAAAGGTTAGTGCATATACTTATCCTCCTTTCTTAAATTTTGTTAGGAAGTTAAATTGAATGAGAAATTGATGAAAAAAATTGAACAAAACATATCTATGGGAGTGTGCATGAATTTCGGCAGCTTTGATGTATAAGGGTATGATGAGTTTAATTGATATTAAACTTGCCTAGAGATGGTATGAGATATGTATATATGTGATGGATGGGTTGATAAAGTATAGGTTGCATGAAATGAATATGAAAACTAGGGTTTTGGGGAGTAAAAATTAGCTTGGCTTATGAAATTGTTAAAGTACATCCTAATGGTCAATTAGTGACCATTTGAAGGAATTTGACCTTAATTGGGACTGGAATAAAGCATGGCAAAGGGAAGGTGTGTGCTGCCTAGAGGGTGCAGAATGGTGACTGAAAATTTAGTCCATTTGCACAGCCATAACTTTGGCTGTGTAGGTCCAATTGGTGTTTGGCCAATTGGACATGAAACTAGGCTTATAATGGCACATTTTTGCTGAAGAAACCATGCCCAAAAGACCAAATCAAGTGGACCAAAAGTTGGCCCCAATCCGGATACCCTGCAAACAGCCCCTGCAGAATGACCAAATGAACAGTAACTGTTCATTTGGTCATAACTCACTGTAGATTTGGTCAATTGACCTGAAATTTTTACAGCAACAAGTTAAGACATAGACAAACAACTTTCATGAAGGAACCTACCCCAAATTATGGCCAGAACCTAACCCAAATGGCTATGGCAGTCACTGTTCATGCTACTGTAGATATGGTATTTTCTGCAGAATGAAAATCCGGCCAGCTGTGGTTTTTGGACCATATTTGGAGTTACAAAACTTCAAATGGAGTGATTCAAAAAAGGAAATTCAACTAGACAAAATAAGGAACAACTTTCATGTTTTACATTTCTTCAAATTCCCACAGTAACAGTGTCCAATGGAACAGTGAAGTTGACTCACCAAAACTAAAAATTCTGCTTGTGTTGAGTTACACTTTGGAATGGTATTAACACTTAATGCCAACAAGTTTTAAACACAAAATGTGATATGTTTGAGGTGTTAAGACCAATAAACCTATTTTCTATCCAAAAGTCAACATTTTTGTTGACCAATGAGGTGAATAGTGACACTAAAACCAAAAATTGGCAATTTTGCCAAAATAACCTAAGCTATGAGAAAGTGACCAAAACCAACAAGTTTTGAATACAAAATGTGGTATGTTGGGAGTACTAAAACCAATGTACCTATTGTTTATGCAAAAGTCAACATTTTAGTTGACTAATGAAATGAATAGTGACATGAAAACTTGAAATTCAAAAATTGTGAAACTTAAAAGTGCAAAATGCCCTAGTAGGCCTAATGTGATTGGTTTGGATAGATTGGCATGCCAATAGGGTATTGTTTTAGCAGTACTGCGAAAGGAAAGGCTTTTATGCCTGTATTCATGGCTTTATGCCCGTATCCATGGCTTTTATGCCCGTATTCATGGCTTTTATGCCGATTATGTGATATCATGGCTTTTTAGCCATACTGACTGCATACGTGGTTGACGTTCTGCGTCCCATGGTATGACGGCCCGAGGCACGCGGCGGTGTCGATGCCAACGACCCGTTATCGATCCGATCGTCGATATAGGTTACTTGGGCATGGAAAAGTATAACTGTAATTGAACTGATTGTTAAAGAAAATACGAAAACTAAATATCAGGAATGATTACGATTGAATACAATGAAAACTTAAAATTCATGAAGAAGTTAATATCATAAAACGTAATTAGCCCTCGACTAAACACTAAGTTGGTAATTATTCAGTTCTTATGAACACAATGGCTAAGAAATTATGATTTTTATATTGCATATTATTTCTTTCTATTTTATTATTTGCACCACTAAGCTTTATGCTTAGCGCGTCGCTTTTGCAACGCGTAGGTGCGAAGATTGACAGAGCGCCGAGACCACGATTCGTAAGGCGGTTCACGATTACGCATAGTATGCATGTCACCTCACTGTCGTGATGCATTGGTAGGACGCTAGATGTCATTTTGGTATTTTGTAATTGATTTTATTTTCTCATATGTATTTGAACTTATGTAATATATTTTGATATTCATGTAAATAATGAAAAGTGTGGTTGTAAATGGAAAAGTGAATGTTTATCTATCACATATGCATGGTATCATATGAGATGGATGAATGATTGAAAAATGAATGGTTGACAAATGTTGAGAACTGAAATTGAGAAATATTGATGAGATTTTGATATTGGAGTTTGGAAATGATTGAATGTGAATATTGGAAGTGTTTTTCACAGGTTCCGAAGAACTGTTTTCTCCCTTTTTAGCCGGTACTCCGCCGGATTTTCTTTAAAAATTTTCGGAACCTCAAATAAATAATAATTTCGATAAACGGCTTAAATATATTATATTTCACAAGTTATATTCAAAACTACGATAAAAATGAATTAAGATAAAATAGAGTGCTCCGGCACACTGAGTGGCATAACTTGCTCGGCTACACTTGGTAGCTCAATTGGTAAGAGGCGAAGCAAACCCGTGAGGTGATATGGGTTCGAATCCTAGCTCTGCAGGGCGAAGGGATTGAACTCCACCAGAGCGGACAGTACCTTGTGAGTCGCACCGCCGGCCTCTAGGGGGGTACGCCGGCAAGATGGCCACCCAGAGAGGGGCTTGAGCTGGGGCCCGCTAAGTCGGGATGTGACAATAAAAAGGCGCCTTTTTATTGTCACATCCCGAGCAGCTCAAGCCTGCTGGCCATCTTTGGCGTGCTGGCAGCAGATGTGCGGTCTGTCGCCGTGGAGTTCAATCTGCAGATTCGACCCATCACGGAGCTGCTCTTACCAATTGAGAGCTCAATTGGTAAGAGGCGAAGCAAACCCGTGAGGTGATATGGGTTCGAATCCTAGCTCTGCAGGGCGAAGGGATTGAACTCCACCAGAGCGGACAGTACCTTGTGAGTCGCACCGCCGGCCTCTAGGGGGGTACGTCGGCAAGATGGCCACCCAGAGAGGGGCTTGAGCTGGGGCCCGCTAAGTCGGGATGTGACACAGCAGCTTCTAGATTTTGCTCTGGAGTGCAGTGGAGTTGTTTTAAAACCCTGCCTGTTCTGTTCAATCAATTTTCGATTGCAACAGAATCATCTTCTCTCTTGCCAAAGAAGTCCACTGCTCCAAATTTTCTTTGTCTTTCCAGGTGTGATTGCTGCTGTGGAGGTGGTGGTGGTGGTGGTGCTGGCATTACCCCAACCATTTGTTTGAAGAATTTGGCCATTTGCTGGAAAATGGCCTATGGAGGCTGAGCAGGCTCTGCTTGAGCTGGCAGAGCAGATTCTCCCCTACCCCCAGTCTCAACTGCTGCAGGTGGAGCATGACTCTCCACTTCTTCCTCAACTGCTCTCTGAGATGTAGGGTCCATATCCTATTCAAAATAACAAAGATAAACAGAACTACATTAGTGTCACCTCAACTCTTACAAATGCAATGCATGGTATGGACTCAATCTAGGCCCAGAAACGCCTAAACCGTGCTCTGATACCACTAAATGTGACACCCCTTACCCGTCTACAGTATATCCGAGTAAGCTATGTCACACGGTGTACCGAAACACTCCATTTTATCTTAATTATTTTTATTCTTCCTTAATTAATTTTTATCATAATTTTGAATATAACTTGTGAAATATAATTCATTTAAGTCATTTATTGAAATTATAATTTATTTGAGGTTCCGAAAATTTTATAGAAAATCCGGCAGAGTACCGGCTAAAAATGGAGAAAACAGTTCTTCGAAACCTGAAAAAAACTCTTCCAATAATCATTTCCAACAATCCCAACTTCATTTCATCAACAAAATCTAAATATGTTTTTCAACAACATTTCCATTTCTCAATCATTCATCTCATATGAAAATCATGTAAAAGTCATAAATAAATATTCACTTTTTCATTCACAAACACAATATCTACTATTTACATTAATACCAAAATACATTACATAAGTTTCAATTACACAAAAGAAAATAAAAGTTAGTTACAAAATACCAAAATGAAACCTAGTGTCCTACCAATGCACTGACGATGGCGAGGTGACACGAACACTATGCAGAGCTGCAGGAGGTCTCACCCAGTCTGTGGTCTACCGGGCTCTCGGTCAGGATCTCCAGAACCTACGTGTGGCAAAAGCAACGTGCTAAGCAATAATGCTTAGTAGTGCCAATAATATAATAAAAAGAAATAACAGAAAATGAATATGTAGTGAATGTATTAATGTCTCATTGTAAATAAATTTTCTTTGAGTATTTGTAGTCGTACTTATTTTGTACTGGTTATATTCGTTATTTCATTACATTTATCCACTTTCATTTTTTTGTTGCCCAAGTAACCTATACTGGACGACTGGACTGGATAAACGGGTAAACTGGCACTGGGTGTCAAGTACCTCGGGCCATCACACCATCGGTCACATATGTATCTCCCGATGTGCAACAAAATAGCTAATAAGCTGTAATAACATCAGGCGCAAGGCCAAATCTCAACACAATGTCAGAATGGCTAAAAGCCATGAAATCACAGAATGGTATAATGCCATGTGCAGTACTGCTAACTGAACCCTATTGGCATGCCAAACTATCCAAACCAATCTTGTTAGGTATACTAGGGCATTTGGTACTTTCGAATCTTTCAATTTTTGAATTTCAAGTTTTGGTGTTACTATTCCCTTCATTAGTCAACAAAAATGTTGACTTTTGTATAGAAAATAGGTACATTGGTTTTAACACTCCCAACATACCACATTTTGCATTCAAAATTTGTTGGCATTGATTACCAATACCATTTCTAAGCTTAAAATTAATGGAGCAGATTTTTCAGTTTTTATACCCTATCTTTACTATTCTATTAGTTACTGTTGCAGTGGGAATTTGAGAAAATAATAAACATAAAAGTTGTTCCTTATTTTGTCTAGTTGAATTTATTTTTTTGAATCACTCCATTTGGAGTTTTGTAGCTCAAGTTATGGTCCAAAGACCACAACTGGCCGGATTGAAAAATTTCAGAACTGACCATATCTACAGTGCAGTAAACAGTAATTTCCACTCTCTTGTTGAATAGGTTCAGGTCATAATTTTGGGTAGGTTCCTTCATTAAAGTTGTTGGTATATATCTCAGATTGTTTCTGGTAAAATTTCAGGTCAATTGGGCCATTCTACACTGAGTTATGGCCAAATGAACAATCACTGTTCATTTGGTCATTCTGCAGAAACTGGTTGCAGGACACCCGGATTGAGGCAAGTTTTTGGTCCACTTGGTTTGGTCTTTTGGGCATGGTTTCTTCACCAAAGTTGTGCCATTATGTGTCTAGTTTCATGTCCAATTATCCAAATACCAATTGAACCTACACAGCCCAAGTTGTGGCTGTCCAAACAGGCTGGACTTACATCCAAACCTGTTGCTCTCACTAGGCAGCATACAAAACCAGTTTTCTAATGCTATAATTCACTCCAAGTTATGGTCAATCTCCCTCAAATGGTCACTAATTGACCCTTAGAATGTTCATTGAACATTACATAAACAAAGTCTAAATTTCTCTTCAAAACCCTAATTCCCCATTCCAATTCACACAACATGCATTAGTTAAACACACTAATTCATTATCAATATGTATATACACTTCAAACACCATCTCTAATCCATTCTAAGCCCATCAAAACAATCAAATCCCCACTCCCAATAGGCTGCCAAAATTTACCTCTACCCTAGCATGCATAATTCCCTTCAAATCCCACAATTTCTTAGCCTAACTTAGTGCCTTAACATGATTATCCAAAGAAAAAAAAAAGAAAGATGGCACTAACCTCACTTGTGACCTAACTTGGACTTGCCCAACTTCAAAATTTCCTCAAATTTCTGCTGCCTTATGCTTCCTCAAGGTTTAGGGATAATTTTTTGTAAAGGAAGTTTATGGTTTTGGGGTGGAGAGCTTAGGGAAAATCAAGCTTGAACAAGAGCTTTCATGGAGTTTTTTTCTCCTCTCTCTCTCTCTCAACGTTTCATGAAGATGGCTATCCACTTTTTCAAATTTTATCTCCTTTTATTCTTGTTTAAGTAGTTTTTAATGATGTGTCAAAATTTGGTTGGGTGAAAATATTTTAATTGCATAATGCTCATGTCATAAATATGACTTTTATTTCATTTTCTTTTCTTTTCTTTTCTACTCATTTTTCAATTAAATGTTTAGCAATATTTATTCATATTTTAGATCATAGTAATTATTTACTTAACTGGATAAGTTGGCCAAAAATCATCTCTGAAGACGAAATGACCAAAATGCCCTCCGTTTGGCTTAACGGGTTAAAATTGTCTATACCGATTGAAAAATTTTTCTAAATATTTTCTTGGCATTCTAATGCCATAGGAACCTCAATAACCCTTCTCTGGAGTCCCAATAATTATTTTATAATTTTTCTCCCGGGTCTAGGGCTCTTAGTTGCGAGAACCGCAACTTCTCACTTAGTTACCCATCGCTAGGGCACCGGCTCATTTAACTTGGTTGTATTTTATTTCTAAAATTTTTCCTAAATTTTTCTTATTAATATTTGAGTTAATTATGGTTCCTCACTTTAGTTTTATATATTTTTCTGAATGTTCTAGCTGTCCAGTCTGACACTGGTCACTGGAACAGTAGAATGTACGGAGTTGCTACAGGGAGGGTGTTACACCAGCTGTATCTCCAATACCTACGCGTTACAAAAGGAACGAGCTAAGCAATTTTGCATAGTGGTGCCAAATATAAAGAAATATATACTAAAATAAAGTAAATGAATTGTTTATGAATTTATGACATCGATATTCTTTACAGTTGTTGATTCTACTTTTATTTGCTAATCTTTCATTTTTGCTAATTTTGGTGATGTTGTATGTCAATAAACTGAATTTAGCTATTTGAATTGAATAATGCTTAAATTAACTGCTCGTGTAGCCTATATACTGACCAGATTGGATAAACGGATATACTGGCACTAGGTACCTAGTACCTCGGTCTGTCACACCATCGATCACAAAGTGTCTCCCGATGCGCAAACAGTGTGGCTAAAAAGCCATATAATCAATCTGGCGAGAAGCCAAGTATAATAACACAATACGTATAACCGTAGGATGTTAAAGTCACAGTGCAGCATAATAAGCCGTAAAATCATAGTATGGCATAAAGCCATTAACAGAACAGTTGTCAGAATCCTATTGGCATGCCAACGTATCCAAACTAGTCAACTAGGCAAACTAGGGCACATTACAAATTAATTGTTTAATTCTTCATTTTTTTTGGAGTTTACAAGTTATCCTGTAATTCACAAGTCAATGTAAATGTTGACCTTTTTACGTAATATGGATAAGTTGATTCTAGCATCAACATGTCACAAATTATAATTCAATATGTTGCCAATATAGTGCAATTTACCATTTTTACAAGTTGGCATTTATTGCCAAATTACTTCAAGCATCATTGAATATAAATGTCAAATTTTAATTTTTAGTGTGCTAGATTAGTCTAGCTTAATGTCCTATTTCTCTTAGTTTGTAGCTTCTGGTCAAAGAAGCAAAATTGTAGCTCTATGTCTTATTGAACTTTTTATAAAATTTCAGATCATTCTGAGTTGTATAGTCCAAGATATGGTCAATTTACTAGAGT
Source organism: Hevea brasiliensis (assembly GCF_030052815.1). Classification (NCBI taxonomy): domain Eukaryota; kingdom Viridiplantae; phylum Streptophyta; class Magnoliopsida; order Malpighiales; family Euphorbiaceae; genus Hevea; species Hevea brasiliensis. The sequence goes on along the minus strand of NC_079493.1, from coordinate 74,884,098 downwards.
TGGACTGATTGCACCTTTAGTGCAAAATTTGGTCAATTTTAGGTCACATTTAGTTCTGGAAGTTTTGGTACCCGAATTTGTGCAAGCAATTAGACTTGGTTCTGGCCATTTATGGGCTTTGGTGTGTCTAAGCTATCCATGGTAGAAATTTCAGGTCATTTGGACCTGTTTTGAATGAGTTATGGTCATCCTAATGACTACTATTCATATGGTAAAAAATCTAGGCCTGCACTTACCAATTCCAAATTTGGTCATTTTTAAAGTCAGTTTCTAGGCAGAATTTTAGCAATATTTCTACATGAAAGTTAGCCTATTTGGTGTCTAGTTTCACCCCCCATTGGCCTCATACCAATTGGGTTCACAGTTTTGCACTTATAACCTAATTTAAGTACTACCAACACACACAACCTACATTTGAACATTTCACTTCCAATTTTGACAATCCTCCTCCTCCCAATACTTCAATATTCAATCATGGCACTTCTATATATATTGTACACAATTCCAGCAAGCATTTTAGGCAGAACACTCAAGTGCTCAATGCACACAATACACTATTAAAGTTCAACATTTACATCCACCGAAATCTAATATACCTCAATATCAATATTACACATATACTTCCATGATAACTACACATGCTGCCCACAATTTAACACCATCATGTTTCATCAATAAATTAATTAAACTCACATACAATTTTATGATATTATAGGCTGCCAAACATGGCAGTTTACCAAAGTATCAAAGTACCATTTTTAAATCTTTAATTCAAGCACTAACATATACATAATTGGACATTAACCAACTACCACTTCCATTTGAGTTAATCAACCTTAGTTCCCATCCATTAGAGGTAAGAAAAACTCAAACACAACAAACTTTCATGGCTGCCAAAAATGGACAATTTCATATCTCAATATTTTCTTCCTTTCTCTTCACTAAACTTCTCACCTCAACCTAAACACCAAGTTTACTAAAGCAAGGGAGAGGATTTGGACACTTACCACTTTTGGAGCTTGTTAAAACTTCACCAAATCTCTTCCTTTTTGTTCCCTATAATCTACCCAAGAGGTGTGGACCAAGTTTAATGAAAGAAATTATAAGGATTATGGCATGAAAATGGAAGAATGGAGCTTTGCATGTGGGGCGGTAATGGAGCTTTCATGGAGGATTCATTTCAGCAAGTGAGAGTGAGGTTGAAGAAGAAGATGACAATGAATGGAATCTGCTGTCCCAAGGTCCCATATGTCTCCCCAGTTAGGAGTTAGTGGAGCACTAATCTTATTTTTAATGTTTAATCATTCCAAGTTCCCTTATTTGCTCATTTATCTCATTTTTTTCACTATTTATATAATGTATCACAATTTAATTTTTCATGACATTTCTAAAGTGTAATATCATTTATTTTTAATGGACATTGAGGTCAAAAGACAATCCTAGGTGTTAAATGACCAAAATGCCCTTCTTCGGATTGTATTCTCGATTTTTCGGTAACACCAATTTTTGTCTGTTTCTCGATTTTTCATTTTTCTTTGTACTAATTTATTAATTTTTCTTTGATATTTCTAGTGTTAATTGTATTTCAATAAACCTTTACATATGTCCCAAAATTTAATTCCAAGGGTTCCCCTCAGTCCTGGGGTCGGTAACGGACTTCCTGGTGCGATCACCCATCACTGCGATGCCGGCTCGTTTAACTTAGTTTCATTTTCTCTCTTTTATTTTTCTTTAATTTTTCTTGTATTTTCTTTTTTATTTATTTCATAATTATATGTCTATTCACTATCACCGAAGTGTAGTTCCAGACATCCTGACTTGCCTAGACTGACATTAGGTCACCAGAGCAACAGAACATACAGAACACGTACAGTAGGGATATTACAACTCTTCCCCTCTAAATAAAAATTTCGTCCTCGAAATTTACCTGATGTGAAGAGCTGAGGGAACTGTTGCCTCATTGTCTCCTCGCTCTCCCAAGTTGCCTCTTCCGTGTTATAGTGCCTCCATAGGATTTTTACTAGTGGAATTGTCTTGTTTCTGAGCTCTTTTACCTCTCGTGTCAAGATTTTAATCGGTTCTTCTTCATATGTCAGGTCAGGTTGTACTATAATTTCTTCTGCTGAGATGACATGTGAAGGATCTGATCTGTATCTTTTGAGCATCGAGACATGGAACACATTATGTATCTTGTCCAGCTTAGGTGGTAAGGCTAATCTGTAGGCTACTAGTCCCACACGTTCAATAACTTCATATGGGCCAATAAACCTAGGGCTTAATTTTTCCTTTTTCCCAAATCTCAACACTTTATTCTACGGTGATACTTTGAGAAATACCTTCTTGCCAACTTCATACTCAATGTCCTTTCTTTTCAAGTCAGCATGAGATTTCTTTCGGTCTGAGGCAACTTTCAAATTGGCCTTTATCAGTTTTACCTTTTCCTCTGTCTATTTTATCAGGTCTGGCCCCACTAGCTTATCTTCACCCAATTTAGTCCAACTTATAGGTGTTCTGAAATTTCTCCCATACAGTGCTTCATAGGGTGCCATTTGTATGCTAGCTTGATAGCTATTGTTGTATGCAAATTCTGCTAGTGGAAGGTATCTGTCCCGGCTTCCCTCAAACTCAATAACACAACTCCTCAGCATATCCTCGAGGACCTATCACATATATTCAGTTATTATTATTATTATCAGTTTATTGGTTGCAATAACTCAATGAGTTTCAAATTTTACTTGGATTATTCTTTCTAACTATTCATCCGTCTGAGGATGGAAAGCCATACTAAAATGGCGTTGTGTGCCCAAGGATTCTTGTAATTTCTTCCAAAATCTAGATGTGAACCTCGGGTCTCTATCAGATATAATGGAAAGTGGAATTCCATGTAGTCTAACTACCTCACTAATATACAAATCTGCTAGCTTTTTCAGTGAGTAATCAGTTCTAACTGGCAGGAAATGTGCTGATTTGGTCAACCTATCCACAATCACCCATACTGCATCATGCTTCTTCTGAGTGAGAGGTAGACCACTGACAAAGTCCATAGTGATTCGGTCCCATTTCCATTCAGGTATGTTTATGGGCTGTAACAAACCTGATGGAACTTGGTGTTCTGCTTTGACTTGCTGACATGTCAAGCATCTATTTACATAGTCAGCTATGTCCTTCTTCATACCTGGCCACTAGTATCAAAGTTTCAGGTCGTGGTACATTTTTGTGCTTCCTGGGTGCATAGCATACACACTGTTATGTGCTTCTTTCAGAATATTAGTTTTCAACTCTTTATCATTTGGTACACACACTCTTTTTTTATAGTACAGGCACCTATTTTCTTTCACTTCATATTTAGTTTCCTTTCCCTCAGTGATTTTGCCCATAATAGCCGTTAATTTCTCATCTGTCTTATGCCCATCCTGTATCTGTTGTAACAGATTCGACTTCACTTGCAACTCAGCCAAAATAACTCCGTCATGAGTTAAGGACAGTTGGGCATTTAGAGATCTTAATGCTACAATAGATTTTCTGCTTAAAGCATCAGTGACTACGTTTGCCTTCCTAGGGTGATAGTCAATCACATAATCATAATCTTTCAGGAATTCAATCCATCACCTCTTTCTCAAATTAAGTACCTTCTAGGTTGGCAGATACTTCAGACTTTTATGGTCTGTGTATATGTAGCATTTTTCTCCATACAAGTAATGCCTCCATATCTTCAATGCACAGATAATTGCTATTAACTCCAAATCATGAGTAGGGTAATTCTTTTCATGTGTCCTTAACTGCCTGGAGGCATATGCGACCACTTTCCCTTCTTGCATGAGTACACACCCTAACCCATTATGTGAGGCATCACTGTAGACTACAAAGTCTTTTCCCGACACTGGCTGTGTTAACACTGGTGCCTTTGTCAACATAGCCTTTAGCCTCTCAAAACTGGCTTGACACTTGTCATTCCAATCAAATTTCATATTCTTGTGTAATAATTTGGTCATTAGAGCAGCTATCAGGGAAAATCCTTTTACAAATCTTCTATAATATCTAGCTAACCCCAAGAAACTTCTGATCTCAGTTGTATTTCTGGGAGGCTTCCATTCCATCATTGCTTCAATCTTCTTGGGATCCACTCTAATCCCTTCAGCTGATACTGCATGTCCAAGGAATGCAATCTCATTCAACTAGAACTCACACTTGGATAATTTAGCATACAGTTTCTTCTCTTTTAGAGTCTGTAGAACAATTCTCAAATACTCATCATGTTCTGCTTTATCCTTGGAATACACTAGGATGTCATCAATGAAGACCACCACAAACCAATCTAAGTATGGATGGAAGATACGGTTCATAAGGTCCATGAATGCTACTGGAGCATTTATTAACCCAAATGGCATTACCAGGAATTCATAATGCCCATACTGGGTTCTAAATGTAGTCTTAGACACATCTACATGCTTAACCCTTAGCTGATGATATCCTGATCTGAGATTAATCTTAGAAAACACATCGGCTCCCTTTAACTGATCAAACAGATCATCAATTCTAGGCAACAGATACTTGTTCTTCACTGTTACTTTGTTTAACTGCCGGTAGTCAACACATAACCTCAGTGTCCCATCTTTCTTCTTAACAGACAGTACTGGAGCTCCCCATGATGACACACTAGGGCGTATGAACCCCTTGTCTAGTAATTCTTGCAGTTGGATTTTTAACTCTTTCAATTCAGCAGGTGCCATCCTATACGGAGCAATTGAAATCGGAGCTATACCTGGCATAATCTCAATAGCAAATTCAACTTCCCTTTCTGGTGGCAACCTAGGCAATTCCTAAGGAAATACCTCAGAGAAATCCCTTACTATGGGTATGTCAGACAAGTTAAACTTACCCTGTCTAGTGTCAACCACATGTGTCAGATAGGCTTCACACCCTTTTCTCAACCATCTCCTTGCAACTATAGCTGAGATGACATTGGACAAGAAATCTGTCCTGTCACCCACAACTGTTATTTCTTCATTTTCAGTAGTTTTCAGAGAGATTCTCTTCAATTTACAATCTACTATTGCCTGATGATGGGATAACCAGTCCATTCCAAAAATCACATCAAACTCATGGAAAAGCAGTTCGATTAAGTCTACTGAGAACTCTTTCCCTTGAATCATCAATGGACAGCCCTTATACACCTTGTTTACTACTACACTGTGGCCTAGCGAATTTGTGACCAGGATTTCTTGGTCACTTTCCTCTACTGGTATTCCCTTTTCTACGGGCAGCTTGATACAAATATATGAATGAGTAGATCCCGGATCCACTAATGCATGCACAAAAGTATTATAGAGGAGGAACGTACCCTTGATGACATATGGAGCATCCTGTTCCTCCTATGCCCTTATAGCATAGGCTCTAGCTAGGTTTTCTACCTTCTGCTCTCTCCATAGACTCTGATCTAGGTTTCTGTGAAGTACCGGCTGCCTCAGCCTTACCTGGCTTTCTACCCCTTGGAGCTGGAGGGGCAGGCCTATATGTTGATACCGGAGTAGATGTAGCAGTTCTGCACTGACAATCTTGGATTAGGTGGTCTGTAGACCCACACCATAAACAAGCACCTATGATCCTCCAACATTCACCCTTATGCCATTTTTGGCAATGTGAGCAAGTAACAGATATTGTTGGGGCTGGTCCCTTAAACCCTATATTTGGAGAGCTAGCCACTGAAGGTGAGGATTGGCCTCTCCTCAGTGCAAACTGAGATTTGGGCCTCTGTGACTGACCTTGACTTGGTGCTTTACTGAAACTCTGAGTAGGCAAACCTCTGAATTTCTTACTAGGGCAGAAGATGTACTGGTCTGACCCTGACCTCTTTTCTGCTGTCTTTCCCTTCTATTCTGCTCATTTATTCTAACTTTTTCGACCTTCAGTGCGGCTTCCACTAACTTGGCAAACTGTGTAATCCCCAAGGCTGTAATCATTACTTTAATGTTATCATTGAGTCCTTCCTCAAATCTCTTGCATCTCTCAGCCTCATTAGGGACTATTTCCTGCCCATAGCAGCTCAGTCTGACAAATTCTCTTTCATATTCAGCCACTGTCAGCTGTCTCTGGCGTAGGGTAATAAATTCCCTTCTTTTCTCTTATAGGTATACACTGCCCATATACTTCTTTCTGAACTCATTGTGAAAGAAATCCCAAGTTATTTATTCTGGTGGCACTTCACTAGTTACTATATCCCACCATTGGTATGCATCATGTTGCAGTAGTGATACAACAGCTTCCAAATTTCGCTCTGGAGTACAATGAAGTTGTTTCAAGGCTCTTCCAATTCTGTCTAACCAGTTTTCAGCTGTGACAGAATCATCTTCCCTTTTGCCCAGAAAATCCACTATTCCGAACTTCCTGAGTCTCTCCATATGAGATTTTTGATGTGGAGGTGGTGGTGGTGGCATAACTCCTGCCATCTGTCTAAAGAACTCAGGCATTTGCTGAATGTGGCTGGTGCCTCTGGTACTGGTGGAGCAGGTTCCCTCCTGTCCCCTAGCTCAGTCATAGATGGAGTATGACTCTCCACCTCCTCATCGACCGCTTTCTACGATGTGGAGTCCATATTCTGATCAAAATAATAAATCAAAAGATTTACATTAAAGTCATCTAACACTTACAATGCAATGCATGATATGCAATCTATCTAGGTCCAGAAACTCCTAAATCATGCTCTGATACTGCTAAATGTAACACCCCTCGCTCGTCTACAGTACAGCCGAGCAAGGCATGCTACACGGCGTGCCGGAGCACCTAGTCCATAATCAACTCATTTCTTAAACTCAATTTGATTTTAAGAAGTCTTTTAAGTAATATTCATATCATGCCGATACTATTTTCATACTTTAATAAAATCAGTTTCAAAAATGATAATAGAAATCTGGCAAGGTGCCATCTGTATTTCGGACAAACTGTCCTTCCAAACCTGTTAAAAACAGTTCAATATGATAATATCAAAATCTCAACCATCCAACTAATTTTTCAGTCTCATAATTTCATAATTTCAAAATACAGTCCATCATATTTTTCATTCATCAAAACACTATCCATAGGAGTTTAATATATACAAATTATTACAAACTTTAAAGTTTTATGATATCTATACATATTACATAACAAAATGTCAAAATATAACTGATAGTCATTACACAAGATCCTAAGTCCTACCATGTATGCAGTGTAGTACAAATGACTCTGGACTCCTGTGTAGATCTGATGTCTCACCCTGTTGTAGGTCTGCTGGGCTCTCCAGCTGTCTCTCCAATGCCTACGTGTTACAAAAGAACCGCGCTAAGTAATTTTGCTTAGTGGTACTGAATATAAAGAAATATACACTAAAATAAAGTAAATGAATTGTTTATGAATTTATGACATCAATATTCTTTACAATTGTTGATTCAACTTTTATTTGCTAATCTTTCATTTTTGCTAATTTTGGTGATACTGTATGTCAATAAACTAAATTTAGCTATTTCAATTTAATAATGCTTAAATTAACTGCCCGTGTAGCCTATATACTGACCAGACTGGATAAACGGATATACTGGCACTAGGTACCTAGTACCTTGGGCTGTCACACCATTGGTCATAAAGTATCTCCCAGTATGCAAATAGTGTGGCTAAAAAGCCATATAATCAATCTGACGATAAGCCAAGTATAATAACACAATACGTATAGCCACAGGCTATTAAAGTCACAGTGCGGCATAATAAGCCATAAAAGCATAGTATGGCATAAAGCCATTTACACAACAGCTATCAGAATCCTATTGGTATGCCAACCTATCCAAACTAGTCAGCTAGGCAAATTAGGGCATATTACAAATTAATTGTTTAATTCTTCATTCTTTTTGGAGTTTACTAGTTATCCTGTAATTCACAAGTCAATGTAAATGTTGACCTTTTTAGGTAATATGGATAAGTTGATTCTAGTATCAACATGTCATAAATTGTAATTCAATATGTTGCCAATATAGTGCAATTTACCATTTTACAAGTTGGCATTCATTGCCAAATTACTTCAAGCATCATTGTATGTAAATATCAAATTTTCAGTTTTAGTGTGCTAGATTAGTCTAGCTCAATGTCCTATTTCTCTTGGTTTTTAGCTTCTAGTCAAAATAGAAAAATTGTAGCTTTATGTCTTATTGAACTTTTGGCAACATTTCAGGTCATTTTGAGTTGTATAGACCGAGATATGGTCAATTTACTAGAGTTGGACAAATTGCACCTTTAGTGCAAAATTTGGTCAATTTTAGGTCACATTTAGTTCTGGCAGTTTTGGTACCGGAACATGTGCAAGCAATTGGACTTGGTTCTAGCCATTTATGGGCTTTGGTGTAAACAATTCTAATTGTAGCTTTATGTCTAAGCTATCCATGGTAAAAATTTCAGGTCATTTGGACCTGTTTTGAGTGAGTTATGGTCATCCTAATGACTACTATTCATATGGTCAAAAATCTGGGCCAGCACTTACCAATTCCGGATTTGGTCATTTTTAAGGTCAGTTTCTAGGCAGAATTTTAGCAATATTTCTGCATGAAAGTCAGCCTATTTGGTGTCTAGTTTCACCCCCCATTGGCCTCATACCAACTGGGTTCACAGTTTTGCACTTATAACCTAATTTAGGTACTGCCAACACACACAACCTGCATTTGAACATTTCACTTTCAATTTTGACAATCCTCCTCCTCCCAATACTTTAATATTCAATCATGGCACTTCTATATATATTGTACACAATTCCAGCAAGCATTTTGGGTAGAACACTCAAGTGCTCAATGCACACAATACACCATTAAAGTTCAACATTTACATCCACCGAAATCCAATATACCTCAATATCAATATTACACATATACTTCCATGACGACTACACATGCTACCTATAATTTAACATTATCACATTTCATCAATAAATTACTTAAACTCACATACAATTTCATGATATTATAGACTGCCAAACATGGTAGTTTACCAAAGTATCAAAGTCCCATTTTCAAACCCTTAATTCAAGCACTAACATGTACATAATTGCACATTAACCTATTACCACTTCCATTTGAGTTAATCAACCTTAGTTCCCATCCATTAGAGGTAAGAAAAACTCAAACACAACAAACTTTCATGGCTGTCGAAAATGGACAAGTTCATATCTCAAACTACTCACCTCAACATAAACACCAAGTTTACTAAAGTAAGGGAGAGGATTTGGACACTTACCACTTTTGGAGCTTGTTAAAACTTCACCAAATCTCTTCCTTTTATTTTCCTATGAAGGAACGGAAGCGTAAAAAACACAAGCTTATACCATTGAATTCAAAAATTTTCACCTAGGGTAAAATGCATCATGCAAGATTTATTTTTAACTATTTGATTTCAATGATAAACAACATATTAAAACTCTTTTAATATGTTTTTGGATCTGTATTTGCCATTTAAGATTTTAAAATTAATCATATTAATTTCAGAACCCTAGATTAAATCAAGAATTATTACACTAACCTCTTGATGCACTGCTGCGTATTTGCGGCTTTGAGATTCATCTTCAAGACACCAAATGTTGTCCCTCTAGCTTGTCAACACCAAGAACACCTATGGCAGCCCTTGAATAGCTTCTAAAGCTTTTTATATTAATTAGAAATTCAAGTTTTTCCATTTAAGAGATTAAAGATATAAACAGGACACTAGAAACAATTTCTAGTATTTTTAATTCAAGAGATTGATGGCTAATCTCTTTGAATTGATGAGAGATGAAGAGGAAGAGAGGGAGAGCTTCAGAATGGCGTGACAAAGCAGTGTGGCTGCTGGTTGTATTTTATTTTCTCATAACAACACTTATATAGCTAGGTTAACACATTAAACCCTTGCCACATGTCACCCTTTGATTAGCTCTAGGTTTAAGTGACCCAATCACATTATGCCAAGTGTCAAACCTATATTTAATCTTAATTTTAATCATCTTACATGATTAAAAGACATTTGGCAAGCTTATATGTAATTCCATGTGTCACAATCTCATGGTGCCACGTGTCACACTGCGAAATGACCAAAATGCCCCTGTCTTAATTTTGAGTTCTTAACCCAAAATAATTATTTCTCTTCTTCTAATTAATTTATATCAAATATAAATTAGTTAATTAATCTCTATTAATTAATTTCTCATTAATTAAATTCATATTTAAACACTTTAAATATAAATTTAACTTATACTATACATCTAATAATCTAGATTTGGTTTCAAGTAATGCTAGGGACTTTGCAATCTAATTGCAAACCAAACCTATGTAATTAATCAATCAAACTCTTTAATTAATTAATTAAATCATATTTAATTAGGTGACTACTTGTGTATGTGTGTGACTTACTAGGCTCGTCACTAATTGGCAATGAGACATGATATCAACTCTTAATATCATCAGAACTCTTTCTTACCATAAATGATTTCTCTAAATCATTTTATGCACCTCATAGACCATGGTTAACACCTAGCATAGCATGCCATGGACACCCAATTAGTAATAAGGTTTACCTTAAATGAACCTAAAATCATATGTTACCATGCACTAGAATCTCTCTGTTACAAAATCCCAACTCAAGCTGGAGTCATGATTTATGTTAAACTCCATTTGCTATGAATATTATGTTCTCTTTTAATTCCAGTTCATGATTAAAAAGATTTTCTCATCAGAAACTCTTTTCTGATTAAATCTATTTGTCTTGGCCAGGAACTTGAAACATCAAGAACAATTAAATGAACATAGGATTTTATCTCTATTTACTTAGAGGAACAGATTCCATCTTGATCAACACCTACCTCCACATATAACTAGCAGGAGCCAACACATGCCCATATACCCATACACTGTACAAGTAAGAAGACAGTATCAAACTCAAACTACCTATATACAAGATAACTGTGCTATCTCAGGTCTAAAGATTATATGCACTGATATGATTTATGACAAAACATTGACAAGAGTAAACTCCATGTGCTTGTCATAAGTGTCACTGATTCGGCCTACTTATCATTTATAAGTACCTATCATGTTTGTCATATGGCATGAGACTCACCATTCCATCTTATTTATATCTCATATAAATAACTTGGGAACAAACATGAATATAAATCTTTCTGGATAAGTCATGTCCTTATTATGAAGTATCCTCGATTGTAAACCTATTTATGATACTTTGTGCTAAAAAAAATGTCAGTCATATTCTTAAAAACTTAAGAATAATATTTCTAACAAAATATCAATGGACCTTTTCTATTACACATAAATATATTATGTAAATGGAAAAGTCGAAAAGCCTTTTATTAATAAAAATATGTATAAAATACATACTAAATGATATGCTCTAGGGCATAATACTAACAATCTCCCACTAGCACTAGAGCCATTCATTACAATATCTTAGACCTATCTTCTCAAGATGTCGGTCTAGTTTTGTCTATGACATAGGCTTAGTGAATGGATCAGCTGGATTTTTAGCTGATGCTATTTTCTGCATGGCTACATCACCTTACCCAACTATTTCTCTGATAATGTGGTAGCGCCTTTCTATGTGTTTGGATTTTTAGTGAGACCTTGGTTCCTTAGCCTGTATGACTGCTCCATTGTTATCACAGTGTAGTGGAACTGCTGAATCAATGGAAGGAACTTCTGCAAGTTCTATCACGAACTTCTTTATCCAAACAGCTTCCTTTGCAGCATCTGATGCAGCAATATACTCAGCCTCTGTAGTGGAATCTGCAGTCGCGCTCTGTTTGGAACTCTTCCAACTTACTGCACCTCTATTACAAATGAACACATATCCAGATGTAGACTTTCTATCATCGATATCTGATTGGAAATAAGAATCAGTATAACCATCCAATTGCAAGTCTCCACCTCCATAGATCAAGAATAAATCCTTAGTTCTTCTCAAGTACTTAAGGATATTCTTTACAGCTATCCAGTGTTCCAAACCTAGATTGGATTGATACCTGCTAGTCAAACTAACAACATATGCGATATCCAGCCTAGTACACAACATTGCATACATTAAACTTCCAATAGCCAAAGCATATAGAATCCTGGCTATTTTATCTCTTTCTTCAGGTGTCTTTGGAGACATCTCTTTAGAAAGATGGATACCATGTCTCACTGGTAACAATCGTCTCTTTGAATCAAGCATGTTAAACCTCTTTAACACATTTTCCAAGTATAGACTTTAGGATAAACCAATTATTCTTTTCGCTCTATCTCCATAAATGCGAATCCCAAGAATATAGGTTGCCTCCCCTAAGTCTTTCATGGAGAATGTATTTGACAACCATATCTTTACAGTTGTCAATATACCTGTGTTATTATTACCCATCAACAGTATGTCATCCACATATAAGACAAGGAAAGTGATAGCACTGTCACTAACCTTCTTATATACACATGGCTCATTCTCATTTTTGATAAAACAAAAGGATTTAATGGCTTCATCAAAATGGATGTTCCAACTCCTCGAAGCTTGTTTCAACCCATAAATGGATCGCTTTAGCTTGCATACCTTAGAACCATCTTGGGATTCAAAACCCCTAGGTTGTTCCATGAAAATGTTTTCTTCAATGTATCCATTGAGAAAAGCTGTTTTGACATCCATTTGCCAAATCTCATAATCATAGTATGCAGCTATTGCTAATAGAATCCTACTTGATTTAAGCATGGCAACAGGCGAGAAAGTCTCCTCATAGTCGATTCCTTGCCTTTGGCGAAACCCTTTCGCTACTAGCCTTGCCTTATAGGTCTCTACCTTTCCATCAGAACCAATTTTCTTCTCGAAAACCCATTTGCTCCCTATAGGTATAATGCCTTCAGGTGGGTCAACAAGATCCCAAACTTGATTCTTATACATGGAATCAACTTCAGATTTCATAGCATCAATCCATTTTGAAGAGTCTATATCTGATATAGCTTCTTCATAGGTAAGTGGATCATCTCCATGATCTAATTCTTCATGAGTAGACAACTCTTGTTCTTCTTCATGAAGGAAACCATATCTCACTGGTGGGTGAGATACCCTGGTTGTTCTACGAGGAATAGCTGTAGATGTTTCATCAATGGGTAGGTTGACTAGATGGATCTATATCCATCTAATTTGTTGGTTGGTCAGAATTCTCCAATTCCAACTTTATTTGCCTTCCTTTGCCACCTTCTTGAATAAACTGTTGTTCAAGAAATGTGGCATCTCTACTTATCACAACCTTTTGTGAAGTAGGAAAATAAAAATAATATCCAAAACTATCTTTTGGATATCCAACAAATTGACATTTTTCTGATATGGTTTCCAATTTATCAGAATTCAGCTTTTTGACATAAGCTGGACAACCCCAAATCCTAACATGCTTAAGACTTGGCTTTCTTTCATGCCATATCTCATAAGGTGTGGAAGAAACTGATTTTGATGGAATCCTATTCAGAATATACAAAGCTAATTCTAATGCAAATCCCCAAAAGGAGATTGGCATATCAGTATAGCTCATCATACTACGTACCATATCCAATAAGGTATGATTTCTCCTTTCAGATACACCATTTAGTTGTGGCGTTCCTGGAGGAGTCAATTGGGAAACAATGCCGTGCTCTCTCAAGTATTCATCAAATTCAGTACTCAAATATTCACCTCCACGATCTGATCGAAGAGCTTTAATACTCTTTTTTGTTTGATTTTCTACTTCAGATTTAAATTCTTTGAACTTTTCAAAGGATTCATGTTTGTGTTTCATCAAATACAAACACCCAAACCTTGATTTATCATCAGTAAAGGTAATAAAATAATGAAAGCCCCCTCTAGCCATTTCTTTAAATGGACCACATGCATCGCTATGTATTAGCTCTAAAATATTTTCAGCTCTTAGCCCTTGTCCAACAAAGGGTGATCTAGTCATTTTGCCTTGAAGGCAAGATTCACAAGTTGGAGTAGGCTTAGAGCCCAATGAGGATAGAATCCTCATTTTCTTCAGTTTTGCAATCCTATCTTCTGCAACATGACATAACCTTAAGTGTCAAATATATTTTGAACTTAAGTTGATTTTCACTATGGCATTGCATTCATTTAGATCACTTGCATTTATTTTGTGTTTGTCATTATTATCCAAATAATAAAGATCATCATTCATATAACCCGAACCAACATATTTATTTCCAAAATAAATATTGCAAACATCATCTGTGAACTGAAATTCATAGCCATTTCTAGTCAAACTAGATATAGAAATGAAGTTCTTAAAAGCATAAGGTACATATAAAATTTTATCCAAACACAAAACATGTCCAAACATGTAAAAAGATTTATATCCTATGGCTAAAGCTTTAACAGTTGAGCCATTGCCAATCCGAACTCTAACATCTTGAGAACGCAAGCTGCTACTATTTGTTAGTTCCTGCATATCATTAGAAATGTGAGAACTGGCACCAGTATCTAAAACCCAAGTTGTAGATGAACTATGAGTATCATCAGAATCTAAATAACAAGATATGGACATACCTTCCAGAGATCTATCCTTATTGTCCTTCAGAGAAGCAAGATACTCTGGGCAGTTCCTTTTCCAGTGCCCATCCTTCTGGCAGTGGAAACACTTTCCTTTGCCTCCATTAGCTTTAGTCTTCCCTTTCTGTTTAGCTATTTTCTTAGAAGGACCAGGAATCTGAGGTTTCTTTTTCTTATTGCCTTTCTTCTTGTTAAACTTTCCAGTAGAAGAAGATGCAATCAAAGCTACCTCTTTTCCTTTATTGCCCGGCATATTCTTTTGGGCAATAACCAGCATGTTGAGTAAACCAGCTAAGGTGTATTCTTGTTGAGTCATATGAAAATTTGTCACAAAATTCCCAAAAGACTCAGGAAGGGACTGAAGGATCAAATCCATCTGTAGTTGGAAATCCATGTTGAAGTCAAGATGTTCCAACTGGTCAATCAGCCGAATCATCTTGTGGACATGATCCCCAACATTCTGTCCCTCAGACATCCTCATGCAGAATAGCTGCCTAGATATCTCATACCTAGCATTCCTACTGTGCTCACCATATAACTCTTGTAGGTGAAGGAGGATCTCACTCACACTCTGCATGTTCTCATGCTGCTTCTGTAACTCATTACTCATGGAAGCAAGCATGTAACACTTAGCTCTCATATCATGCTCCTTCCACTTGTCCAAAGTTTCATGTTCCTCTTGAGTGGCCTCTGGAGGTAAGGGACCAGGAACATTTGAATCTAGAACATATCCTATATGTTCAAGGTTCAGGATAAGTTTCAAATTTCTTAGCCAATCAGAGAGATTAGGTCCTGTCAACCTATTGCGATCAAGTATGCTTGAATATTGGATGGTGGTGGTTGTTCTGTGCTCATTATTATCCGAAAATTAACTGCAGAAAATAACTAGATTAATTAGTAAATGTATCAAGTAATTAATCAAAATGATTATGGTCTTTTAATCAAATTGGTCCTCCCATTAACTTAGTGAATCCTACACTTCCAAAGTAGAAAACGGAAATCCTAGTTGGATGGATTTCTAGTGGGTGATTGAATTCTTATAATTCTATTGATCATCCTCAAGTACATCCATTATTGGAATTATAATAAACTATAAGTGAGCAACTTCTTGCCTATCACATCTCATGTGAGGATCAATCCTTTACCTAGCCCCTAATGCTCAAAATCTCAGGTAGATCCATTATTGACTTATCTTGCATTAGTTAAGTTGATCCCATTGAGCCAGTAATTATGCAAATAATTTTAATGTCCTCGGGTACATCCAATATTGGCCACCAAACCATTTACATATTTACAACATCTCATGCTTAACAATTATTCTTAAGAAAATCTGTTAAATTAATTGCATCTTATGCAACTATTTAAAATTTCTTAAAATAATTGTCCCAATGGAAGGCCTATGTTATAATTACTTTAATTATAGCATTTCCAACTTAATCATTTGTTTGGAAGATTTTATGGTCATCCTAATTACTATTTAGGTCTCACTTTGCACATTATCCATTTAGCATGCATATATCATATAATTGCATACATTCCCATACATCTCATGCATTCATGGATAAGCCGTAAATATGGTATGATCATGGACTTTTCTAAGGGATTCAATTCTGAGCCACCAAGAATTGAATCAGGGCATTCCTAGGTACATTTCATTCATTTATTTTATAAGAGTTGCTGAAGGAGTACATAATTAGCACTTGATCTTGAATTCCTCCCACTGGTCCCACCAATGCTCTTGACCTCCTTGAACTTCTTGCAATCCAATTACATAGTAATCCTTAGCATACCAAAGCGAATTTACAAGAACTTAAATAAATGAAATTACAACCCAAAAATTATTACAAACTTAATAATACATGCCTGAAATAAATTAAAATAAATTAATTAATTTACAATCCCAAAGAAATATAAAAGAAATAAATCCAATCACATTGGTCTTTTATAGTCCATGATCATCCATCATGCATATCACTATTTAATAATTAAATAAAACATACATACTTAAAATAAATTGAATATCTCATATTCAACTTAAAAAATCCATATTTGAGAATGATTCAAATAAATTTAAAAATTTAGATTTGAATCTCATTCAAACAAATTTAAAAATTCAGATTTGAATCACATTCAAATAACCTTAAAAATTCGTATTTGAATCACATTCAAACAATTTTTAAAAAATCAGATTTGAATCACATTTAAACAATTTTTAAAAATTCAGATCTAAATATTATTCAAACAACTTTAAAAAATCAGATTTAAATATGATTTAAACAACTTTAAAAATTCAGATTTGAATCACATTCAAACAACTTTTAAAATTCAAATTTGAATCACATTCAAACAATTTTTAAAATTTTGATTTGAATCATAATTTAATTGTGTAATTAAAATTCTAATTAAGCAATTTAATTAGACATAGGATGAGCTTTTAAATCATACAACAATTGTAAATTAAAAAGCAAACCTTGCGCCACCTTGAAGAACCTTTGTTGCTGCCACCTATGGTGGCTTCACCATGTGTGTCGCCACACATCCATTGTAGCCAACAATGGATCAATCATCTCATGATCAAATCACACAATTAAATCATATAATCAACAATCTAAATGGCAAATATAGTGGCTCTGATACCAATTGAAAGAACAGAAGCATGAAAAACACAAGCTTATACCATTGAATTAAAAAATTTTCACCTAGGGTCACATGCATCATGCAAGATTTATTTTTAACTATTTGATTTTAATGATAAACAACATATTAAAACTCTTTTAATATGTTTTTGGATCTGTATTTTCCATTTAAGATTTTAAAATTAATCAGATTAATTTTAGAACCCTAGATTAAATCAAGAATGATTACACTAACTTCTTGATGCACTGCAGCGTATTTGCGCCTTTGAGATTCATCTTCAGGACACCAAATGTTGTCCCTCTAGCTTGTCCACATCAAGAACACCTATGGCAGCCCTTGAACAGCTTCTAAAGCTTTTTCTATTGATTAGAAATTCAAGTTCTGCCATTTAAGAGATTAGAGATGTAAACAGGACACTAGAAACAATTTTTAGTATTTTTAATTCAAGAGATTGATGGCTAATCTCTTTGAATTGATGAGAGATGAAGAGGAAGAGAGGGAGAGCTTCAAAATGGCGTGACAAAGAAGTGTGGCTGCTAGTTGTATTTTATTTTCTCATAACAACACTTATATAGCTAGGTTAACACATTAAACCCTTGCCACATGTCACCCTTTGATTAGCTCTAGGTTTAAGTGACCCAATCTTATTATGCCAAGTGTCAAACCTATATTTAATCTTAATTTTAATCATCTTACATGATTAAAAGACATTTGGCAAGCTTATGTGCAATGCCATATGTCGCAATCTCATGGTGCCACGTATCACACTGTGGAATGACCAAAATGCCCCTGTGTCTTAATTTTGAGTCCTCAACCCAAAATAATTATTTTTCTTCTTCTAATCAATTTTATATAAAATATAAATCAATTAATTAATCTCTATTAATTAATTTCTCATTAATTAAATTCATATTTAAACACTTTAAATATAAATTTAACTTATACTATACATCCAATAACCTAGATTTGGTTTCAAGTCATGCTAGGGACTTTCCAATCTAATTGAAAACCAAACATATTTAATTAATCAATTAAACTCTTTAATTAATTAATTAAATCATATTTAATTTGGTGATTACTTGTGTATGTGTGTGACTTACTAGGCTCATCACTAATTGGCAATGAGACATGACATCGACTCTTAATATCATCAGAACTCTTTCTTACCATAAATGATTTCTCTAAATCATTTCATGCACCTCATAGACTATGGTTAACACCTAGCATAGCATGCCATGGCACCCAATCAGTAATAAGGTTTACCTTAAATGAACCTATAATCATATGTTACCATGCACTAGAATCTCTCTGTTATAAAATCCCAACTCAAGCTGGAGTCATGGTTTATGTCAAACCCCATTTGTTATGAATATTATGTTCTCTTTTAATTCCAGTTCTTGATTAAAAGATTTTCTCATTAGAAACTCTTTTCTGATTAAATCTATCTGTCCTGGCCAAGAACTTGAAACATCAAGAGTAATTAAATAAACATAGGATTTTATCCCTATTTACTTAGAGGAACAGATTCCATCTTGATCAACACTTACCTCTATATATAACTAGTAGAAGCCAACACATGCCCATATACCTATACATAGTACAAGTATGAAAGCAGTATCAAACTCAAACTACCTATATATAAGATAACTGTGCTATCTCAGGTCTAAAGATTATATGCACTGATATGATTTATGATAATACATTGACAAGAGTAAACTCCATGTGCTTATCATAAGTTTCACTGGTTCGACCTACTTATCGTGCATAAGTGCCTATCATGTTTGTCATATGGTATGAGACTCACTATTCCATGTTATTTATATCTTATTTAAATAACTTGGGAACAAACATGAATACAATCTTTCTGGATAAGTCATGTCATTATTGTGAAGTATCCTCGATTGTGAACCTATTTATGATATTTTATACTAGAAATATTGTTACTCATATTCTTAACAACTTAAGAATAGAATTTCTAACAAAATATCAATGGACCTTTTCTATTACACATAAATATATTATGTGAATGAAAAAGTGGAAATGCCTTTTATTAATAAAAACATGTACAAGATACATACTAAATGATATGCTCTAGAGCATACTACTAACAAAGCACTTATACATGATAAGTAGGCCGAACCAGTGACATTTATGATAAGCACATAGAGTTTACTCTTGTCAATGTATTTTCATAAATCATATTAGTGCATATAATCTTTAGACCTGAGATAGCACAGTTATCTTGTATATAGGTGGTTTCAGTTTGATACTACTTTCATACTTACACTGTGTATGGGTATATGGGCATGTGTTAGCTCCTACTAGTTATATATGGAGGTACGTGTTGATCAAGATGGAGTCTGTTACTCTAAGTAAGTAGGGATAAAATCCTATGTTTATTTAATTATTCTTGATGTTTCAAGTTCCTGGCCAGGACAGATAGATTTAATCAGAAAAGAGTTTTTGATAAGAAAATCTTTTTAATCAAAAACTGGAATTAAAAGAGAACATAATATTCATAGCAAATGGGATTTGACATAAACCATGACTCTAGCTCGAACTGGGATTTTGTAACAGAGAGATTCTAGTGCATGGTAACATATGATTGTAGGTTCATTTAAGGTATTCCTTATTACTGATTGGGTGGCCATGGCATGCTATGCTAGGTGTTAACCATGGTCTATGAGGTGCATAAAATGATTTAGAAAAATAATTTATGGTAAAAAAGAGTTCTGATGATATTAAGAGTTGATATCATATCTCATTGCTAATTAGTGATGAGCCTAGTGAGTCACACATATACACAAGTAATCAATAAGTTAAATATGATTTAATTAATTAATTAAAGAGTTTAATTGATTAATTAAATAGGTTTGGTTTGCAATTAGATTGCAAAGTCCCTAGCATGACATGAAACCAAATCTAGGTTATTGGAGTGCAGTATAAGTTAAATTTATATTTAAAGTGTTTAAATATGAATTTAATTATGAGAAATTAATTAATAGAGATTAATTAATGAATTCATATTTGATATAAATTGATTAGAAAAAGAGAAATAATTATTTTGAGTTGAGAACTCAAAATTAAGACACAAGGGTATTTTGGTCATTTTACAAGATGACATGTTGCACCATGAGATGGGTGCCAATTGTCTTTTAATCATGTAAGCTTGCCAATTGTCTTTTAATCATGTAAGATGATCAAGTCAAGATTAAATCTAAGTTTGACACTTGGCACAATGTGATTGGGTTAATTAAGCTAAGAGCCAATAAGAATGTGAAATGTGGCAAGGGTTTTAAGTGGTGATCTAGCTATATAAGGGAAAGGATGAAAAGAAAAAATAATAAGCTATTGTTCTTTCATATGTGCCGCCACCCTTGGAGTGCTCTTCTTCTCTTCTTCTTCATCTCTTATCAATTCAAAGATAATTGCCAACGTTCTCTTGAATTAAAAATACTAGAAATCATTTCTAGTGTCTTGTATGCATCTGTAATCTCTCTAAAGGAAAAACTTGAATTTCTAATTGATTGGAAAGGCTTAAGAAGCTATTCAAGGGCTGCCATTGGTGATCCTGATGTGGACAAGCTAGAGGGAAAACATTTGGAGTCCTAGGCGCATCCCAAAGGTGCCAAACACAACTGAAGTGTTACACCCTACCCCTCTGTAAGACATAATATGATCCCGTAGTATACCTAATGAATTACCAAACTTCGTCTACTGATAACCCATTAAATACACTACAAGGGATTTTAAACCTTTTCTTATTTCGTTTTATAGTGGTGAGCACTTTTGACAGGTGTTAAAATATTTTTAACTGAAATGAAACTAAATAACAAATTTGAGTATCAATAATTTCTGTAAAAATTTTGGCAGAGTGCCATCTGTATTTTGAATAAAATAGTTCTTCAAAAACCTATAAAAAAAAGCACTTCCAATATGTCTCTTCAATCCCAAAACCCCAATAACAGTTCAACACAATAAATTTCTCAACATTTTTCAACTCAATTTAACAATAATTTTCCAGTGTTTCCAAAAACTGAGATAATAGAAATATATCACAATATTTTTATAGGCTAAAATAATTTACAATTTTAGTTTACAATTGCTCAAGACCAAGTACAATATATACATACAGTGCACATACATTACAACAAAAACTACAAAATATGGTATACTCAATATACCCGATGAAATCTCAAAATATAGCACAAGCAGCCTACTCTGCTGCTCTGTCCGTCTGTCTACCTGCGACAATAATGAAAAAGCTATCGCTGAGCCAATGTCTCAGTGGTGCATAATATTAAGAAGATACAATTTAAAACCATAAACCATAATCATATGAACTGTTGATACTTAAAATCATAGTTGAATTCAAAAGACAATGAATGTCATAAAGAATTAAACTCCATTTTACAATATTACAATCAATATCAATAAATCACATACACAGCTTAATCATGATTCCATAGTCCAATTCGTCCCAAAAGCTGATGGCTAGTGAGGAATAACATAACTAGCTAGCAAATAAAAGAGCACTCATCCTATTCGTCCTCCAGTCAGAGAGGGAATTCAAAGCCAATTCATTTCACTAGACAAGCTAGCGAGGAATTCAATTAGATATACATGATAGATGTGGTTTCAAACCATTTGCAATATTTTTCAAGCAATAAGTATCCATCAAATTTCCATTCAAACAATTTTCCACAATTAAGGCAATAAAATGCAAATTATCAATATTTATTTCAATTAAAAATTTGAAAGAAATACTACTGTGCACAAACCTTTAAAGTGTAACCTCTTGGCCCTAACTCAGTGTTTCCTTCCCCTCCCCTGAGTCATTGCTAACTGAAACACACAATTTAAAGTGTTTTAGTACTCATTTAAACTGTCTCTAATAATAAGGTTCAATAATTAAATTTATTTAATACTATTACTTTCATTAGTCAACCTATTATGTTGACCTTTGAAGCACTCTAGGTGAATTAAATTTAATGTTACCAATATGTCATATTTTATAGTCCTTTAGTATTGGTATAAGTTACCAATTTCATTTTTAAGTGTATTGCATTTTATTGCAATTTATCGGATTTCAGTATGCTATTTTGACCAAGCTGGATGACCTAGTTCCCTCGATTTTCAATTTCTGGTCTGACTTACAAACTTGTAGGTCTATGTCTTAGTGAACTTTTGCCATAAATTTTAGGTCATTTCTATTTTACTAGACCAAGTTATGGTCATTTTACTATTGCTGGTCAGATTGCACTAAAATGACAAACTTAGGTCATTTTTAGGTCATTTCCTTTTCTGGCAGTTTTTATACCCAAAATTGTGCAAGCAGTTTGACTTAGTTATGGTCATTTCTAGGTTTTGGTGTCTTCATAAGAGTTGTAGCTCTATTTCTAATCTATCCATGGCCAAAATTTCAGGTTATTTGGACCTGTTTTGAGTGAGTTATGGCCAAAACAAGAACTGTTGTCCAAATGGTCAATTTTCATATTTTCAAGTCACTAATTCGGATTTGGTGAATTCTCAAGTTACTTTCTGGACAAAATTTAGGTAGTCTCTCTTCATGAAAGTTGGCACATTTTTTGTCTAGTTTCACTTACAATTGGTCTCATACCAATTGGAGTCACACACTTAGGGTTATAGGCTCATTTGCACACTGCACTCTACATGCCTCTTAAACACCAAATCAAACACATTTTTACCAACTACATCTTCACTTCCCCAAACCATTCTACATTTGGCACTAATAATAACCATTCATTACTTTACATTATAAGTCAACTTGGATAGAATATAACAATTTAACAATGCACCAAATGCAAACATAATTCACAATATATACACATAAACTCTCCTAAATATTACACATTACTTCCATCATCAAATTACACATTTATTCTCTCCTCAATCATACACATAAGCTGCCACTTCTAGTACCATAATTCAACAACTTTTTCATGACTTTAAACACTTCAATCTTCATCATGAGGCTGCCAAAAAAATACACATACATATCAAACTTCCATTTTCACTTTTCAAGCTTACCATTCAAACTTTGTACATGGAATTCAACTTCAATACATATAAGCACTTAATTCAAACCTCAAACTAGCATGTACATGTAGATACAAGTTACACATATTGAACTACCATGGCTGCCGAAATGGAGCTCAACCTAACTCATCAAAATTTCCACTTTTCTTCCATAAATCAACTCCCCACAACCTTAGTTACAATTTTAATGAAACAAGAAATGAAAACCACAACTTACCTCTTTTGAAGCTTCATAAAAACTCACCAAAACCTATATTTCTTGCTCTCTAATTGCTGCCCAAGTTGTATAGAACAACTTTAGTGAAGAAACTTAGAAGAATTGATGGCTTGATGATGGTGGATTGGCCCTTGCATGGTAGACGGCCATGGGATACTTTGGAGAGAGCTTGGTTCAACAATGGAGAAGAAAGAATGAAGAAGAAGGTTGTTTAGTGGAGGTGGCTATCCAAAGCTTGGATATGTGTCAAATATCACAAGTTAGTGGAGCACTAATGAAGATTATAATAGTTGTTTATTTAAAGTTTCCAAATTTTGCAATTTTACCTCATTTCTTTTGCTATTTAAATTATGTACCACTATTTTAATTTTCATGATATTTTCAAGGTTTAATTTCATTTATTTTTAATGAAAATTTAGGTCAAAAGGTGATTCGGGGTATCAAATGATCACAATGCCCCTATTCAGGTTGTATTCTCAATTTTTCAGTAACACCGATTTTTATTGGTTTCTCGATTTCTCGTTTTTCTTTGTACTAATTTCTTAATTTTTCATTGACATTTCTAATGTCATTTATACTTCAATAGATGTTTATTTAAGTCTTAAAATATTTTCCAGGGTTTCCCGTAGTCCAGTGCTAGTCAACGGTCTACACCGTAACTTCCCGGTGCGGTCACCCATTGCTACGGTTTTTGGCTCGTTTAACTTAGTTACATTTTATTGCTCTTATTTTTCCTTTGTTTTTCTCGTATTTTCCTCCATTGTATGTCATTATTTTATATCTCCTCACTAATATTTAAATATAATTCCAGGCATCCTAGCTGTCCGGACAAACAATGGTCACCAGAACAGTAGAACGCACTACCGAATATAGGGGTGTTACGATTCTCTACCCCTTAAAATAAATTTCATCTCAAAATTTTACTTGGCATTAGTCTTTGAACTGCTGTGGGTGCTGTCTCCTCATGTCCTCTTCATGTTCCCAAGTAGCTTCCTGGCCTGAATGATGGTTCCACAACACTTTAATCAGGTGTATCTATTTATTCCTCAGCTGTTTTACCTCATATGCCAGAATTTCTATGGGTTCTTTCTCATATGAGAGGTCTGGATTTACCTCAATCTCTTTAACTGATAGAATATGAGATGGGTTAGATCTGTACCTCTTTAACATGGACACATGGAAGACACTGTGCATCCTTTCTAGCTCTGGAGGTAATGCCAACTGATATGCCAAAGGACCCACTCTTTCCAGAACCTCATATGGTCCGATAAAGTGAGGACTCAGTTTCCCCTTTCTGACAAATCTCATAATCCTCTTCCAAGGAGAAACTTTAAGGAATACCTTTTCACCCACTGCATATTCAATATCTCTTCTTTTTAAATCAATATAGGACATCTGACAGTCTGATGCAGCCTTGAGTCGATCTCTAATCAATCTGATCTTTTCCTCTGTCACACCCTACCCCTCTGTAAGGCATAACATGATCCTGTAGTATACCTAATGAATTACCAACTCCGTCTACTGATAACCCATTAAATACACTACAAGGGATTTTAAAAAAACTTTTCTTACTTCTTTTACAGTGGTGAGCACTATTTACAGGTGTTAAAAACCTTTTTGAACTGAAGTGATAGAACTAACACATTTAAATTATTTGGAATTTCTGTAAAAATTTTGGCAGAGTGCCATCTGTATTTTGGATAAAACAGTTCTTCAGAAAACTTGTAAAAAGCACTTCAATATATTTCCAAATCTCAACTCCAACATATTTCTCAACACAACATATTTCTCAACTCAAATCCATAGTGATTTTTCAAAGACTGAGATACAAGAAATATAATACAATTTTTATAAGTCAAAATAACTCATAATTTACTTTACAACTTTAATGTACCATTTTAATTTACAACTGCTCAAAACCAAAAACAATATATACATACAATGTATATATATTATAGTACAAAATGCAAAATGTGGTATACTCATTATACCCGATAATCTCTCGCTGGATGTACTAGCAGCCTAGTCTGCCGCCCTATTCGTCTGTCTACCTGCGACAGCAATGAAAAGCTATTGCTGAGACAATGTCTCAGTGGTGCACAACATTAACCAAATACAACTTTAAATCACAGTTCATAAATCATATAAATGATAGATACGTAAAACCATAGTTAAATTCAAGACAATGAATGTCATAAGGAATTTAACACAATATCATAATAAATCTCAGTAATCAAAACGTAGTTAAATCCAAAAGACAGTGAATGTCAATAAGAATTTAAACTCCATTTCAGAAATTATCAAAGCTCATAATAACACAATTTAGTCAAATAATTTACGAACACAGTGTTGCCAATTCATACACAACTTAAGCCTTGACACAAAATTTCCGATCAATGCCGCGTTGTACACCACGACAAAGCAATCACAACCCCACTAATCGAAATTAATGAGGAAGGGAGCTAGCTATATAATGAGTACTCATCCGATCACCTCAACTGGTAAACCAGAGAGGGAGAAAAATAAAAGATCACGACTCCATAAATGGAGAAGGAAAATAAATGATCACAACCCCATAAATGGAGAAGGAATGATATGATACTGTCATGCTAAGTGTGAAGACAAAATCAATTCCAAACATTTTATTCAAATGATTCGTGAGAATCCAATAAATTTCTAAAGTCATAAATTCATTCACAAAATGGCAACACAATTCATAATTAACTTCAATTTTTCACAAATCACACTAAATCAATTTTTCCACAGTTTCAAACTATTTACAATGCTTTTTAAGCAATAAGTATCCATTCAAACACATTTCCATAATTGAAAACAATAATATACAAATAGTCATAATTTATTTCAATTGAAAAATTCAAAAGAAATAACTGTTGTGCACAAACCTCCGATAATTGTCTCCTGGTCTTGACTCAGTATTTCCTTCCCTTTTCCTCAAACTTTGCTAACTGAGAAACACAATTTGAAGTGTTTCAGCACTTAATTAAACTATCTCTAACGATAATGTTTGATAATTAATTCACTGATTGCTATTATTTGCTTAGTCAACCTAATATGTCGACCCTCGATGCATTCTAGGTAAATTAGGTTTTAATGTTACTAACATGTCACATTCGATAGTATTTTAGAGTTGGTACATGTTACCAAGTTCATTTCCGTGTATACTGCATTTTTTTTGCAATTTGCTGGATTCCAGGATAATAGTTTGACCTAGCCGGACGACCTAGTTCCCTCGGTTTTCGGGTTTCGGTCAAAACTACAAACTTGTAGATCGATGTCTTATGGAACGCGGGGCAAAATTTCAGGTCATTCTGAGTTATGTAGACCAATTTATGATCATTTTACTATTGCTGGTCAAAATGCATTAAAATTGGTCACTTTAGGTCATTTTAGGTCATTTTAGGTTCGGCTAGTTTTTGGACTCGAACTTGTGCAAGCTGTTTGACTTGCTTATGGTCATTTATGGGCTTTGGTGTCTTCATAAGACTTGTAGATATGGGTCTTAACTATTCATGGTCAAAAGTTCAGGTCAATTGGACCTGTTTTGAGTGAGTTATGGCCTAAACACTAACTGCTGCCCAAATGGTCAATTTTCAGGCCTCAATTGCACTTAATCCGGATTTGGTCATTTTTCAAGCTACCTTGCAAGCAGAATTTTGGCAAGCTTCCTTCATGAAAGTTGGCAAATTTTGTGCCTAATTTCACCTCCAATTGGTCTCATACTAATTGGAGCCACACACTTAAAGTTATAGGCCTAAAACACAAACTGTCTTATTGCATTTCTTTCATACACTTCAAGGATCACTCCTAACACTTACCAAACTCAATATTCAAGTCAATTCTGGTTGTATCATGACCTAAACATAATTCACAACACATTATAGGTCATTTTCACAGCTTACAATTACATTCAACATACACCATAAAGTGCAGAATTTATCAACTCATTTACAATAATTTAAGCATCTTACCATAACACTTTTACATGTCCAACTTCACACCATCATACATACACTCAAACTGCCATAACCACTATTACAATTTCACATTATTATTCCATAAACCAAGCATGAATTCCAACATTCTTCAAGAATTAACAAACTGCTACAATGGTACCTTTACATTCCATCAATTTCCAAGCTTCAAATTTCAATTTACATTTACATATACTAAGTATACATCACCCAATCAATTTCCTACACAATATACATTTAATCAATCATTTAATTCACTATTTACAAGCAAAAATAAACTGTCTTTAAAGTGTTTCCATGGCTGCCAAAAGTACACTTTCCCATTCAACATCAAACTTCAAAAATCTCTCCATAAATCAAACACCCATAACATCCTTACAAACTTTAATTAAACAATAATAAAAAACACAAACTTACCACTTTGGAAATTCTTCAAAACCTGACCAAAACTTCTTAAAATTGCTATCAAAATCTTCCTTGTGATGTGGGGATAAACTTTAATGATGCAACCTTGGTGTTTGGAGGTGGAACGGAGGAGATGTGGGAGCTTGAATCAAATGCGGCAATGGAGGATTTGGGAGCTCTTCACTACGGAAATGGTGGTTTTGAAGGTTGAAGATGAAGTGTGAGTGGAGTAATCTGCCCACTTAATGCATATTATAATCCTTAGTGGTGCACTCACATAAATTAAATCATATTATATGTTTTAATTGATAAGTACTCCATTTACCCTCCATTTTTGCTATTTACATTAGGTACCCCTAAATTAATTTTTCATTATATTTTCCAAGTGTAATATTATTTATTTTTAATGGACATTTAGGTCAAAAGACAACTCAAGATGTCAAATGACCACAATGCCCCTGTTCGGGTTGCATTCCTGATTTTTCGGTTACACCGGGTTTTATCCGTTTTTTGATTTCTCACTTTTCTTTGTACTAATTATTTAATTTTTCTTTGATATTTCTAATGATATTTATACTTCAATAAATATTTATTTGAGTCCTAAAAATATTTTCCAGGGTTCCCCGCAATCCAGGGCTAGTCAACGGTCCACGCCGTGACTTCTCGGTGCAGTCACCCATCACTAGGGTTCTCGGCTCGCTTAACTTGATTGCATTTCTTTACTATTATTTTCCCTTTGTTTTACTTGTATTCTCTTTTCTTTTATTTCATTATTTTATGTCTTCTCACTCATAACGAAGTGTAGTTCTAGACATCCTAGCTGTTCGGACAACACTGGTCACTGGAACAGTAGAACGCACTACCGAACATAGGGGTGTTACAATTCTCCCCCACATAAATAAATTTCGTCTCAAAATTTTACCTGGCATTAGTCTCTGAACAGCTGTGGGTGCTGTCTCCTCATATCCTCTTCACGTTCCCAAGTAGCTTCCTGGCCTAAATGATGGCTCCACAGCACTTTAACCAGGTGTATCTATTTATTCCTCAGCTGCTACACCTCATAAGCCAGAATTTCTATGGGTTCTTCCTCATATGAGAGGTCTGGATTTACCTCAATCTCTTCAATCGATAGTACATGAGATGGGTCAGATCTATACCTCCTTAACATGGACACATGGAAGACACTGTTTATCCTTGCTTGCTCTGGAGGTAATGCCAACCGATATGCCAAAGGACCCACTCTTTCCAGAACCTCATATGGTCCAATGAAACGAGGGCTCAGTTTCCCTTTTCTGCCAAATCTCACAATCCTCTTCCAAGGAGAAACTTTAAGGAATACTTTATCACCCACTGCATACTCAATATCTCTTCTCTTCAGATCAACATCGGACTTCTGATGGTCTGATGCAGCCTTGAGTCTATCTCTGATCAATCTGATCTTTTCCTCTGTCTGCTGAACAATTTCTGGCCCAATCATCTTCCTTTCACCTACCTCATCCCAACATAAGGGAGTTCTGTACTCTCTGCCATACAAAGCTTCATATGGAGGCATCCCAATGCTTGATTGGTAGCTGTTGTTATAAGCAAACTCAATCAAAGGCAAGTGTGTATCCCAACTACCTTCAAACTCAATCACACAAGCCCGTAGCATATCCTCCAATATCTGAATAAACCTCTCGGATGGCCATCATGCGTGGGTGGAATCTTTGTCTTTGAAGTTCAATCTAGTTCCTAGGGCTCTCTGAAGACTACCCCAGAATCTAGAAGTGAACCTAGGTTCTCTGTCAGACACAATTGATACTGGCACTCCATGCAATTTTACAATCTCATATATGTACAATCTGGCCAATCTTTCCAGGCTATAATCCATCCGAACTGGCAAAAAGTGAGCAGACTTGGTCAATTTGTCAACTATAACCCATACTACATCATGACTACTCTGTGTCCTTGGAAGTCCTGTAACAAAATCCATAGTTATCCGTTCCCATTTCCACTCTGGTACTGACAAAGGATGTAACAAACCAGTTGGAACTTGATGTTCTGCCTTTACTTGCTAGCAAGTTAGGCATTTGGAAACAAATTCAGCTATATCTCTCTTCATACCCATCCACCAGTAATGCTCTTTGAGCCCTCTGTACATTTTAGTTCCACCAGGGTGCATAGCAAAAGAAGACTCATGTGCTTCCTTCATAATGATCTGTCTCAATTCAGCATCATTAGGAACGCACATTCTACCCTGATGTAGTAATAAACCATCATCTTTCACAGAAAATTCAGGTTTCTTGCCCTGCTGGACTTCCTTCAGTAGCTTCTAATATTTTTCATCACTCTGAGCGACCATTACGATCGATCAATCAACAGCTGTACATGCCATGCAACTCATCTGTCCCTCATCATCAATCTCTAAAGCGGCATCTTTGTGCTTTCAATTCATATACCATGGACAAAGGAGAAACTCTGAGACTTGCCATAGTCTTGCGACTTAAGGCGTCAGCCACAACATTTGCTTTCCCTGGCTGATAGTCTATTAAGCAATCATAATCTTTAATGAGTTCTAACCATCTCCTCTGCCTCAAATTCAATTCCTTCTGGGTGCCTAAGTACTTCAAGCTCTTGTGATCTGTGTAAATGTAGCATTTCTCCCCATACAAATAGTGTCTCCAGATCTTCAGAGCAAAAACAATAGATACTAGCTCTAGATCATGTGTTGGGTAGTTCCTCTCATGCGGTTTCAGCTGGCGTGATGCATAAGCAATGACATTCCGATCTTGCATCAGTACACAGCCTAATCCATTGTGAGAAGCATCACTATAAACTGTGTATTCTTTACCCAGAGTAGGTAAAGTGAGGACTGGAGCTTCAGTCAAACACCTCTTCAACTCATCAAAACTTTGCTGGCATTTATCTGTCCACTGAAATTTCACATCTTTCCGAAGCAGCTTGGTTAGTGGAGAAGATAACATAGAAAACCCTTTCACAAACTGATGGTAATATCCAGCTAAACCCAGAAAACTGTGAATTTCTGTGATATTCCTCGGCGGTTTCCAATTAAGGATAGCTTCTACCTTGCTGGAATCTACCTTGATCCCTTCAGCTGACACAACATGTCCCAAAAAGGAGATTTCTTTCAGCCAAAATTCACATTTCGATAATTTGGCGTATAGCTGTTTCTCCCTTAATGTCTGCAGTACAATCTGCAGATGTCTGTCATGCTCCTCTACATTCCTCGAATATATCAAAATGTCATCAATAAACACCATCACAAATTGATCGAGATATGGTCTGAAGATAGTGTTCATCAGATCCATAAAAGCAGCTGGAGCATTTGTTAACCTGAATGGCATTACTAAAAACTCATAGTGGCCATACCGAGTTCTGAAAGAAGTTTTTGAAATACTCTGCTCTTGCACCTTCAACTGATAATAACCAGATCGCAAATCAATTTTGGAGAATACAGCTGCACTCTTCAATTGGTCAAACAGATCATCAATGCGAGGCAATGGATATATGTTCTTTATTGTCACCTTATTCAACTGCCGGTAGTCAATACACAAGCGAAGAGTGCCATCTTTCTTCTTAACAAACAATACTGGCGCTCCCCAAGGTGACACACTAGGGCGGATAAAGCCCTTTTTAAGTAGTTCTTGCAACTGTATCTTCAACTCCTTCAACTCTGCTGGTGCCATTCTGTATGGCATTATGGAGATTGGATCCACACTAGGCATAACATTAATTTCAAACTGCACTTCTCTTTCTGGAGGTAATCCTGGCAATTCATCAAGAAACACATCTGGAAAGTCATATACTGTAGGGATGTCCTTCAATGCTGGACTCCCCACTTGGGTGTCTACCACATGTGCCAAGTATGCTTCACACCCCTTTCTGATCATTTTTCTGGCTAGTGCAGCCGAAATGATGTTTGATGGCAATAACTGCCTCTCCCCATGTATTACCACATCACTGTACTGAGGGAGACCAAAAGTGACTGTCTTCAGTCTACAGTCAATCATGGCATGATGCCTAGCTAACCAATCCATGCCCAAGATGATATCATAATCTCTGAAGGGCATTTCAATGAAATAAGATAGGAAAGTATGTCCTTGGATCACCAAAGGACAATCTCTATACATTCTATTAACCCTGACCTCCTGTCCTAGCGGACTTGTTACTAGCACCTCAAAGTCCATT
Source organism: Hevea brasiliensis (assembly GCF_030052815.1). NCBI lineage: Eukaryota > Viridiplantae > Streptophyta > Magnoliopsida > Malpighiales > Euphorbiaceae > Hevea > Hevea brasiliensis. The sequence continues at coordinate 74,852,046 of NC_079493.1, read as the reverse complement.
TTTGTACATGGAACAGCAATGCAATCAATGATGCTAGCACTCACATAAGAATGGGTAGAACCCAGATCAAATAACACAAACACATCTTAATTAAAAGTTGAGAAGGTACCAGCCACAACATCCGATGTGTCGGCCTCTTCCCTCTGTCTCATTGCATAGACTCTGACTGGGGCACTGTCTTGCTCTGAATGTTTCACTGGGCCTTGGCTGCCTGCTGGGCTACCTCTACCCCTGCCTCTACCTCTGCTGGGTGGTTGTGAACTTCTGGTGACAGGGCTCTGAACTGACCCTTCTGCAGTAGTAGGAGGTTGTCCAACTCTGCAACTACTGGTGCAGTCCTTGGCAAAGTGTCCTGTGCCTCCACAGTTATAACAGGCTCCAATAGCCTTATAACATATCCCACCATGATATCTTCTACAAGTTTCACATTGGCAGGAAGGGTAGGAACCTCTAGTACTCTGCTGACCAGATAGAGGAGGTTTCTGTCCTGAATATCTTCCCCTACCCGACTTCTTGCCACCTCTGCCATGTCCCCCATGATTCTTCCCCTTTCCAGTAGGACCACTGGAACTCTATTCTACTGATTTTCCCTCTTTCTCTGTCTTCTCTGATTTCTTTTTCTTAGGAGCTGCTTCAGACTCAATTCTTTCCAACTCTAGGGCTTGAGAAACAAGTTCAGAGAAGTTAGTGTGTTTGAATCCGACTACTTGTAATCTGATACTGGGCTTCAAGCCAGTTTTAAACCTCTTGCATCTCTCCCTGCTAGTAGCAAGTAAACTTGCTGCATAATGGCTCAAGCGAGAAAATTCCCTTTCATACTCAGCCACTGATCTGCTCCCCTGTTTCAAACTTAGGAATTCTTGTAGCTTCTGGTCTACATAAGCATCAGGGACATATTTCTGTTTGAATTCCCTGAGAAAGTCATTCCATGTTAGCACTGCAGGTTCTACCAGAATGTGGGGAATGGTTTTCCACCAGTCATAATAATCCCCCTGTAGCAAGGATACTGAGTATTCAAATCTAAGCTCCTCTGTGTAGTGCAATTTCTTGAATACCCTATCCATCCTCTCTAACCACTGTTCAGCCTCTAGAGAATCTACTGTCCCCTTGAACTCTGTAGCCCCATACTTCATCAATTTGTCATACTGCCTAGTAGGAGACTGTGATTGTACCACTAGTGTCTGTATTGGGACTTGAGTAGGCACATTACCAGCCATTTATTGGAACATTGCAGCCATCTGCTGAGCGAACTGAGCAGGGAACTGCGATAATGTAGAGGCTGGTGCTGCTCAACCACTGACATTGTGTAGGGCTGGGGCATCCCCTTGTACCTCAGCCTCAATAGATTGATCGACTGAACGATCACCCTCTTCCATGGTCAATGCGAGGATCTTAGACCTCCTGAACAAACAACACAAGGAGATTTCCTCCCGTTAGTGCATTTTTATAATGTAATGTACTGTATGTATCAAACAATGATATTGAGCAGTTGTACTATGAAGAAAGAATATTCAAGTAACAGGTGAAAACAGAATTTAAAAACTGGCTCTGATACCACTAAAACATGTCACACCCTACCCCTCTGTAAGGCATAACATGATCCCGTAGTATACCTAATGAATTACCAACTCCGTCTACTGATAACCCATTAAATACACTACAAGGGATTTTAAAAAAACTTTTCTTACTTCTTTTACAGTGGTGAGTACTATTTACAGGTGTTAAAAACCTTTTTAAACTGAAGTGATAGAACTAACACATTTAAATTATTTGGAATTTCTGTAAAAATTTTGGCAGAGTGCCATCTGTATTTTGGATAAAACAGTTCTTGTAAAACTCAGAAAAAGCGCTTCAATATATTTCCAAATCTCAACTCCAACATATTTCTCAACACAACATATTTCTCAACTCAAATCCACAGTGATTTTTCAAAGACTGAGATACAAGAAATATAATACAATTTTTACAAGTCAAAATAACTCATAATTTACTTTACAACTTCAATGTACAATTTTAATTTACAACTGCTCAAAACCAAAAACAATATATACATACAGTGTATATACATTATAGTACAAAATGCAAAATGTGGTATACTCATTATACCCGATAATCTCTCGCTGGATGTACTAGCAGCCTAGTCTGCGCCACTGTCTGTCTACTGCGACGATAAAGAATAAAAGCTATCGCTGAGACAATGTCTCAGTGGTGCACAACATTAACCAAATACAACTTTAAATCATAGTTCATAAATCATATAAATGATAGATACGTAAAACCATAGTTAAATTCAAGACAATGAATGTCATAGGGAATTTAACACAATATCACAATAAATCTCAGTAATCAAAACGTAGTTAAATCCAAAAGACAGTGAATGTCAATAAGAATTTAAACTCCATTTCACAAATTATCAAAGCTCATAATAACACAATTTAGTCAAATAATTTACGAACACAGTGTTGCCAATTCATACACAACTTAAGCCATGACACAAAATTTCCGATCAATGCCGCGTTGTACACCACGACAAAGCAATCATAACCCCACTAATCGAAATTAATGAGGAAGGCAGCTAGCTATATAATGAGTACTCATCCGATCACCTCAACTGGTAAACCAGAGAGGGAGAAAAATAAAAGATCACGACTCCATAAATGGAGAAGGAAAATAAACGATCACAACCCCATAAATGGAGAAGGAATGATATGATACTGTCATGCTAAGTGTGAACACAAAATCAATTCCAAAAATTTTATTCAAATGATTCGTGAGAATCCAATAAATTTCTAAAGTCATAAATTCATTCACAAAATGGCAACACAATTCATAATTAACTTCAATTTTTCAAAAATCACACTAAATCAATTTTTTCATAGTTTCAAACTATTTACAATGCTTTTCAAGCAATAAGTATCCATTCAAACACATTTCCATAATTGAAAACAATAATATACAAATAGTCATAATTTATTTCAATTGAAAAATTCATAAGATATACTGTTGTGCACAAACCTCTGATAACCGTCTCCTGGTCTTGACTCAGTGTTTCCTTCCATTTTCCTTAGTCATTGCTAACTGAGAAACACAGTTTGAAGTGTTTCAGTACTTAATTAAACTGTCTCTAACAATAATGTTTGATAATTGATTCACTGAATGCTATTATTTGCTTAGTCAACCTAATATGTCGATGCTTGATGCATTCTAGGTAAATTAGGTTTTAATGTTACTAACGTGTCACATTCGATAGTATTTTAGAGTTGGTGCATGTTACCAAGTTCATTTCCGTGTATACTGCATTTTTTTGCAATTTGCTGGATTCCGGGATACTAGTTTGACCTAGCCGGACGACCTAGTTCCCTAGATTTTCGGGTTTCGGTCAAAACTAAAAACTTGTAGATCTATGTCTTACGGAACATGGGGCAAAATTTCAGGTCATTCTGAGTTATGTAGACCAAGTTATGGTCATTTTACTATTGCTGGTCAAAATGCAATAAAATTGGTCACTTTAAGTCATTTTAGGTCATTTTAGGTTCGGCCAGTTTTTGGACCTGAACTTGTGCAAGCTGTTTGACTTACTTATGGTCATTTCTGGGCTTTAGTGTCTTCATAAGACTTGTAGATATGGGTCTTAATTATTCATGGTGAAAATTTCAGGTCAATTGGACCTGTTTTGAGTGAGTTATGGCCTAAACACTAACTACTGCCCAAATGGTCAATTTTCAGGCCTCAATTGCACTTAATCCGGATTTGGTCATTCTTCAAGCTACCTTGCAAGCAGAATTTTGGCAAGCTTCCTCCATGAAAGTTGGCACATTTTGTGCCTAATTTCACCTCCAATTGGTCTCATACCAATTGGAGCCACACACTTAAAGTTATAGGCCTAAAACACAAACTGCCTTATTGCATTTCTTTCATACACATCAAGGATCACTCCTAACACTTACCAAACTCAATATTCAAGTCAATTCTGGTTGTATCATGACCTAAACATAATTCACAACACATTATAGGTCATTTTGGCAGCTTACAATTACATTCAACATACACCATAAAGTGCAGAATTTATCAACTCATTTACAACAATTTAAGCATCTAACCATAACACTTTTACATGTCCAACTTCACACCATCATACATACACTCAAACTGCCATAACCACTATTACAATTCCACATTATTATTCCATAAACCAAGCATGAATTCCAGCATTCTTCAAGAATTAACAAACTGCCACAATGGTACCTTTACATTCCATCAATTTCCAAGCTTCAAATTTCAATTTACATTTACATATACTAAGTATACATCACCCAAACAATTTCCTACACAATATACATTTAATCAATCATTTAATTCACCATTTACAAGTAAAAATAAACTGTCTTTAAAGTGTTTCCATGGCTGCCAAAAGTACACTTCCCCATTCAACATCAAACTTCAAAAATCTCTCCATAAATCAAACACCCATAACATCCTTACAAACTTTAATTAAACAATAATAAAAAACACAAACTTACCACTTTGGAAATTCTTCAAAATCTCACCAAAACTTCTTAAAATTACTATCAAAATCTTCCTTGTGATGTGGGGATAAACTTTAATGAAGCAACCTTGGTGTTTGGAGGTGGAATGGAGGAGATGTGGGAGCTAGAATCAACGCGGCAATGGAGGATTTGGGAGCTCTTTACTACGGCAATGGTGGTTTTGAAGGTTGAAGATAAAGTGTGAGTGGAGTAATCTACCCACTTAATGCATATTATAATCCTTAGTGGTCCACTCACATAAATTAAATCATATTATATGTTTTAATTGATAATTACTCCATTTACCCTCCATTTTTGCTATTTATATTAGGTACTCCTAAATTAATTTTTCATTATATTTTTCAAGTGTAATATTATTTATTTTTAATGGACATTTAGGTCAAAAGACAACTCGGGATGTCAAATGACCACAATGCCCCTGTTCGGGTTGCATTCCCGAGTTTTCAGAATAATCGGGTTTTGTCCGTTTTTCGATTTCTCACTTTTCTTTGTACTAATTATTTAATTTTTCTTTGATATTTCTAATGATATTTATACTTCAAAAAATATTTATTTGAGTCCTAAAAATATTTTCCAGGGTTCCCCGCTGTCCAGAGCTAGTCAACGGTCCACGCCGTGACTTCCCGGTGCGGTCACCCATCGCTAGGGTTCTCGGCTTGCTTAACTTGATTGCATTTCTTTACTATTATTTTTCCTTTGTTTTTCTTGTATTATCTTTTCTTGTATTTCATTATTTTATGTCTTCTCACTCATAACAAAGTGTAGTTCTAGACATCCTAGCTGTCCGGACAACACTGGTCATTGGAATAGTAGAACGCACTACTGAACATAGGGGTGTTACATCCTCTGTTCTGCACTTTTTGCCGTACAAAGCTTCATATGGAGGCATCCCAATGCTTGATTGGCAGCTGTTGTTATAAGCAAACTCAATCAAAGGTAAGTGTGGATCCCAACTACCTTCAAACTCAATCACACAAGCCCGTAGCATATCCTCCAATATCTGAATTACTCTCTCAGACTGGCCATCTATCTGTGGGTGGAATGCCGTGCTGAAGTTCAATCTAGTTTCGAGGGCTCTCTGAAGACTACCCCAGAATCTGGAAGTGAACCTAGGATCTTTATCTGATACAATCGATACTGGCACTCCATGCAGCCTTACAATCACATTTATGTACAATCTGGCCAATCTCTCCAAACTATAATCCATCCGGATTGGCAAAAAGTGGGCAAACTTGGTCAATCTATTAACTATAACCCATACTGCATCATGACTATTATGTGTCCTCGAAAGTCCCATAACAAATTCCATAGTTATCCATTCCCATTTCCACTCTGGTACTGGCAATGGATGTAACAAACTAGCTGGTACTTGATGTTCTACCTTCACTTGCTGACAAGTTAGGCATTTGGAGACAAAATTAGCTACATCCCTTTTTATACCCATCCACCAGTAATGCTCTTTTAGCCCTCTATACATTTTAGTTCCACTAGGGTGCATAGTAAAAGAAGACTCATGTGCTTCCTTCATAATGATCTGTCTTAAGTCAACATCATTAGGAACACACATTCTGCCCTGATATAGCAATAAACCATAATCTCTCATAGAGAATTCAAGTTTCTTGCCTTGTTGGACTTCTTTCAATAGCTTCTGATATTTTTCATCACTCTAAGTAGCCATTCTGTTCTGATTAATCAACACTGGCTGTACATGCCATGCAACTACTATCTTTCCCTCATCATCATTCTCCAAACTAGTATGCTGTTCTTTCAATTCATGTACCATGGACAAAGGAGAAACTCTAATACTTGCCATAGTCTTGCGACTTAAGGCGTCAGCCACCACATTTACTTTCCCTGGCTGATAGTCTATTAAGAAATCATAGTCTTTAATTAGTTCTAACCATCTCCTCTGCCTCAAATTCAATTCCTTATGGGTGCCCAAGTACTTCAAGCTCTTGTGATCTGTGTAAATATAGCGTTTCTCCCCATACAAATAGTGTCTCCAGATCTTCAGAGCAAAAACAATAGCTGCAAGCTCCAAGTCATGTGTTGGGCAGTTCCTCTCATGCGGTTTCAACTGGCGAGATGCATGAGCAATGACATTCTGATCTTGCATCAATACACAGCCTAACCCATTGTGAGAAGCATCACTATAAACTGTGTATTCTTTACCCAGTATAGGTAAAGTAAAGATTGGAGCTTCAGTCAAACACCTCTTCAACTCATTAAAACTCTACTGACATTTATTCGTCCACTGAAATTTTACATCTTTTCGAAGCAGCTTGGTCAGTGGAGAAGCCAACATAGAAAACCCTTTCACAAATCGGTGGTAGTATCTAGCTAAACCTAGAAAACTGTGAATTTCTGCGATATTCCTGGTTGGCTTCCAATTAAGGATAGCTTCTACCTTGCTGGAATCTACTTTGATCCCTTCAACTGGCACAACATGTCCCAAGAAAGAGATTTCTTTCAGCCAAAATTCACATTTCGACAATTTGGCATATAGCTATTTCTCCCTTAAGGTCTGCAGCATAATCCGCAGATGTCTATCATGCTCCTCTGCATTCCTCGAATATATCAAAATATCATCAGTAAACACCATCACAAACTGGTCGAGATATGGTCTGAAGATATTGTTCATCAGATCCATAAAAGCAGCTGGAGCATTAGTTAACCTGAATGGCATTACCAGAAACTCATAGTGGCCATATCGAGTTCTGAAAGCAGTTTTTGGAATACTCTGCTCTTGTACTTTCAACTGATAATAACCAAATCACAAATCAATTTTGGAAAACACAGCTGCACCCTTCAATTGATCAAATAGATCAGTAATGCGAGGCAATGGATATCTGTTTTTTATTATCACCTTATTCAACTGCTGGTAGTCAATACGTAAGCGGAGAGTGCCATCTTTCTTCTTAACAAACAACACTGGTGCTCCCCAAGGTGATACACTAGGGCAGATGAAGCCCTTTTCAAGTAGTTCTTATAACTGTACCTTCAACTCCTTCAACTCTGCTGGTGCCATTCTGTATGGTGTTATGGAGATTGGATTCACACCAGGCATAACATTAATCTCAAACTGCACTTCTCTCTCTGGAGGTAATCCTGGTAATTCATCAGAAACACATCTGGAATGTCATATACTGTAGGGATGTCCCTCAATGCTGGACTCCCCACTTGGGTGTCTACCACATGTGCCAAGTAGGCTTCATACCCCTTTTTGATCATTTTTCTAGCTAGTGCAGCCGAAATGATGTTTGATGGCAATAGCTGCCTCTCCCCATGTATTACCACATCACTGTACTGAGGAAGACCAAAAGTGACTGTCTTTAGTCTACAGTTAATCATGGCATGATGCTTGGCTAACCAATCCATGCCCAAGATAATATCATAATCTCTAAAGGGCATTTCAATGAGATCAAACAGAAAAGTATGTCCTTAGATCACCAAAGGACAATCCCTATACATTCTATTAACCCTGACCTCTTGTCGTAGCAGACTTGTTACTAGCACCTCAAAGTCCATTTTCACACACGAAACAGCAATGTAATCAATGATGTTAGTACTCACATACGAATGGGTAGAACCCGGATCAAATAATACAAACACATCTTGATTAAAAGTTGAGAAGGTACCAGACACAATATCAGATATCTCAGCCTCTTCTCTCTGTCTCATTGCGTAGACTCTGACTGGAGCACTACCTTGCTCTGATTGATTCACTATGGCTTGGCTGCCTGCTAGACTACCTTTACCCCTGCCTCTACCTCAGCTAGGTGGTTGTGAACCTCTGATGGTAGGATTTTGAACTGACCCTTCTACAGTAGTAAGAGGTGGCCCAACTCTATGGGCACTAGTGCAGTCTTTGGCAAAGTGTCCTGTGCCTCAACAGTTATAACAGGCTCCTGTGGCCTTATAGCATACCCACCATGGTTTCTTCCACAAGTTTCACATTGGCGGGGAGGGTAGGAACTTCTAGTAGTTTGCTGACCAGATGGAGGAGGTCTCTGTCCTGAAAATCTTCCCCTATCGGACTTTTTACCACCTTTGTTGTGTCCCCCAAAGTTCTTTCTCTTCCCAGTAGGACCATTGGAACTCTGATCTATTGACTTTCGCTCTTTTTCTTTTTCTGTCTTCCCTAATTTCTTTTTCTCTAGGGCCGTTTCTGACTCAATTCTTTCTAATTTAATTGCTTGAGAAATAAGCTCAGAGAAGTTAGTATGTTTGAATCTGACTACTTGTAGTATGAGACTAAGCTTCAAGCCAGTTTCAAACCTCTTACATCTTTCCCTGCTGGTAGAAAGGAGACTCCCTGCATAGTGGGGCAGGTGGGAAAACTCCCTTTCATATTCTGCCATTGACCTACTTCCCTGTTTTAGACTTAAGAACTCCTGTAGCTTCTGGTCCACATAGGCATCTGGGACATATTTTTGTCTAAATTCCCGCAGAAAGTCATCCCAGGTTAGTACTGGAGGTTCCACCAAACTATGAGGAATGGTTTTCCACCAGTCATATGCATCTCCCTGTAGTAATGACACTGAATACTCAAATCTCAGCTCTTCTGTGCAGTGCAATTTCTTGAACACCCTATCCATTCTCTCCAACCATTGTTCTACCTCTAGTGGATCCACTGTTCCCTTGAACTTAATAGCCCCATATTTAATCAGCTTGTCATATTGCCTAGTTGAAAACTGTGGTTGTACCACTAGTGTCTGCAGTGGGGCTTGGGTAGGCATGTTACCAGCCATCTGTTGGAATATTGCAGCCATCTGCTGAGCAAACTGAGCAGGGAACTGGGTACTGAGGGGGTTGGTGTGGCTGATCCACTCACATTATGAAGAGCTGGAGCTTCCCCTTGTACCTCAGCCTCTGTTGATTGATCAACTAAATGATCCCCTTCTTCCACAATCAATTTGAGGATATTATACCTCCTGAATAAATAACACAAGGAGATTTCCTCCCGTTAGTGCATATTTATAATGTAATGTACTGTATGTATCAAATCATGACATTGAGCAGTTGTATTATGAAGAAAGAATATTCAAATTATAGGTCAAAATAGAATTTAAAAACTAGCTCTGATACCACTAAAACATGTTACACCCTACCCCTCTGTAAGGCATAACATGATCCCATAGTATACCTAATGAATTACCAAACTTCGTCTACTAATAACCCATTAAATACACTACAAGGGATTTTAAACCTTTTCTTGTTTCTTTTTACAGTGGTGAGCACTTTTGACAGATGTTAAAATATTTTTAACTGAAGTGAAACTAAATAACAAATTCGAGTATCAATAATTTCTATGAAAATTTTGGCAGAGTGCCATCTGTATTTTGAATAAAACAGTTCTTCAAAAACCTATAAAAAAAAAAAGCACTTCCAATATGTCTCTTCAATCCCAAAACTCCAATAACAGTTCAACACAATAAATTTCTCAACATTTTTCAACTCAATTCAACAACAATTTTCTAGTGTTTTCAAAAACTGAGATAATGGAAATATATCACAATATTTTTACAGGCCAAAATAATTTACAATTTTAGTTTACAACTGCTCAAGACCAAGTACAATATATACATACAGAGCACATACATTACAACAAAAACTACAAAATATGGTATACTCAATATACCCGGCGAAATCTCAAAATATAGCACAAGCAGCCTACTCTGCTGCTCTGTCCATCAGTCTACCTGTGACAGTAATGAAAAAGCAATCGCTGAACCAATGTCTCAGTGGTGCTCAACATTAAGAAGATACAATCTAAAACCATAAACCATAATCACATGAATTGTGGATACTTAAAATCATAGTTGAATTCAAAAGACAGTGAATGTCATAAAGAATTAAACTCCATTTCACAATATCACAATAAATATCAATAAATCACACACACAGCTTTATCATGATTCCATAGTCCAATTCATCCCAAAAGTCGATGGCTAGTGAGTAATAACAAAGCTAGCTAGCAAATTAATGAGTACTCATCCTATTCGTCCTTAACTGAGACACACCTTAACACTTCAGCCAGAGAGGGAATTCAAAGCCAATTCGTCCCACTAGACAAGCTAGCGAGGAATTCAATCAGATATACATGATAGCTGTGGTTTCAAACCATTTGTAATATTTTTCAAGCAATAAGTATCCATCAAATTTCTATTTAAACAATTTTCCACAATTAAGGCAATAACATGCAAATTATCAATATTTATTTCAATTGAAAATTCAAAAGAAATACTATTGTGCACAAACCTCTGAAGTGCAACCTCTTGGCCCTGACTCAGTATTTCCTTCCCCTTCCCTGAGTCTTTGCTAACTGAAACACACAATTTAAAGTGTTTCAGCACTTATTTAAACTGTCTCTAATAATAAGGTTCAATAATTAAATTTATTTAATACTATTGCTTTCATTAGTCAACCTATTATGTTGACCTTTGATGCACTCTAGGTGAAATAAATTATGTTACATTTTATAGTCTTTTAGTATTGGTATAAGTTACAAATTCCATTTTTAAGTATATTGCATTTTATTGCAATTTATGAGATTTCAGTATGCTATTTTGATCTAGCCAGATGACCTAGCTCCCTCAGTTTTCGATTTCTGGTCTAACTTACAAACTTGTAGGTCTATATCTTAGTGAACTTTTGCCACAAATTTTAGGTCATTTGAAGTTTACTAGACCAAGTTATGGTCATTTTACTATTGCTGGTCAAATTGCACCAAAATGGCAAACTTAGGTCATTTTTAGGTCATTTTCGGTTCTGGCAGTTTTTATACCCAAAATTGTGCAAGCATTTTCACTTGGTTATGGTCATTTTTTGGTTTTGATGTCTTCATAAGAGTTGTAGCTCTATGTCTAATCTATCCATGGTAAATATATCAGGTCATTTGAACCTGTTTTGAGTGAGTTATGGCCAAAACACTAACTGCCGTCCAAATGGTCAATTTTCAGGTTTTCAAGTCACTAATCCGGATTTGGTCAATTCTCAAGTCACTTTCTGGACAGAATTTAGGTAAGCTTTCTTCATGAAAGTTGGCACATTTTGTACCTAGTTTCACCTCCAATTGACCTCATACCAATTGGAGTCACACACTTAGGGTTGTAGGCTCATTTGCACACTGCCCTCTACATGCCTCTTAAACACCAAATCAAACACATTTTTACCAACTACATCTTCACTTCCCCAAACCATTCTGCATTTGGCACTAACTGTTGACACCATATTTTGGCCGATCCCCAAAATCAATAAAACCTTGGAACTGACCTCAGTACTAAGTCTCCTTTTAACAGCTAATCACATTTTCGTTCTCTCTTTGATAGACAGTCACATTTTCGATCTCTCTTTGATAAACAGTCACATTTCCGATCTCTTTGATAGACAGTCACATTTCCGATCTCTCCCCACAGGGAATTAAATCAATGCTAGGTTCTCACATCAGTCAGAGCCTTACCAGTCTATTAAATCGCTCACCGATCTCTCCGACCCGTTGTAGTATAAACAAAGTGAACTAGATTTTTTTTCTTACCAGTTTTATTGCCGATCTCCCTTTCAAAAGTTTAAGAGTTAAGGTTTTGGTCCGGTCTAATGAAGATTTCGATCTTAGGTGTTCAAATCAAATTTCCAATTTTTAATCAAGTCCCGTGAAGGAACGGAAGCGTGAAAAACACAAGATTATACCATTGAATTCAAAAATTTTCACCTAGGGTCACAAGCACCATGCAAGATTTATTTTTATCTATTTGATTTCAATGATAAACAACATATTAAAACTCTTTTAATATGTTTTTGGATCTGTATTTGCCATTTAAGATTTTAAAATTAATCAGATTAATTTTAGAACCCTAGATTAAATCAAGAACGATTACACTAACCTCTTGATGTGCTGCAGCGTGTCTGCGCCTTTGAGATTCGTCTTCAGGACACCAGATGTTGTCCCTCTAGCTTGTCCACACCAAGAACACCTATGGCAGCCCTTGAACAGCTTCTAAAGCCTTTTCTATTAATTAGAAATTCAAGTTCTGCCTTTTAAGAGATTAGAGATGCAAACAGGACACTAGAAACAATTTCTAGTGTTCTTAATTCAAGAGATTGATGGCTAATCTCTTTGAATTGATGAGAGATGAAGAGAAATAGCTGGAGAGGCTCAAAGTGGCGTGACATATGAGAGGAGAGGCTGCTGGTTATGTTTTCTTTTCATAACCACACTTAAATAGCTAGGTTAACACATTAAACCCTAGCCACATGTCACCTTTTGATTAGCTCTAGGTTTAAGTGACCCAATCACATTGTGCCAAGTGTCAAACCTATATTTAATCTTGATTTTAATCATCTTACATGATTAAAAAACATTTGGCAAGCTTATGTGTTATGCCATGTGTCACCATCTCATGGTGCCACGTGTCACACTGTGAAATGACCAAAATGCCCCTGTGTCTTAATTTTGAGTTCTTAACCCAAAATTTTTATTTTCTTCTTCTAATTAATTTATATCAAATATAAATTAATTAATTAATCTCTATTAATTAATTTCTCATCAATTAAATTCATATTTAAACACTTTAAATATAAATTTAATTTATACTACACATCCAATAATCTAGATTTGGTTTCAAGTCATGCTAGGGACTTTGCAATTTTATTGCAAACCAAATCTATTTAATTAATCAATTAAACTCTTTAATTAATTAATTAAATCATATTTAAATAGGTGATAACTTGTGTATGTGTGTGACTTACTAGGCTCATCACTAATTGGCAATGAGACATGATATCAACTCTTAATATCATCAGAACTCTTTCTTACCATAAATGATTTCTCTAAATCATTTTATGAACCTCATAGACCATGGTTAACACCTAGCATAGCATGCCATGGCCACCCAATTAGTAATAAGATTTACCTTAAATGAACCTATAATCATATGTTACCATGCACTAGAATCTCTACATTACAAAATCCCAACTCAATTTGAGTCATGGTTTATGTCAAACTCCATTTGCTATGAATATTATGTTCTCTTTTAATTCCAGTTCTTGATTAAAAGATTTTCTCATCGAAACTCTTTTACGAATAAATCTATCTGTCTGGCAGGAACTTGAAACATCAAGAACAATTAAATGAACATAGGATTTTATCTCTATTTACTTAGAGAGCAGATTCCTTCTTGATCAACACCTACCTCCATATATAACTAGCGAGAGCCAACACATGCCCATATACCCATACATAGTACAAGTATGAAAGCGATATCAAACTCAAACTACCTATATACAAGATAACTGTGCTATCTCAAGTCTAAAGATTATATGCACTTGATATGATTTATGACAAAACATTGACAAGAGTAAACTCCATGTGCTTGTCATAAGTGTCACTTGGTTGACCTACTTATCATTTATAAGTGCCTATCATGTTTGTTATATGGCATGAGACTCACCATTACATCTTATTTATATCTCATATAAATAACTTGTGAACAAACATGAATACAATCTTTATGGATAATTCATGTCCTTATTATGAAGTATCCTCGATTGTGAACCTATTTATGATACTTTGTGCTAGAAATATTGTCACTCATATTCTTAACAACTTAAGAATAATATTTCTAACAAAATATCAATGGACCTTTTCTATTACACATAAATATATTATGTAAACTGAAAAGTGGAAATGCCTTTTATTATTAAAAATATGTACAAGATACATACTAAATGATATGCTCTAGGGCATACTACTAACAATATCACACTAGCACTATAGCCATTCATTACAATATCTTAGACCTATCTTCTCAAGATGTCGGTCTAGCGAGTGCTGACATAGGCTTAGTGAATGGATCACTGGATTTTCGGTGATGCTATTTCTGCATGGCTACATCGCCGCCCAACTATTTCTCACGATAATGTGGTAGCGCCTTTCTATGTGTTTGGATTTACGGTGAGACCTTGGTTCCTTAGCTCAGTATGATCGCTCCATTGTTGTCACGGTGTAATGGAGCTGGCGACTCAATGGAAGGAACTCTTGTAAGTTCTGTCATGAACTTCTTTATCCAAACAACTTCTTTTGCGACATCGATGCGACAATATACTCGACCTCGATGAGTGGAATCTGCGATCGTGCTCTGTTTGGAACTCTTCCAACCGATGCACCTCCATTACAAATGAACACATATCCAGAGGTAGACTTTCTATCATCGATATCGATTAGAAATCGAGAATCGATATAACCATCCAATTGCAAGTCTCCACCTCCATAAATCAAGAATAAATCCTTAGTTCTTCTTAAGTACTTAAGAATATTCTTGATGACTATCGATGTTCCAAACTGGATTGGATTGATACCGCTAGTCAAACTAACGACATATGCGATATCAGGCCTAGTACACAACATTGCATACATTAAACTTCCAATAGCGAAGCATATGGAATCTTGGCCATCTTATCTCTTTCTTGTGTGTCTTTGGAGACATCTCTTTAGAAAGGTGGATACCATGTCTCACTGGTAACAATCCTCTCTTGGAATCAAGCATGTTAAACCTCTTTAACACCTTTTCCAAGTATAGACTTTGGGATAAACCAATTATTCTTTTCGCTCTATCTCTATAGATGCGAATCCCAAGAATATAGGTTACCTCCCCTAAGTCTTTCATGGAGAATGTATTTGACAACCATATCTTTATAGTCGTCAACATACGTATCATTACCCATCAACGTATGTCATCCACATATAAGACAAGGAAAGTGATAGCACTTGTCACTAACCTTCTTATATACACATGGCTCATCCTCATTTTTATAAAACCAAAAGATTTAATGGCTTCATCAAAACGGATGTTCCAACTCCTCGAAGCTTGTTTCAACCCATAAATGGATCGCTTTAGCTTGCATACCTTGGAAGCATCTTGGGATTCAAATCCCCTAGGTTGTTCCATGAACATGTTTTCTTCAATGTATCCATTGAGAAAAGGCATTTTGACATCCATCCGCCAAATCTCATAATCATAGTATGCACTATTGCTAATAAAATCCTAATTGATTTAAGCATGGCAAAAGTCGAGAAAGTCTACTCATAGTCTATTCCTTGCCTTTGGCGAAACCCTTTCGCTACTAGCCTTGCCTTATAGGTCTCTACCTTTCCATCAGAACCAATTTTCTTCTTGAAAACCCATTTGTTCCCTATAGGTACAATACCTTCAGGTGGGTCAACAAGATCCCAAACTTGATTCTTATACATGGAATCAATCTCGGATTTCATAGCATCAATCCATTTTGAAGAGTCTATATCTGATATAGCTTCTTCATAGGTAAGTGGATCATCTCCATGATCTATTTCTTCATGAGTAGACAACTCTTGTTCTTCTTCATGAAGAAAACCATATCTCACTGGTGGGTGAGATACCCTGGTTGTTCTACGGGGAACAGCTGTAGATGTTTCATCAATGGGTATAGGTTGACTAGATGGATCTATATCCATCTGATCTGTTGGTTGGTCAGAATTCTCCAATTCTAACTCTATTTGCCTTCCTTTGCCTCCTTCTTGAACAAACTGTTGTTCAAGAAATATGGCATCTCTACTTATCACAACCTTTTGTGTAGGCAAATAAAAATAATATCCAAAACTATCTTTTGGATATCCAACAAATCGACCTTTTTCTGATCTGGTCTCCAATTTATCAGTGTTCAGTTTTTTTTGATATAAGCTGGACAACCACAAATCTTAACATGCTTAAGACTTGGTTTTCTTCCATGCCATATCTCATAAGGTGTGGAAGAAACTGATTTTGATGGAATCCTATTCAGAATATATAAAGCTGATTCTAATGCAAATCCCCAAAAGGAGATTGGCATATCAGTATAGCTCATCATACTACGTACCATATCCAATAGGGTACGATTTCTCCTTCAGATACACCATTCATTTGTGGCGTTCTGGAGGAGTCGGTGAGAAACAATGCCATGCTCTCTCAAGTATTCATCAAATTCGATTTAAATATTCACCTCCAAGATCGATCGAAGAGCTTTAATATTTTTCTGTTTGATTTTCTACTTGATTTAAATTCTTTGAACTTTTCAAAGGATTCATGTTTGTATTTCATCAAATACAAATACCCAAACCTTGATTTATCATCGATAAAGGTAATAAAATAATGAAAGCCCTCTAGCCATTTCTTTAAGCGGACCACATACATCACTATGTATTAGTTCCAAAATATTTTCGACTCTTAGCCCTTGTCCAACAAAGGGTGATCTAGTCATTTGCCTTGAAGGCAAGATTCACAAGTTGGAGTAGGCTCAGAGCCCAATGAGGATAGAATCCCCATTTTCTCCAATTTTGCAATCCTATCTTACGCAACATGACATAACCTTAAGTGCCAAATATATTTTGAACTTGAGTTGGTTTTCACCATGGCATTGTATTCTTTTAGATCACTTGCATTCAATTTGTGTTTGTCATTATTATCCAAATAATAAAGACCATCATTCATATAACCGAACCAACATATTTATTTCCAAAATAAATATTGCAAACATCATTTGAACTAAAATTTATAGCCATTTCTAGTCAAACTAGATATAGAAATGATGTTCTTAAAAGCATCAGTACATATAAAATATTATCCAAACACAAAACATGTCCAAACATGTAAAAGATTTAGATCCTATGGCTAAAGCTTCAATGATTGAGCCATTGCCAATCAGGACTCTAATATCTTGAGAATGCAAGTCGCTCTTGTTTGCTAGTTCTGCATATCATTAGAAATGTGAAGCGGCACTGATATCTAAAACCCAAGTAGATGAACTATGAGTATCATCGAATCTAAATAACAAGATATGGACATACCTTCCAAAGGTGTATCCTTCTTGTCCTTCAGAGAAGCAAGATACTGCAGGCGGTTCCTTTTCAGTGCCCATCCTTTTGGCGATGGAAACACTTTCCTTTGCCTCCATCGACTTTAGTCTTCCTTTTCTGTTTAGCTATTTTCTTGGAAGGACCAGAATCGAGGTTTCTTTTCTTATTGCCCTTCTTCTTGTTGGACTTTCCAGTGAGAAGAAGATGCAACAAAGCTACCTCTTTTCCTTTATTGCACGGCATATTCTTTTGGGCAATAACCAACATGTTGAGAAATTCAGCTAAGGTGAATTCCTGTTTAGTCATATGTAAATTTGTCACAAAATTCCCAAAAGACGAAGGAAGGGACTGAAGTATCAAATACGTTAGTAGTTTGAAATCCATGTATAAGTCAAGATGATCCAACTGCTCAATCACCGAATCATCTTGTGGACATGATCCCCAACATTACATCCCTCGGACATCCTCATATGGAATAATGTCTAGATATCTCATACCTAGCATTCTGCTGTGCTCACCATACAACTCTTGTAGGTGAAGGAGGATCTCACTAGCACTCTGCATGTTCTCATGTTGCTTCAGAACTCATTACTCATGGAAGCAAGCATGTAACAATTAGCTCTCATATCATGCTCCTTCCACTTGTCCAAAGTATCATGTTCATCTTGTTTGGCCTCTGGTTGTAAGTGACCATGAACATTTGAATCTAGAACATATCCTATATGTTCAAGGTTGAGGACAAGTTTCAAATTTCTTAGCCAATCAGACAGATTAGGTCTGTCAACTGTTATGATCAAGTATGCTTGCAAGGATATTGGATGGTGGTGGTTGTTTTGTGCTCATTTTTATCGAGAAAATTAAGCTGCAGAAAATAACGATTAATTAGTAAATGTATCATGTAATTAACCAAAATAATTATGGTCTTTTAATCAAATTGGTCCTCCCACTAACTTAGCGAATCCTACACTTCCAAAGTAGAAAGCGGAAATCCTAGTTGGATGGATTTCTAGTGGGTGATTGAATTCTTATAATTCTATTGATCATCCTCAGGTACATCCATTATTGGAATTACAATAAACTATAAGTGAGCAACTCCTTGCCCATCACATCTCATGTGAGGCTCAATCCTTTTACTAGCCCCTAATGCTCAAAATCTCGGTACATCCAATATTGACTTATCTTGCATTAGTTAAGTTGATCCCATTGAGCGATAATTATGCAAATAATTTTAATGTCCTCAGTACATCCAATATTGGCCACCAAACCATTTACATATTTACAACATCTCATGCTTAACAATTATTCTTAAGAAAATCTCTTAAATTAATTGCATCTCATGCAACTATTTAAAATTTCTTAAAATAATTGCCCCAATGGAGGGCTTATGTTATAATTACTTTAATTATAGCATTTCCAACTTAATCATTTGTTTGGAAGATTTTATAGCCATCCTAATTACTATTAAGGTCTCACTTTGCACATTATCCATTTAGCATGCATATATCATATAATTGCATACATTCCCATACATCTCATGCATTCATGGATAAGCGATAAATATGGTATGATCATGGACTTTCTAAGGGATTCAATCGAGCCACCAAGAATTGAATCAGGGCATTCCTAGGTGCATTTCATTCATTCATTTTACAAGAGTTGCTGAAGGAGTACATAATCAACACTTGATATTGAATTCCTCCCACTGGTCCCACCAATGCTCTTGACCTCCTTGAACTTCTTGCAATCCAATATTACATAGTAATCCTTGGCATACCAAGGCGAATTTACAAGAACTTAAATAAATGAAATTACAACCCAAAAATATTACAAACTTAATAATACATGCCCAAAATAAATTAAAATAAATTAATTAATTTACAATCCCAAAGAAACATAAAAGAAATAAATCCAATCACATTGGTCTTTTATAGTCCATGATCATCCATCATGCATATCACTATTTAACAATTAAATAAAACATACATTCTTAAATTAAATTGAATAACTCAAATTCAACTAAAAAGTCCAGATTTGAATATGATACAAATAAATTTAAAAAATCACATTTGAATCTCATTCAAACAAATTAAAAAATTCAAATATCAATCACAATCAAACAACATCAAAAATACAGATTTGAATCAAAGTCTTACATTTTATAAAAAATCAGATTTGAATCACATTCAAATATTATATAAAAAATCAGATCTGAATTGTATTGAATAAATTTTATAAACTCAGATTTAAATATGATTCAAACAACTTTAAAAATTCAGATTTGAATCTCATTCAAACAACTTTTAAAATTCAGATTTGAATCACATTCAAACATTTTTAAAATTCTGATTTGAATCATAATTTAATTGTGTGATTAAAACAACTAATTAAACACTTTAATTAGTCAAAGAATAGGCCTTAGATCATACAACAATTGCAGAATTAAAAGCCAAACCTTGAATCACCCATGGAACCATTGTTGCCGCCACCAATGGTGGCTTCTCCATATGTGACGCCACATCTCATGATCCAACCAGCAATGAATCTCTTGATCTCATGATCAAACACACAATTAAATTATATAATCAACAATCTAAATGGCAAATATAGTGGCTCGATACCAATTGAAGGAACAGGCGTGAAAAACACAAGATTATACCATTGAATTCAAAAATTTTCACCTAGGGTCACAAGCACCATGCAAGATTTATTTTTATCTATTTGATTTCAATGATAAACAACATATTAAAACTCTTTTAATATGTTTTTGGATCTGTATTTGCCATTTAAGATTTTAAAATTAATCAGATTAATTTTAGAACCCTAGATTAAATCAAGAACGATTACACTAACCTCTTGATGTCTTTATAGCGTGTCTGCGCCTTTGAGATTCGTCTTTAGGACACGGATGTTGTCCCTCTAGCTTGTCCACACCAAGAACACCTATGGCAGCCCTTGAACAGCTTCTAAAGCCTTTTCTATTAATTAGAAATTCAAGTTCTGCCTTTTAAGAGATTAGAGATGCAAGCAGACGCTAGAAATAATTTCTAGTGTTCTTAATTCAAGAGATTGATGGCTAATCTCTTTGAATTGATGAGAGATGAAGAGAAATAGCTGGAGAGGCTCAAAGTGGCGTGACATATGAGAGGAGAGGCTGCTGGTTATGTTTTCTTTTCATAACCACACTTAAATAGCTAGGTTAACACATTAAACCCTAGCCACATGTCACCTTTTGATTAGCTCTAGGTTTAAGTGACCCAATCACATTGTGCCAAGTGTCAAACCTATATTTAATCTTGATTTTAATCATCTTACATGATTAAAAACATTTGCAAGCTTATGTGTTATGCCATGTGTCACCATCTCATGGTGCCAAGTGTATCACTGTTAAATGACCAAAATGCACATGTGTCTTTATTTTGAGTTCTTAACCCAAAATTTTTATTTTCTTCTTCTAATTAATTTATATCAAATATAAATTAATTAATTAATCTCTATTAATTAATTTCTCATCAATTAAATTCATATTTAAACACTTTAAATATAAATTTAATTTATACTACACATCCAATAATCTAGATTTGGTTTCAAGTCATGCTAGGGACTTTGCAATTTTATTGCAAACCAAATCTATTTAATTAATCAATTAAACTCTTTAATTAATTAATTAAATCATATTTAAATAGGTGATAACTTGTGTATGTGTGTGACTTACTAGGCTCATCACTAATTGGCAATGAGACATGATATCAACTCTTAATATCATCAGAACTCTTTCTTACCATAAATGATTTCTCTAAATCATTTTATGAACCTCATAGACCATGGTTAACACCTAGCATAGCATGCCATGGCCACCCAATTAGTAATAAGATTTACCTTAAATGAACCTATAATCATATGTTACCATGCACTAGAATCTCTCTGTTACAAAATCCCAACTCAAGCCGAGTCATGGTTTATGTCAAACTCCATTTGCTATGAATATTATGTTCTCTTTTAATTCCAGTTCTTGATTAAAAGATTTTCTCATCGAAACTCTTTTACGAATAAATCTATCTGTCTGGCCAGAACTTGAAACATCAAGAACAATTAAATGAACATAGGATTTTATCTCTATTTACTTAGAGGAACAGATTCCTTCTTGATCAACACCTACCTCCATATATAACTAGCGAGAGCCAACACATGCCCATATACCCATACATAGTACAAGTATGAAAGCGATATCAAACTCAAACTACCTATATACAAGATAAGCGTGCTATCTCAAGTCTAAAGATTATATGCCTTGATATGATTTATGACAAAACATTGACAAGAGTAAACTCCATGTGCTTGTCATAAGTGTCCTTAGTTCGCCTACTTATCATTTATAAGTGCCTATCATGTTTGTTATATGGCATGAGACTCACCATTCCATCTTATTTATATCTCATATAAATAACTTGGGAACAAACATGAATACAATCTTTCTGGATAAGTCATGTCCTTATTATGAAGTATCCTCGATTGTGAACCTATTTATGATACTTTGTGCTAGAAATATTGTCACTCATATTCTTAACAACTTAAGAATAATATTTCTAACAAAATATCAATGGACCTTTTCTATTACACATAAATATATTATGTAAACAGAAAAGTGGAAATGCCTTTTATTATTAAAAATATGTACAAGATACATACTAAATGATATGCTCTAGGGCATACTACTAACATCCCGTTCAGCATTTCTTCCCTACCGATCTCGTGATCATTGTGTTTTCCGATCTCTCACACTTAGGTTAATAATCATCTTCAGTTATTTCAACAAACTCAGACAATCAAGTGCTTAATAATTTAGAAATTTTCCGATCATAACCATTCATTGAACAAAAAGGGTATTCCACTTCATTTCATTTCAAAATTTTTTTACAAGTCATTCGGCTGGGGGATCACCCCCAGCCTGATCTACATTTGGCTCATTTTCTCTCTCACCCTCGGCCTCCTCTTCGCTTTCCTCCTCGCCTTCGGGAGCCAGGTCGGCCATCCAAGAGAAGTCCCCCTCTGGGTAACGCTTTTGGAGCTCGGCCAAGAGGTCCTTGTGAGCATTCACATAGGCACCAGCTATCCCCGTCACCATTTCCTCGTCTTTCGCCTTAAGCTCCTCGATAAGCTGGGCGACCTGAGAAGCTTCGTTGGCCCGGAGCGCCTCGACTTCCCTGAGAGCGATCCTTTCACGAACATGATTCTGTTCGGCCACTCTGTCTTCATAGAACTTCGCCCGCCCCTCAACTTGAGATATGTAATCCTGAGCGGATGCGAGTTGGGATCGGAGGGAAGCCATTTCCTGATTTTTCTTCTCGATCTCCTTGCCCAGGCGATGAGCCTTTTCCCGAACTATGGTCTGGTTCACCAGGCATTCCACGTTCAGGCTCATGGCGCGGGTCAAGATATCGTCAAGGCTGTCCGGGGATAGCCTTTCCCAATCCTCCCAAAGGCAGATGGAAGACCCCAAGACTTTGGCAAAATCGGGGTTCTCTCGAACAGACCAGTTATTCTTCAGGGACTCCATCAATGTCCGAGCGCCACGAGAGGAGGATCTCACAGAAGGTTGAGAAGGACCCCTTTCTGTGCTTGGAGCAACTGGAGGGGGGGGAGCCGGCTCTTCTTGTTGAGGAGGAGATCGGACAGCCTCAGTGATCGGCGGCCCCGAAGGTTGGGACGGGCCTCCTTGCGTTTCCCCTGGTTCATGGCCAGGAGTTCGAAGCATCTCCGAATGCTTCATCTCCTTTACTTTCCGGGAGATCTCTCTTTCCTTCTTCCGCTTCCTAGAACCTTCGCCACCCGCCATACCTGCACAAAGGAGAGGTCAGTGAGATCGCTAAGGTCTTGAGATCTGAGATGTAGAAAATACCAGTGCCGAGGTCAGAGAGCGGAAGTTCGCGATCTTGGCCGGTGAGCAGCTGTATGGTCCAATGGTGAAGCTCGGCAGTCACTGCGTCTAAACAGGAATACTTTTGGGTGGCAGCCTGATTTTTCAGATCCATCACTATTAAGCTTTCCTCCTGGTTCAGGTTAATGCGCTTCGGAAGCAAAGGCCCCTGATGCCACCAGCTATGAGGGAAGTCCTCAAAGCAGGTCGGATTTTTACTCCTCAGAATAAAGAAGCGGTTCTTCCAATTTTTAAGGGAGGAGGGCAGGTCGGTGAAAAGCCCGCAATGAGGTTTCACCTGAAAGAACCAGTGCTCGTCGTCCTTTCGGCGAGTTAGCCTGTGCAGTTCGGCGAACACCTTAGCCGTAGGTCTGATTCCCTTAGATCGGCATAGACCTCGGAAAGCTACTAAGATCCGCCACGAGTTAGGGTGAATTTGAGCAATGCACACCCGGTGAAGTTTTAGGACCTCCTTAAAGAAGTCGTCCAGAGGGAACCGAAGACCGGCCTTTAATCGTCCTCGTATACCATTACTGTGTCATTTTCTTCAAAGAAGTGATCGGCTCGGTGATCGCCGTGGCACCGGATAAGTTCGTACGAATCAGGGCGAATATTGTACTCCTGGCTAAACGATTGTAGATCGGACTCTTGTAAGATCGATGGCAGCTCGTCCATAGGGAGATTCTCCCTCCCTGTAGAAGGTACATGCCTTGTTGGTCCGACCCGCCCCCGAGCTGGAACAGAGACCCTAGGAGGTTCTGTTTGCGTGCTTGGCCCGACTACTTCTTCTTCGTCAGACGACCACGAGAACTGAATGGAGGGAGGACTCGCCGCTCTTTGACCTTCGGCACCGCTCATTTTCAAAAGAAATAAAGAACTTAAACTAAAAGAAGATCAAAGCCCTTACCGGAGTCTGATCGGCGTCGGCAGAACTTGAGAAAATGAGAGAACTTCGAAGTTGTGAGCAGGGGACTGAAAATGGAATGAGAGAACAACTGGCTAACCCCCCACCCCTATTTATACTAGTCCGAGCATTTAATGCTCACGAGGCTCTAGGCAACGCATCGATTGGTGGGACTCGCCAGCTGTTCTGACACTTCTCTCAAATATTCGAACATTCCAAAGAGATCGGTTAAATGGAGATCGGCATAATAAGTTGAATATCTTGAATGAAGGATTAGTTAAGAGTCGCTTTGTTAGGAATCAGATCGGACAAATATATCAGAGATCGGAAAATAATCAATAATTGGAGAAACAAGATTTTTATTTCCAAAAAATCGGATTACATCATTTGGGCGATCTCTAGGGATCGGATTACAATAAAGGTCTAACTACATCATTTGGGCGATCCCTAGAAATCTGATTACATTGAAGGATTACATCATTTGGGCGATCTCTAGAGACCGGCGGGACATCCTATCTAAAGAGTCCTGTGTTTATAATCGATCCCAAGGGTGTCCGATCGAGCTTAATCCGCTGTCGGAACACCCAATGTGGGAGGAAACCGCTGTCGGAACACTCAATGTGGAGAGAAGCCGAATGAACTTGAGGAAGCAACCGCCAAGGGTCAGCGGAGCATCAGACAAGGTTATGCGATCACCGGGGTCGTAAATCTTCAGTTGAGGAATAAGGAAGCCCATCGGAGAAGGATCAAAAACCACGATCATGGCCGGAACGACCGCCGGAGCAGCTAGAACTGGAAAAGAAAGAAGGAAGAGAGAAAAATCAGATGAAGGAAATGTCTCCGTCGTCAAGGGTATATATAGGGGGGAAAACGGGCATTTATTGCTGAGCAGAAAATGAAGCGAACGCCTCGGGAATCGAGGGAAATTAATGCTTTGACCAGACCGGACCAGAGAAAGGGAGAGATCGGAATAATAGATCGGAAGAAGGGAGATTAGCATGAGAGATCGGAATAGGAGCATGTCAAGAAGAGGGATCGGAAGACAAAAGGAATAAGACAAATCCCAAATAACCGTCGTCAGAATCAGAGCCGAGGTAGTTAAAGCATTGCAGACGAGATCTCCACCGCACGCCTAAGAATCGCCCGCAATGCTGACAGGTGCCAGGGTATGTCATGACAGTCCTGTACATCCCAATCCCCACCGTTGATCTCACTTGTAAGGACAAACCCGGAACCCTTGGATCAAGAGAGAAGACGACAATACCAGCGTCTTTTGCTCTTAGCCCTCAGATCGTTCCGGACGAGAAGATTCGGGACCGTCGGATTGAAAGAAGAAAAGGACAAATATTCTGAAGAGTGATCTCAGCCATTCATTTTGATTCTCTTTAATTCCTGAACATCCGATCATGTCCTTCGAAATCCAGACCCTTCATCTCCCTCAAAATAAATCCTGACCCTTCATGGGGAGCACCCGATTCCTATAAATACCTGCATGAAAAACTGTTCAAAGGACGGGCAAAAAAGAGAGGTAGTTATTATAGCGGAAGAACTCTGAAACTCGATTCAGTTTGTTACTCTGCTAATTTGAAGTTTTGATTAGAAAGACTTTTGAAACTAGTTTTCTGAAGTGTTTCTTAAAAAAGGATTCTGAATACTGGAACTCTACATTTTCAGTTTGTTCATTATCCGGTCACTCTCTCACTCTCAGCCTTTTATCATATCTGTCTTCATTCCCATTATCCAAGCTCAATTTCATTTCACTCGGTTTTTATCTTAATCTTATTTCATTTTAGCTAAGCATCCTTTAGTTCACAAAGAACATCAGCCCTCAAGCTAATCAGTCCGCTGTCTTATTACTATTTGTCACCCCGTAGTCATTTCAATAGATTTGGCTCCTTACAGGTAAGAGCTCATATTGTCGTTTTGTTAAGTGTTTGGTTTACTTTCCGCATTCTCTTTGTCCTTTTTATGCATGTGATTTTCTCCAAGTTCATTTAGTGTCAAAGAACCTTAAAGAATGTTACTCTCGAGTTTATTTCTTTAGTGATCAGTCTATCGTTTTATTAACCTTCGTCGTTTCTGAATGCAAATTTTCTGGTTCCTAGTAGCGTGTAAGTGGTTGGGTAAGATATAGATAACTGCAACTTATGGGTCTCTTTTAGGGGAGAGAGCCTGAATAATACGTCAGGAAAATAGCCACAATGTTAAGCTGATGTAAACGGCAATTCGGCAAGATGCCATAAAGTGGAATAAAACCAAAGTAAACGAAACAGAATAGATCGGACATTCATAGGTACTGGTAAAGTGACCTTAGGGGAGGTCAGCAAAATTTATTCCAGCTTCTCTTATTTAGTCACAAAATATCAACTAGTTAAAAGAAGCCTTATCCCCAGCACCTTAGAATGCCAGAATCTTTAGCTTTAGGACCTTATAACATGTAGCTAAAATTAAAATTTGGGAGATCGGAAAGATCCCATTAAGGTTCCTGTTAATTTAAAAGAGATCGGAAGAGGCTTCTTATCCGATTCTCAACTCCAAACTTTAATTAATAGAGATCGGAAGAGAGTTCTTATCCGGTCTTAACTCAAAATTTTAATAAATATTAAAATAGAGATCAGAGGAGAGTTCTTACCCGGTCTCAAATCAAAATTTTAATAAATAGTTAATAGAGATCGGAAGAGAGTCCTTAACCAGTCTCAACTCAAAATTTTTAATGATTTAATAGAGATCGGAGGAGAGTTCTTATCCGATCTCAACTCAAAATTTTAATAAATATTAAAGAGTTCGGAAAAGAGTTCTCATACAAGTCTTAAATTAAATTTTAATAAAATAGTTCTTAACCTGCAACAGTAACTCACTAAGGTTGTCTCATTTACTTTTGTATCTGGGTGATCCAAATTTAGTGAAAAAAAAATCAAATGCTCCTTTAAGTCAAAAGGATCAACATGTCCATTCAAGCCCTTCTAACTAATGCAAAGTTAAATCTACTTACCCTTATTAAGGGACGATGTGGGGTGCCTAACACCTTCCCCACCCGTTTACGGACCCCGAACTTAGAATCTCTGGTTTGAAGTGGTTTTATTTCAATTTATCTTCACAAATGGTTTTCTTTAGTTACCCTCAAAACTAAGGTGGCGACTCCTCACTCTTTCCCACTTCGGTGAGGGTTCGTTCAGGCTACCGCAAAATCCCTTGCGACACTAACCATAACCCTTCATTACTTTACATTATAAGTCAACTTGCATAGAATATAACAATTTCACAATGCACCAAATGCAACCATAATTCACAAGGTCCAAACCCTACAATATATACACATAAACTCTCCTAAATATTACACATTACTTCCATCATCTACTTACACATTTATTCTCTACTCAATCATTCACATAAGCTGCCACTTCTAATACCATAATTCAACAACTTTTTCATGAATTTAAACACTTCAATCTTCATCATGAGGTTGCCAAAAAAATACACATACATATCAAACTTCCATTTTCACTTTTCAAGCTTACCATTCAAACTTTATACATGGAATTCAACTTTAATACATATAAGCACTTAATTTAAACCTCAAACTACCATTTACATGTAGATACAAGTTACACATATTGAACTACCATGGCTGCCGAAATGGAGCTCAACCTAACTCATCAAAATTTCCACTTTTTTTCCATAAATCAACTCCCCACAACCTTAGTTACAATTTTAATGAAACAAGAAATGAAAACCACTACTTACCTCTTTTGAAGCTTCATAAAAACTCACCAAAACCTATCTTTCTTGCTCTCTAATTGCTGCCCAAGTTGTATAGAACAACTTTAGTGAAGAAACTTAGAAGAATTGATGGCTTGATGATGGTGGATTGGCCCTTGCATGGTAGACGGCCATGGGATACTTTGGAGAGAGCTTGGTTCAGCAATGGAGAAGAAAGAATGAAGAAGAAGGTTGTTTAGTGGAGGTGCCTGTCCAAAGCTTGGATATGTGTCAAATATCACAAGTTAGTGGAGCACTAATGAAGATTATAATAGTTGTTTATTCAAAGTTTCCAAATTTTGCAATTTTACCTCATTTCTTTTGCTATTTAAATTATGTACCACCATTTTAATATTTATGATATTTTCAAGGTTTAATATCATTTATTTTTAATGGAAATTTAGGTTAAAAGGCAACATGGGGTGTCAAATGACCACAATGCCCCTATTCGGGTTGTATTCCCAATTTTTCGGTAACACCGATTTTTGTCGGTTTCTCGATTTTTCATTTTTCTTTGTACTAATTTCTTAATTTTTCTCTGACATTTCTAATGTCATTTA
Source organism: Hevea brasiliensis (assembly GCF_030052815.1). Taxonomy (NCBI): domain Eukaryota; kingdom Viridiplantae; phylum Streptophyta; class Magnoliopsida; order Malpighiales; family Euphorbiaceae; genus Hevea; species Hevea brasiliensis. Next base: position 74,823,497 of record NC_079493.1, on the reverse strand, counting down.
TACTTCAATAGATGTTTATTTAAGTCTCAAAAATATTTTCCAGGGTTCCCCGCTGTCCAGGGCTAGTCAACGATCCACGTTGCAACTTCCCGGTGCGGTCACCCATCACTACGATTTTCGTCTTGTTTAAATTAGTTACATTTCATTGCTCTTATTTTTCCTTTGTTTTTCTTGTATTTTGCTCTATTGTATTTCATTATTTTATATCTCCTCACTAATATTTAAATATAATTCTAGGCATCCTAGCTGTCCAGATAGACACTGGTCACCGGAATAGGAGAATGCACTACCGAACATAGGGGTGTTACATGCAGTGTGTCAAAATGTTAATGCACTTATTCTTGATCTAATCTAGGGTTCTAATGAATTAATCTATTAATTCTAAAATCTTTAATGGAAAATATAGATCCAAAAACATATTAAAAGAGTTTTAATATACTGTTTAACATTGAAATCAAATAGATAAACAATGAATCTTGCATGATGCTTGACACCCTAGAAGAAAATTTTTGAATTCAATGATCTAAACTTATATTTTTCATGCTTCCACTCCTTTAATTGGTATTAGTGCCACTATATTTTCTATTTAGATTTTTGATTATATGATTTAATTGTGTGATTTAATCATGAGATGATTGATTCATTGCTGGTTGCAAAGCAAAGGTGGCAACTTGATGAAGAACACCATGGCGCGCATGGTTTGATGCATTCAACCATGCGCATGGCTATTTGGGCTTGTTTGTGAGCTTGGTTTCAAGGCCCATAATTAAGCCCATGACTAATTAAAGTGTTTAATTAGGAGTTTTAATCACACAATTAAATTTTCATTCAAATCTAAACTTTTAAATTTGTTTGAATGTGATTCAAATATGAATTTTTAAATTTATTTGAATGTGATTCAAATATGAATTTTTGAATTTCTTTGAATGTGATTCAAATCTAAATTTTTAAATTTGTTTGAATCATATTCAAATCTAGATTTTTAAGTTGAATACGAGATATTCAATTTAATTTAAGTATATATTTTATTTAATTGTTAAATAGTGATATGCATGATGGATGATCATGGACAATAAAAGACCAATGTGATTGGATTTATTTCTTTTATTTTTCTTTGGCTTGTAAATTAATTAATTTATTTTAATTTATTTTAATTTATTTTGGGCATGTATTATAAAGGTTGTAATATTTTTTGGGTTGTAATTTCATTTATTTAGTTCTTGTAAATTTGCCTTGGTATGCCAAGGATTACTATGTAATTGGATTGCAAGAAGATTAAGGAGGTCAAGAGCATTGGTGGGACCAATGGGAAGAATTCAAGATCAAGTGTTGATTATGTACTCCTTCAGCAACTCTTGTAATATGAATGAATGAAATGCACCTAGGAATGCCCTGATTCAATTCTTGGTGGCTCAGAATTGAATCCCTTAGAAAGTCCATGATCATACCATATTTATTATCCATGAATGCATGAGATGTATGAGAATGTATGCAAGTATATGATATATGCATGCTAATTGGATAATGTGCAAAGTGAGACCTTAATAGTAATTAGGACAACCACAAAATCTTCCAAACAAATGATTAAGTTAGAAACGATATAATTAAAGTAATTATAACATGGGCCCTCCATTGAGATAATTATTTTAAGAAATTTTAAATACTTACATATGATGCAATTAATTTAAGAGATTTTCTTAAGAATAATTGTTAAGCATGAGATGTTGTAAATATGTAAATGGTTTGGTGGCCAATATTGGATGTAACTGAGGACATTAAAATTATTTGCATGTTTACTGGCTCAATGGGATCAACTTAACTAATGCATGATAAGTCAATAATGGATGTACCTGAGATTTTGAGCATTAGGGGCTAGGTAAAGGATTGAATCTCACATGAGATATGATGGGCAAGGAGTTGCTCACTTATAGTTTATTGTAATTCCAATAATGCATGTACTTGAGGATGATCAATAGGATTATAAGAATTCAATCACCCACTAGAAATCTATCTAATTAGGATTTCCGTTTTCTATTTTGGAAGTGTAGGATTTGCTAAGTTAATGGGAGGACCAATTTGATTAAAAGACCATAATCATTTTGGTTAATTATATGATACATTTACTAATTAATCTGGTTATTTTCTGCAGTTAATTTTCTGATAATAATGAGCACACCACAACCACCACCATCCAATATCCTTGCAAGCAGACTTGATCGCAATAGGTTGACAGGACCTAATCTATATGTTTGGCTAAGAAATTTGAAACTTGTCTTGAACCTTGAACATATAGGATATGTTCTAGACTCAAATGTTCCTGGTCCCTTACCTCCAGAGGCCACCCAAGAGGAACATGAAACTTTGGACAAGTGGAAGGAGCATGATATGAGAGCCAAGTGTTACATGCTTGCTTCTATGAGTAATGAGTTATAGAAGCAGCATGAGAACATGCAGAGTGCGAGTGAGATCCTCCTTCACCTACAAGAGTTGTATGGTGAGCACAGTAGGAATGCTAGGTATGAGATATCTAAACAGTTATTCCGCATAAGGATGTCTGAGGGACAGAATGTTGGGGATCATGTCGATAAGATGATTCAGCTGATTGAGCAGCTGGAACGTGATGACTTTAACATGGATTTCCAACTATAAACGGATTTGATCCTTCAGTCCCTTCCTGAGTCATTTGGGAATTTTGTGACCAATTTCCATATGACTAAATAGGAATGCACCTTGGCTGGTTTACTCAACATATTGGTTATTGCCCAAAAGAATATGCCGGGCAACAAAGGAAAAGAGGTAGCTTTGATTGCATCTTCTTCTGCTGGAAAGTCCAACTAAAAGAAGGGCAATAAGAAAAAGAAACCTCAGATTCATGGTCCTTCCAAGAAAATAGCTAAGCAGAAAGGGAAGACTAAAGCTGATGGAGGCAAAGGAAAGTGTTTCCACTGCCAGTAGGATGGGCACTGGAAAAGGAACTCCCCAGGGTATCTTGCTTCTCTAAAGGACAAAAAGGATACACCTTCAGAAGGTATATCCATATCTTGTTATTTCGATTCCGATGATGTCACACCTTACCCCCTTCTGTAAGGCATAACATGATCCCGTAGAATACCTAATGAACTACCGAACTTCACCTACCGATAACTCATTAAGTGCCCTACAAAGGATTTTAAAACCATTTTCTTACTTTTTGGAAGTGGTGAGCATTTTAGTAGGAATTAAAAACATTTAATTAAAGTTTTAAATTTAGTAAAATTTTTGTCCATTTTTATTTGTCTGCAAATTTTAGAAAAATTTAGGCAGAGTGCTATTTGTATTTTGAGAAAACAGTTCTTCAAAAACCTGTAAAAACACTTCTAATAATTATTTCCACAACTCCCAACCACCAAAATGACTCAAGTCAACACAATTCAATTTAAATCCACAATTCAACCAAAGTTTTCCTTCTCAAAATACTTCATAATTTCATTCACATTGCATATAGTACTTAATTTACAAATACAAATCTTAATTTACAAAAAGAAAATCCAAAATAACAATATTACAATTTACTGTATAACTGCTCAGCTTTACATTAATACATATGACATTACAATATTTACATCAAATAACTACAAGGGTATAAATAAATACCTGTACAAAAAGATCAGTGAAATCCTTGTCAATTCAACAGCTCACCCTGCTGCTTTCTACTTGCCCTTATCTGTGATAACAAAATAAGCTATTGCTGAGTATAAAAATACTCAGTGGTGAACAATAAAAATTTGAAATGCAGTACATATAACATTCATTGATAAGTCATAATTCAAATATTTCGCAAATTATTAAAACTCATTATAGCACAATTTTGGTCAAATAATTTAATAAACATAGTGTTGCCAAATTATACACAACTTAAGCCATAACACAAAATTTCTGATCAATGCCATGTTGTACACCACGACAAAGCGATCTACAACCTCACTAATCGAAATCAATGAGGGAGGTGGCTAGCTAGCTAATGAGTACTCATCCGATCTACAACCTCAACTGGTAAGCCAAAGAGGGAGGAAAATAAACAATCTCAACCCCATAAATGGAGAAGGAATAATGTGATACTGTCATGCTAAGTGTGAATCCAAAATCAATTTAAAATAATTATTTTCAATAATTTATGAGAGATCTCAAATAATTTCCAAAGTCATTTTTGCAGTCACAAAGTGGCAACATAATTCATAAATAACACAGTGATTTCATAAAGCATAGCAATTCAAATTTTCAATTGGAAAACAATTACATAGATTTATTATGTACAAACCTAATGTGAGTCGCCTCTAGGCCTTGACTCAGTCTCTTAGACCTTCCGGGTCTTTTTCAGCTGAAACACGAAATTTATAGTGTCTCAGTATCTTTGCCTCACAATAATTGCAATAATTAATTTATATATATTCAATTATAGCCCCAATATGCTTAAACTTACATTCTTGAAATTTTTCATGTTGAGGTTTGTAACACCCCGAACCTCCGAGTTATGAATAGTACCATTTTTTGTCTGTGACTAGTACTATTCAAAGACACCTTGAGGACCAAAAATAAAATGAAAATTTATTGAGATAGACACAATAAAAATTCAGATGACCCAAAAAATAAGGACTCACTGGTTATATTGAAAAAGAGGGATTATGACTCGATGAGGGGCATTTTAGTCAATTCACCTCAAGAGTTGACTTTTGACTAAAATGTTAATTAATTTAAGTGAAATTAATGAATTAAATTATGGAATAATTTTTTTTAGGAAAAGAATTCAAGTATAAAGTGAAAGGAAAATAAAAGAAATAAAAATCTAGAATTTTAGGTCCATTTTGACCCAATTAAAATTTTAGGATCAATGGGCTTTGGACAACTCAATTAAAATTAATTAAATAAATAAAAAATTGGGATAAGTATAAAAGGAAGGCATCTTCCTCCCTCCCTCATTTAATTGCCCCCCACACACCTTCTCTTCCTTTCTTTTCTTTCTTCTCTCTTCATTCTTCCACTTATAACCTCTCTTAACCCTTGATTTTCCTCACTTTTTCTCCATGGGTTTTCTATCTAATTGGTAGAAAACATCAAATTTATCTTTCATTAAGAGAGTAGAAGCTAAGAGAACAAAAGAGTTAGAAGAAATTAAAGATTAGAAGTGGTCACTTGAGGTAAGTTTCTTTTCATGTTAGATTAGTTGTATAAGCTTTGAATGAAGTTAATTTATGATGAAATTTCATGAGAAATTGAAAGGAAACATGCATGGAACCTAAACTAGGGTTTTGGCTAATTTGGGAAAAATTAGGGTTTTGATGTATTTTAGTTAAATTGATGATAAATCTAAGTTAAATTGAAGTAGCATGCATGATTAGGAGTAGTAAGATTTCATGGGATTGCATAAATTGAATTATGGAAGATTAGGGTTCATGGGGAAATTGGGTTTTGGTGCTAGAGAGTGAACTTGGAATGTGTAGTGTTAAATTATGATCATTTGAGGTTTATTTAGTTTGAATTGACATTGGGTTGATTAATGGAGGTAATGAAATGGTAGGATTAGGGAAAATTACAAACTTTGGTGTTGGAAATTGTGGGGTTTGTGTTAAGAAGTTCCATTGATGTGTCAATGCTAAATTATAGTCATTTTGGGATAATTAAATGTGAATTGAGGTTGGTTAGGAGGAATAATTAAAGAAATAAAAATTTGAACCTAGGGCAGAATTTGCACACTGAGTTCAGTGTGTTTGACAGCCTATAAATTGAGATACACAACTCCAATTGGTGTGAAACCAATTGGAAATAAAACTTAAGACATAGGGTTAGAATTTTCATGGAGATACCCTGCCCCAAAAATGACCTTAAGCTACCCGAAATGAGCCTTGAAATGGGAGATAAATTTCTGGAACCTGCACAATTTGATCATATGAATAGTAAACTTTGCATGGCCATAACTCTCTCTAAAAAACTCTGATTTAGGCGATTCTTGAATCGATGGAAACCAAAGACATAGTAGAACATTTCATATGAAGAACTTGAGGCCAAATTATGGACTTAACCCAATCAAATTACTGAGCAAATTTGAATCACCAAATCTATAGAAGTCTAGAAATATGCAGATTTACCATATAAACAGTAAACTTTGCATGGCCATAACTCTCTTTAGAAAACTCCGATTTAGGCAATTCTCGAACCAATGGAAACCTAAGACATAGTAGAACATTTTGTATGAAGAACATCAGGCCAAATTATGGACTTAACTTGATCAAATTGCTGAACGAATTTGGATCGATAAATCTGCCAGAACTGAATCTGCAGGATGAACAGTGACGTAAACAGTAACCGTGTTTTGGTCATAACTTGAGCTACACAGCTCCAAATTAGGCGATTCAAAAAGGAAAATAAATTTAAGACCTAAATGAATAATTTTCATGAAGAACACCTCATCAAATTATGATCACAACTAGATAAAAATTGGGTTCAAATATTGGGGCACCAAGCTGTCCCAAAACCAAAATATTCTAAAATTTTTAAAGCTAACTTGGGATGCATTAGACATGCATGTAATGTGTTCTTGGCAGCAATTGAGATTGGTATTGAGATATTCTATTTGTGTATTTTTAGTAGAAAAAGAAGTTGGAACGGACAAGGAGAAATAGGTAACAAGGAAGGAGAATTATTGAAGGTTTGTGCACAACTAACCTTTTTCTTTGTTTTAACTTTGTAAATGGATTTGAATGAGTTTGTTTGAATGAGTTTGATTTGGGATGAGTTTATTTTGAATGAGGTATGGTTTTTCTCTTGAATTTGAGAAATTTGTGTGTTGCCACCTCTTTTATGGGTTTTATGATGATTTGAATATGTTATTATTTTGCAAATGTGATTATTGATTTAGAAACTCTTGAAAGTTGTTTTGAAACCACAGTTAGCATGACAGTCCCTTCGGAACTCCCCAGTAGTAATGGCTACTTGGGGTTTGATATTTGATATGATTATGTCTCCCATTAATAACAGTTAGTGAGGTAAGACTACATGAGTACTCATTAGATAGCTAGCCCTTCCCTCATTAATAACAGTTAGTGATGTTGAGATTGCTTTATCGTGGTGTACAATAAGGCACTGATCGTGAAATTTTGTGTCATGGCCTAAACTGTGTGTTGATGTTGACAACACTAATACTTTCTGAATTGTGATTTATGAAGTGTGATTTCTCTTTTGAAATGTTATTCCAATAAATGGCTCTTATGGACTTAGAACTATTGTGAAGTTTTCATACTTAAGTAAAAAGTGATTTATTATGCTTTGACAAATTGTGTTTACCTTAAGTTTTAAAGTTACTAGTTATGCACCACTGAGTGATATACTCAGCGATCGCTTCTTTATGCTGTCGCAGGTAAAGGAAAGGAGAAGGCTGCCGAGTGCGAGACTTGGAAGCAGCATTTTGGTATTGATTGTGGATATTTACGTTAGGTATACCCTTGTGATTCCTTTGGATGTATTTTGTACCTATATGTATGGATGTACGAACATTGAGTAGTTTGTATTAAAAAGTACTGCATTACTAAAGTATTTTGAGTTTGTATTTAAAAGCATTGCATTGCTATCACATTTTGAGTTTGTAAATATTTTGTATTTTACTTTGAGACTTATGAAAATGTAACGTTTGCAATATTTAGTCTATCATTATTTCCAATAAATGTTTACTTGGAATTTTAACTATTCTCATGCAGTTTTTCGCAAAAGAATTAATAAGATAAAAAGCTATGATTTGTTTTAAAATCCTTTGTAGCATAACTAATGGGTTATCGGTAGGTGGAGTTTGGTAATTCATTAGGTATTCTACATGAACATGTCATGCCCTACCACGGATAAGGTGTAATAAGGTTACTATTCATGATACTTTTCAAGTCAAAACATTGACTTTCTTATGCTTAATAGATATGGGAAATCCAATTATACCCACATACCATATTTTGATTACCTAACTTGTTGGTTTTGGTCATTTTCTCCAATCTTAAGTCTTTTAAGCACAAATTTCAAATTTTCAGTTTTAGTGTCCTATTTTGCACTATTCCATTGGTTATGTTGCTGTTAGAATTTAGCTAAGTTTTCTTCATAAAAGTTGTTCCTTATTGTCCTAACTTTATTTCCTTTTTGAATCACTCCATTTGGAGTTTTGTAGCTCAAGTTATAGCCATTTGAACATGGCTGGCCGGATTGATCTAATCCAGATTTTCTGGGCACAAAACCTGGTTCTGGCAGTTTTAGGTCACTAATTTTGGGTGGCTAAATGACTTGGTTAAAGGCATAATTTGGGTTCATGTTCTTCATTAAAGTTGTAGGGATATGTCTCAGCTTTCTACTGGTAAAATTTCAGGTTATTTGGACCTGCCTAGCCTAAGTTATGGCCAAATGAACAAATACTGTTCATTTGGTCATTTTTGTATAGGTTAGATTGCCTAATCCGGATTTGGCCAATTTGTTCACTATGCTATGGTCACTTGCTAGGCACGATTCCTGAATGAAAAATGTGCCATTTTTGTCTAGTTTCATTCCTAATTAGCCTCACACCAATTGGGTTGGTAAATTTTCAGTTTTGGTCCTTAATAGGGACCTTGGTCATGCTGCCTACAGAATGTCCATAACCAATCCGAATTTCCATTTGGTTCCAATACTTCCAGCACACCACAATTGGTCATACATGACCATTTTTCAGCTCAAACAAGGTCAAACACACCATTTGACCAATTCTCAAAATTTTATCTCCTAAAACCCTAGGTCCAAAACCCTAACTCACTAATTTTGTTACATTTTACTAAATCAAAACATATAAACATAATTTCTCAACTCATTCAAGCTCATGTACACTTTTAATTCAATCAAACTCATGCAAATCATACCCCCACCTAGGCTGGCCGAATTTCCCTTTGGTCCTCCAAAGATGTTTTCTTTTGATTGTAAGTTAATTTCTAGGTTACTCAAACCACAAACACAACTAATAAATTAAAATTTTAATTAAAAGAACTAACCTCACTTTGATGTTCAATCTTCAATTTTCTTCTTCTTTTCTTCCTTTTTTTCTTGATCAATCTTCTTCTCAAGTGAGGTTAACAAGGTTTAACTGAGGAGTTTCCCTTTTCTATGGCTGAATTATGGTTTCTTCAAGCTCAAAAATCAGCTTTAATGGAGGTTTTAAAAATGGAGAGGGAGAGAGGGAAGAGAGAGGTAGACGGCTTGGGTGAGGGAAGAAGAAGATAAATTTTCTTTTTTAATTATTTTGTCTTTTAACTTAGTAATTTTCCCACAATTCTAATTTTGTAAATATTAGGTTTATTGCATCGTGCATGATGTCATGCATGATGTAATAAACTTTATCAACTTTTTCTTATCCCCTTAATCATCTGAACCGACACCGGTCACTGGAACAGTGAAATATACCAGGCTATGCAAATAGGGGTGTTACAATTCTCCTCCCCTTAAAATAAATTTCGTCTCAAAATTTTACCTAGCATCAATATCTGAACATCTGTGGGTGCTGTCTCCTCATGTCCTCCTCTCATTCCCAAGTAGCCTCCTAGCTCGAATGATAGTTGGATTCACTTCAATTTCTTACACTGGTAGTACATGAGATGGGTCTGATTGACACCTCTTCAACATGGACACATGGAAGACATTATGTATCTTTTCTAACTCTGGAGGTAGTGCTAAATGATATGTCAAAGGACCCACTCTCTCCAGAACCTCATATGGCCCAATGAAATGAGGACTTAGTTTCCCCTTTCTGTCGAATCTCATAATTCTCTTCTAAGGGGAAACCTTGAGGAATACTTTATCACCCACTGCATACTTAATATCCCTTCTCTTAAGATCAATATAGGATTTTTGACGGTCTGATGCAGTCTTAAGTCGATCTTTGATCAACCTGATCTTCTCTTCGATTTGTTGAACAATTTCAGGCCCAATCATCTTCCTTTCACCTACATCGTCCCAACACAGGGGAGTTCTGCATTTTCTACCATAAAAAGCTTCATATGGAGGCATCCCAATGCTTCATTGGTAGCTGTTGTTGTAAGCAAACTCAATCAAAGGCAAGTGTGTGTCCCAATTGCCCTCAAATTTAATCATACAAGCCTGTAGCATGTCCTCCAATATCTGAATTGCCCTCTCAAACTGGCCATCTGTCTAAGAGTGGAATGCCGTGCTGAAGTTCAATCTAGTTCCTAGGGCTCTTTGAAGACTACCCCAGAATCTAGAAGTGAACCTAGGATCTCTATCTGATACAATTGATACTGGCACTTCATGTAGCCTCACTATCTCATCAATGTATAACTTGGCCAATCTTTCTAAACTGTAGTCCATCCGGATTGGCAGAAAATGAGCAGACTTGGTCAGTCTGTCAATAATGACCCATACTACATCATGACTCTTCTATGTCCTCGGAAGTCCTATCACAAAATCCATCGTTATTCTCTCCCATTTCCATTCTGGTACTGGTAGTGGATGTAACAACCCAGCAGGTACTTGATGCTCTGCCTTTACTTACTGACAAGTTAGGCATTTGGAAACAAATTTTGCCACATCTCTTTTCATACCCATCTACCAGTAATGCTCCTTTAGCTCTTTATACATTTTTAGACCACCAGGGTGCATGGCCAAAGGAGACTCATGTGCTTCCTTCAAAATGATCTGCCTCAAATCAACATCATTAGGAACACACATTCTGCCCTGGTGTAGCAGTAGACTATCATATCTTATTGAGAATTCTGGTTTCTTGCCCTGTCGGACTTCTTCTAACAGATTCTGATACTTCTGATCATTTTGAGCAGCCATTCTGATCTGATCGATCAACACTGGCTGTACATGCCATGCAACAGTTGTCTGCCCCTCATCATTAATCTCTAAGTTGGCATGTAATGATCTCAACTCATGTACCATAGACAAAGGAGTAACCCGTAGACTTGCCATAGTCTTGCGACTTAAGGCATCAGCCACAACATTAGCTTATCCTGGCTAATAGTCTATCAGAAAATCATAGTTTTTTATCAACTCTAACCATCTTCTCTGTCTCAAATTCAACTCTTTATGGGCGCCCAAATACTTCAAACTCTTATGATCTGTGTAGATGTAGCACTTCTCCCCATACAAATAGTGTCTCCAGATCTTAAGAGTGAACACAATAGCTATTAGCTCCAAGTCATGTGTTGGATTCCTCTCATGTGGTTTCAGCTGGCATGATGCATAGGTAATGACATTTCGATCTTGCATCAATACACAGCCTAACCCATTATGAGAAGCATCACTGTAAATTGTGTATTCCTTACCCGGAGTAGGTAAAGTCAGGACTAGAGCTTCAGTCAAACACCTCTTCAATTCATCAAAACTCTGGCATTTGTCCGTCCACTGAAATTTCACATCTTTTTGAAGAAGCTTGGTTAATGGAGATGCCAACATGGAGAATCCTTTCACAAATCGGCAGTAGTATCCAGCTAACCCTAGAAAACTATGAATCTCCATGATATTTCTGGGTGGCCTCCAATTAAGGACAACTTCTATCTTGCTAGGATCTACCTTAATACCTTCTGTTGATACTATATGCCCCAAAAAGGATATCTCCTTTAGCCAAAATTCACACTTCGACAATTTGGCATACAGCTGTTTCTCCCTCAAAGTTTGCAGTACAATCCGCAGATGTCTTTCATATTCTTCTACACTCCTCGAACAAACCAATATATCATCTATAAGCACAACTACAAACTGATCGAGGTATGGTCTAAAGATAGTGTTCATCAGATCCATACAAGCAGCCGGAGCATTAGTTAACACGAATGGCATAACCAAGAACTCATAATGGCCATAGCGGGTTCTAAAGGTAGTTTTAGGAATACTCTACTCTTATACTTTTAACTGATAATAACCTGTTCTCAGGTCAATTTCGGAGAACACAGCTGCACCCCTCAAATTATCAAACAAGTCATCAATGCAGGGCAATGGGTATCTATTCCTTATTGTCACCTTATTCAACTGCCGGTAGTCAATACATAAACGGAGAGTGTCATCCTTCTTCTTTACAAACAATACTGGTGCTCCCAAAGTGACATACTAGGGCAGATAAAGCCCTTATCAAGCAGCTCTTGCAACTGCATTTTCAATTCTTTTAGTTCTGCTGGTGCCATTCTATATGGTGTTATGGAGATTGGGTCCACACCAGGCATAACATCAATCTCAAACTGCACCTCTCTTTCTGGAGGTAATCCTGGCAACTCATCAGGAAACACATCTGGAAAGTCACATACTGTGGGGATGTCCCTCAATGCTAGACTACCCACATGGATGTCTATCACATGTGCCAAGTACGCCTCACACCCCTTCCTAATCATTTTTCTGGCCAGCGCAGTTGAAATGATGTTTGACGGCAATAACTGCCTCTCCCCATGTATTACTACATCACCATACTGAGGGAGACCAAAAGTGACTGTCTTTAATCTACAGTCAATCATTGCAAAATGCCTGGTTAACCAATCTATGCCTAAGATAATATCATAATCTCTGAAGGGCATTTCAATCAAATCTGACAGAAAAACATATCCTTGGATCACCAAAGGATAGTCTCTATAGATTCTGTTAACCCTAACCTCCTTACCTAATAGACTTGTTACTAGCATATCATAGTCCATTTGTACACACTGGATAGCAGTAAAACACATCACACTAGCACTGACATATGAATGTGTGGAGCCAGGATCAAACAACACATATGCATCTTGGTCAAGGATAGAGAAAATACCAGATACTACATCTGATGTTTCAGCCTCCTCTCTCTGTTTCATGGTATAGACTCTAGCTGGTGCACCACTTGGTTCTGGCTGATTAACAATACTCTGACTTCCATGAGTGCTACCAGGACTCCTACCTCTGCCTCTACCTCGACTAGCTGGCTGTGACCCTCTAGGTGCAGAGACTTGGTTTGATCCTTTAGATGTAGTAGAAGGTCCAGATCGGCGTAGACTAGTACAATCTTTAGCAAAATGTCCGCTCCCTCTACAGTTAAAACAGGCACCTATGACTTTAAAACACACCCCACCGTGTGTTCTACCATAAGTCTCACACTGCCGAAATGATAAAGCTCCTCGAGATGCCTGCTGGTCTGGTGACCAGATCGGGGTGGTCTTTGGCCAGAGTATCTACCTCTACCAGATCTGCAGAGCTGGATCCCCCAAACTGTTTCCTCTTCCCAGAACCACTCTCAGTAGCCTGGCTCGTAGCCTTTTCAGTCTTATCTTTCTCTTGAGTGCCCTTCCTCACTGCCCCTTCTGATTCTATCTTTTCCAGTTCCAGGGCTTGTGAAATCAGCTCAGAAAAATTCTGGTGTCTGAATCCCACAACTTGCATTCTTAAGCTAGGCCTCAACCTAGCCTCAAACCTCTTACATTTATCTCTGGGGGTGGAGACTAAGCTTCTAGCATAATGACTTAGCCTTGAAAAGTCCCGCTCATACTCTGCTATTGTTCTGTTTCCTTGCTTTAAGCTCAAGAATTCTTATAACTTCATATCCACATAAGCATCAGGGACCCACTTCTGCCTAAATTCCCTCAGGAAGTCTATCCATGTCAGCACAGGTGGCTCAACCAGGCTGTGGGGGATGGTCTTCCACCATTCATATGCATCCCCTTGCAATAGAGAAACAGAGTACTCGAACTTTAGCTCTTCTACACACTGTAGCTTTCTGAAAACCCATTCCATTTGTTCTAGCCATTGTTCTGCCTCAAGTGGATGCACAGTGCCTTTAAACTCAATGGCCCTAAATTTTATTAATTTTTCATATTGCCGAGCCGAGGGCTGTGGTTGTACTTGTCACACCCTACTCCTCCGTAAGATGTAACATGATCCCGTAGTACACCTAATGAATTACCATACTTCACCTACTAGTAACCCATTAAATATACTACAAGAGATTTTAAATCAATTTTCGTGAAATTTAAATCATCGATTAAAATCTGGTGTTATAAAAATTTTCAAAATTTCGGCAGAGTGCCGGCTATATTTTGAGAAAATAGTTCTTCAAACCTGAAAAAGAAAACACTCCCAATATGTTTTCTCAAATACAACTCCAATAAACTTCATTTCATCTCATAATTCAATCTCAATAATAAAATCATTTCATTTTCAAACCAACCTCATCATAAAAGAAACATTTCATTGATTATAAGACTCAAAAATTAATATTACAAACTATTCAGGTAAATGAAATCTCAAATTTACATTTACAATAATTTATATTTAATTACATACCAAAATATTTTACAAGAGTTTTTATACAACTGCTCAAATAATTTACATACATATTATTACATGCATACATCAAAACCTCTGTACATGGGTATACCTATAATATACTTGGAGCTGATCTGAATATGTCTTTAAGGAAGCTTACTCAACTGCTCTATGCTCCTTTCACCTACGACAGTATACAAAGCTATCACTGACTGGTGAACTCAGTGGTGCATAACTATAATTTAAAACATAGTACAATATACATTGACAAAATTATAACAATTAATTTGAAAGTCTCGAAATTCAATAAAATTCCAAAAGTCAAAATCTTTATTGCCAATAATATAAATCATTAGTAAAAATGACTTTGAGCAAGAAATTCAATTTATCAAATCACAATTGGACATTTAAAGTAATTCCAGCAATCATGGAAATAAAGATTAATTCCAACAAAATCAATTATGCATAAATCCCATTTGAAATCGAAATTCTTTACTATTCAAAAACCATTTTTTATCTCACTAACTATGCAAGACTAATCCGAAAGGGCCATCTTCGGGGTGATTCTAACTCCCTATGGTCAAGGATGTCGAATCGGATTCTAACTCCCTATGGTCGAGGAGGTCGAATCATCGTGCATAGTACACACCACAATAATGAAACTTTCGAAAGGGCCATAACATATAAACTTAGTTCTAACCTCTAATAAGGGGAGAATTTAAGCCTGTGCACGTACCATGGTAATCAAAACAAAGCTAACTTCATTATCTCCTCAACAAATGAGAGAGAAAGGTAATAACCTAGTCAAGCATCTATAGTGAGATACAAAATAATATCATCAATCTCTTTACCCTTTTTGTGAGCATAAATCACAACACAATTTGATTCAATGTCCATTCCTATATCCAATAATTTTTATGCTCATCACAATTCAAAACTTCAATTTATATTTTTCCATGCAAATTGCCCATCACAGTTCAAAATATATTCTATCACAATTTTTTCAAAATATAGTTTATTCAATCCACAACAATGCTTAATACTTGTTGAAATACCATTTCACAAAGCTAAATTCATACATACTATAACAATTTCAATAATCATTGAATTAAATCCAATACTTGATAAACATAACACATAAAGAAAATACGTCATTTAGTCATATGAAATTTTCAGAACAAAATTAATTAAAAATTAGTTGTGCACAAACCTCTAAAGAGTAACCTCTTAGCCCTGACTCAGTGTTTCCTTCCCCTTCCCTGAGTCTTTGCTAACTGAAACACACAATTTAAAGTGTTTCAGTACTCGTTTAAACTATCTCTGGCAATAAGGTTCAATAATTAATTTATTTAATACTACTGTTTTCCTTAGTCAACCTATAATGTTGACCCTTAATGCAATCTAAGTGAGTCAATTCTAATGTTACCAATATGTCACATTTTATAGCCCTTAAGTGTTGGTATATGTTACCAATTTCATTTCCAAGTGTATTGCATTTTATTGCAATTTACCAGATTTCGGTGTACTATTTTGACCTAGCCGGATGACCTAGTTCTCTCAATTTTCGAGTTTTGGTCCAAACTACAAACTTATAAGTCAATGTTTTATTGCACGTGGGGCAAAATTTCAGGTCATTCTAAGTTGTATAGACCAAGATATGATCAATTTACCAATGCTGGACAAAATGCACTAAAATGGTAGGCTTAGGTCATTTTTAGGTCACTTTTGGTTTGGCCAATTTTGGTACCTGAACTTGTGCAAGCTATTTAGCTTGGTTCTGGCCATTTCTGGGCTTTGTTGTCTTCATAAGAATTGTAGATCTATGTCTAAAATATTCATGGTAAAAATTTTAGGTCAGTTGGACCTGTTTTGAGTAAGTTATGGTCAAAACACTTACTGCTGCCCAAATGGTCAATTTTCAGGCTTTCATGTCACTAATCCGGATTTAGTCATTTTTCAAGTTACTTTCTGGACATAATTTAGGTAGGCTTTCTTCATGAAACTTGGCACATTTTATGCCTGGTTTCACCTTCAATTGGCCTCATACCAATTGGAGTCACACACTTAGGGTTATAGGTCCATTTGCACACTGTTTTCTACATGCTTTCCAAACACCAAACCAACACACATTCACCAACTACCTCCTCACTTCTCCATACCATTCTGCATTTGGAACTAACCAAAACCATTCAATTCTCTACATTATAGGTCAACTTGGACAGAGTATAACCACTTCCAAAATACACCAAATGCTGTCACAATTCACAAGTTCAATCCCAATAATATATACACATAAATACTTCTAATTATCACACAAATTTCCATCATCAAATTACATACCTATCACTACTATTCCACACACATATATGTCGCCATTCTTTTGTACAATATTTCAACAACATTTCATGAATTTGAACTTTACTAATTTCCATCTTGAGGCTGCCCAAAAATTACACATACACATCAACTTTCATTTTTACTTTTCAAGCTTACAAATCAAACTTTATATATGAAAACCAACTCTAATACATTTAAACACTTAATTTAACATCTCAACAACCATTTACATGCAAAGACAAGTTGTACATGATGAAGTTCCATGGCTGCCAAAATGCTCCATCACCAATAATTTATCAAACCTCAAAAATTCTTCCATAATTCAACTACCCACAACCTTAGTTACACTTTTAATGAAACAAGAATTGAAAATAACCACTTACCTCTTTTGGACTTATTCAAAACTCCATCAAAACTTATCTTTCTTGTTCCCTAATTGCTGTCGAAGGTGTTTAGGCAAAGATTAATGAAAGAAGTTCAAGAATTTAGCTTGAAATGAAGGTAATCTCAAACTTGCTTGGGTGGTTTCCATGGAGGAAAGTTAGGACACCATTTTCGGCCACGGGAGAGCTTAGTGAGGATGATGAAGTGAGTGGAAGATTCTACCCTCATTTTAAGTATTAATGTATCCACTTAGTGCTCCACTAAACCTAGATTAATGATATTATAATCTAAGGTTTCAAAAATTGCAATTTTAACCTTAATTTCTCTTAATTTACATTTTATCTTTAATTCCATTTTTCATTTGATTTTCCAAAATGTAATACAATTTATTTTTCATTTAAATTTATGTCAAAGCCAACTCTAGGTGTTAAATGACCACAATGCCCCTATTTGGATTGTATTCCCGATTTTTCGGTAACACCGAGTTTTGTCATTTTCTCGATTTCTCGTTTTTCTTTGTACTAATTAATTAATTTTTCTTTGATATTTCTAATGACATTTATACTTCAATAAGTCTTTAATTATGTCTTGAAACTAAATTCTGAGGGTTCCCTACAGTCCTAGGGTCGGCTATTACCTGCGCTGTAACTTCCCCGTGCAGTCACCCATCGCTGCGGTGCTAGCTCATTTAACTTAGTTTCATTTCATTACTATTATTTTTCCTTTATTTTTCTTGTATTTTCCTTTCTTGTATTTCATTATTCTATGTCTCCTCACTAATATTTAAATATAATTCCAAGCATCCTAGCTATCCGGACAGGCAATGGTCACTAAAATAATAGAATGCACTACCGAATATAGGGGTGTTACAATTCTCCCCGCCTTAAAATAAATTTTGTCCGCGAAATTTTACCCATTGGCCGTCTTACAATATTCACATGTTTATTTTCTCCTTTCTATATGATCGTATAATCTTCTTTCCTCTGAATTTGTGTAAGACTTTTAACAATCTAATATAATATTTACTTTGTTTATACAGCACTAATCTTTTTTTACTATTGTTCTGTCTAATATTTCGATTCATGTTCCCTTCTTGAATGACCATTATGGTCGTATTAGATTTATTTATCTAATCATGGGTCCTTTGATCATTCTAGTCAATAATCTTACTCACATTCATAACATTTCTTTGTTATATCTGAGCTAACTGTTCAAATTTTTACTTCCACAACTCTTTTTATCTATTAATATTCTATAGCTTACTTCTTTTTGTACTAAACTATAACCTTTCGATATTCTAACTTTTAAGTTTTAAATCCCTAAGTAGGATTTCCAAACTCATTTCCAACAATAAAATTCTGTCCTGGCATAACTATACCAATACGGATGCCGTTGGCAACTATTCTCTTCTTGGTGTACTATCAGTAGTATGTAGCTCTTCACAATAATCTCAAGTCAGTACTGTAATCTGCAACTTACAGTATAAACATCAACATTGTACAGTTACTACGATACATTCCAGTATATCAAACTTTCCTATATTTTATCCTTTTCAAATTTACTGATATTCGAATCTTATTCTAATTACAATATCGATTGACAATTACTAACTGTAACATCTTTGTCCTCATCTAGAGCAAGTCTATTACCGCAACTTACTTTTACGTCCTCTTACCTTACATTAAGTAGGCTCACCAATTAGCTTTATAATTTATGATGTGTTAGAAAATACGTTTCGTTAATAAACTCTTCCAAAACTAATTTCACTTATTATCACAATCCTTATCTTAAAGGACTAATCACTAATGCATCAAAATTTATTCCCCTGTAAAGGAATAACAATAGAACATATAGTTCTAACACTAACATAAAAGTATGCAGACCCCAGGTCAAACAATACATATATATATATACATATCTTAGTTACTAATCGAGAAAGTACGAACAATAATGTCAAAAGTCTCAGCCTCTTCTCTCTGTCTCATTGCATAAACTCTGATCGGAGCACTGCCTTGCTCTAGTTGATTCATTGTGCCTTGTTTGCTTGATGGACTACCTCTACCCCTGTCTCTACCTCTGCTAGGTGGTTGTGAACCTCTGGTGACAGGATTCTGAACTGACCCTTCAGCATTAGTAGGAGGTGGCCCAACTCTATGGGCACTAGTGCAGTCCTTGGCAAAGTGTCCTGTGCCTCCACAGTTATAACAGGCTCTTATGGCCTTGTAGCATACCCCACCATAATTTCTACCACAAGTTTCACATTGGCGAGGAGGATAGGAAATTCGAGTTGTTCGACGACTGGACCTTGGTGGTCTCTACCCTGTTGATCCACCTCTATTATATCCCTGAGCTCGGGGCTCCTCAAATTCTTTTCTCTTCCCCAAATTACTGCTCGAGCTCTGACCCATAGGTTTCTCCCTCTTCTCTATTTCACACTGCTCTTGGGGGGGTTCGGTTTGTACTTGGGCTTGGGCTGACAGATTATCAGCCATTTGTTAAAAGAAAGTGGCCATTTACTGGGCCATTTGTGTAGTAATTTGTACAGGTGGGGCTTGTAAAGTTGAGCTTCCGACTCTCTGAGGGGCTGGGGCATCCCCTTGTACTTTAGCCTCTATTGATTGATCGACTAAATGACCCCCTTCTCCCATAATCAATTAGAGGATATTACACCTCATGAACAAATAACATAAGGAGATTTCCTCCCATTAGTGCATATTTATAATTAATGTACTGTATGTATTAAACAATGACATTGAGCAGTTGTACTATGAAGAAATAATATTCAAATTACAGGTCAAAACAGAATTTAAAAACTGGCTCTGATACCACTAAACACATGTCACACCCTACTCCTCCGTAAGATGTAACATGATCTCGTAGTACACCTAATGAATTACCATACTTTGCCTACCTGTAACCCATTAAATATACTACAAGGGATTTTAAATCAATTTTCGTGAAATTTAAATCATCGATTAAAATCTGGTGTTATAAAAATTTTTCAAAATTTTGGCAGAGTGCAGGCTGTATTTTGAGAAAACAGTTCTTCAAAACTGAAAAAGAAAACACTCCCAATATGTTTTCTCAAATACAACTTCAATAAACTTCATTTCATCTAACAATTCAATCTCAATAATCAAAACATTTCATTTTCAAAACAACCTCATCATAAAAGAAACATTTCATTAATTATTAGACTCAAAAATTAATATTACAAAACTATTCAGGTAAATGAAATCTCAAATTTACATTTACAATAATTTACATTTAATTACATACCAAAATATTTTACAAGAGTTTTTACACAATCACTCAAATAATTTACATACATATTATTACATGCATACATCAAAACCTATGTACATGGGTATACCTATGATATACCTGGAGTTGATCTGAATGTGTCTTCAAGGAAGCTTACTCAACTGCTCTATGATCTTTTTGCCTGTGACAGCATACAATGCTATCGCTGAGTGGTGAACTCAGTGGTGCACAACTATAATTTAAAACATAGTACAATATACATTGACAAAATTATAACAATTAATTTGAAAGTCTCGAAATTCAACAAAATTCCAAAAGTCAAAATCCTCATTGCCAATAATATAAATCATTAGTTAAAATGACTTTGAGCAAGAAATTCAATTTATCAAATCACAACTGGACATTTTAAGTAATTCCAGCAATCATGGAAATAAAGATTAATTCAAACAAAATCAATTATGCATAAATCCCATTTGAAATCGAAATTCTTTACTATTCAAAAACCATTCTTTATTTCACTAACTATGCAAGACTAATCCGAAAGGGCTATCTTCGGGGTGATTCTAACTCCCTATGGTTGGGGAGGTCGAATCGGATTTTAACTCCCTATGGTCGGGAAGGTCAAATCATTGTGCACAGTACACACCACAATAATGAAACTTCTGAAAGGGCTATAACATATAAACTTATATCTAACCTCTAATAAGAGAAGAATTTAAGCCTGTGCAGGTACCATAGTAATCAAAACAAAGCTAACTCCATTATCTCCTCAACAAATGAGAGAGACGGGTAATAACCTAGTCAAGCATCTATAGTGAGATACAAAATAATATCATCAATCTCTTTATCCTTTTTGTGAGCATAAATCACAACACAATTTAATTCAATGTCAATTCCAATATCCAATAATTTTTATGCTCATCACAATTCAAAACATAAATTTATATTTTTCCATGCAAATTGCCGATCATAGTTCAAAATATATTCTATCACAATTTTTTCAAAACATAGTTTATTCAATCCATAACAATGCTTAATACTTGTTGAAATACCATTTCACAAAGCTAAATTCATACATACTATAACAATTTCAATAATCATTGAATTAAATCCAATACTAGATAAACATAGCACATAAGGAAAATACGTCATTTAGTCATATGAAATTTTCAGAACAAAATCAATTAAAAACTAGTTGTGCATAAACCTTTAAAGACTAACCTCTTGGCCCCGACTGTTTCCTTCCCTTCCTCGAGTCTTTGCTAATCAAACACACAATTTAAAGTGTTTCAGTACTCGTTTAAACTGTCTCTGACAATAAGGTTCAATAATTAATTTATTTAATACTATTTCTTTCCCAAGTCAACCTATAATGTTGACCCTTAATGCACTCTAAGTGAGTCAATTCTAATGTTATCAATATGTCACATTTTATAGCCCTTAAGTATTGGTATATGTTAATTTTTAGGCTTTCAAGTCACTAATCCGGATTTGGTCCTTTTTTAAGTTACTTTCTGGACAGAATTTAGGTAGGCTTTCTTCATGAAAGTTAGCACATTTTGTTCCTAGTTTCACCTCCAAATGGCCTCATACCAATTGGAGTCGCACACTTAGGGTTATAGGTCTATTTGCACACTGCCTTCTTCATGCTTTCCAAACACCAAACCAACACAAATTCACCAACTACCTCCTCACTTCTCCATACCATTCTGCATTTGGCACTAACTAAAACCATTCAATTCTCTACATTATAGGTCAACTTGGATAGAATATAACTACTTCCAAAATACACCAAATGCAGTCACAATTCACGAGTTCAATCCCAACAATATATACAAATAAATACTTCTAATTATCACACAAACTTCCATCATCAAATTACATACCTATCACTTCTATTCCACACACATATATGCTGCCATTCTTTTGTGCATTATTTTAACAACATTTCATGAATTTGAACCTTATCAATTTCCATTTTGAGGCTGCCCAAAAATTACACATACACATCAACGTGCATTTTTACTTTTCAATCTTACAAATCAAACTTTACACATGAAAACCAACTCCAATACATTTAAACACTTAATTTAACATCTCACCAACCACTTACATGCAAAGACAAGCTGTACATGATGAAGTTTGATGGCTGGCAAAATGCTGCATCACCAAAAATTCATCAAACCTCAAAAATTCTTCCATAATTCAACTACCCACAACCTTAGTTACACTTTAATGAAACAAGAGTTGAAAATAACCACTTACCTCTTTTGGACTTCTTCAAAACTCCACCAAAACGTATCTTTCTTGCTCCCTTATTGCTGCCCAAGGTGTGTAGGCAAAGATTAATGAAAGAAGTTCAAGAATTTAGCTTGAAATGAAGGTGATCTCAAGCTTGCATGGGTGGTTTCTATGGAAGAAAATTGGAATACCATTTTCGGCCATGGGAGAGCTTAGTGAGGATGATGAAGTGAGTGGAAGATTCTTCCTTCATTTTAAGTATTAACGTATCCACTTAGTGCTCCACTAAACCTAGATTAATGATATTATAATCTAAGGTTTCAAAAATTGTAATTTTAACCTTAAATTCTCTTAATTTACATTTTATCTTTAATTCCATTTTTCATTTGATTTTCCCAGATGTAATACCATTTATTTTTCATTGACATTTAGGTCAAAAGCTAACTCTAGGTGTCGAATGACCACAATGCTCCTATTCGGGTTGTATTCCCGATTTTTCGATAACACCGAGTTTTGTCATTTTCTCGATTTCTCATTTTTCTTTGTACTAATTAATTAATTTTTCTTTGATATTTCTAATGATATTTATGCTTCAATAAGTCTTTAATTATATCTCGAAACTAAATTTCAAGGGTTCCTTGTAGTCCTGGGGTTGGCTATTGCCTGCGCCGTAACTTCCCCATGCGGTCACCCATCGCTGCGGTGCTGGCTCATTTAACTTAGTTTCATTTCATTGCTATTATTTTTCCTTTATTTTTCTTGTATTTTCCTTTCTTGTACTTCATTATTCTATGTCTCCTCACTAATATTTAAATATAATTCCATGCATCTTAGCTGTCCGGACATTAATCGGTCACCAAACAAGAGAACGCACTACCAAATATAGGGGTGTTACAGTGCTACAGGTGCTTGCATATGAGCTTGAGGTGGTACATTTCCTGCCATTTGTTGGAAAAACGCAGCCATCTATTGTGCAAACTGAGCAGGAAACTATGGTGTTAGAGTAGGAGCTGGAGTGGCTGACCCACTCATGTTTTAGAGTGCTGGGGCTTCCCTTGACCTCACCTCGATGCATTGCTCCATTGAATGATCTCCTCTTCCAGTCCATTTCTCAAAAATTTCAACTTCCTGAGATCAAACACAAGGAGGTTAACCTCCTTTAGTGCATATTCATGATGTAAATATGTCATATGTATCAATTAACGACACTTGAGCAGTTGTACTTATCAAAGAAATATTCACATACATAGTCAAAATTCATTGCAAAACCATGCTCTGATACCACTAAAATATGTCACACCTTACCCCTCTGTAAGGCATAACATGATCTCGTAGAATACCTAATGAACTACCGAACTTCTCCTACCAATAACTCATTAAGTACCCTACAAGGGATTTTAAAACCATTTTCTTACTTTTTGGAAGTGGTGAGCATTTTGGTAGGAATTAAAAACATTTAATTGAAGTTTCAAAACTAGTAAAAATTTTTGTCCATTTTTATTTGTCTGCAAATTTTGAAAAAGTTTCGACAGAGTGTCATTTGTATTTTGAGAAAACAGTTCTTTAAAAACCTATAAAAACACTTTCAATAATTATTTCCACAACTCCCAACCACAAAAAGGACTCAAGTCAACACAATTCAATTTAAATCCACAATTCAGTCAAAGTTTGTCATCTCAAAATATTTCATAATTTCATTCACATTGCATATAGTACTTAATTTACAAATACAAATCTTAATTTACAAAAAGAAAATCCAAAATAACAATATTATAAATTACTATACAACTGCTCAACTTTACATTAATACATATGACATTACAATATTTACATCAAATAACTATAAGGGTATAAATAAATACCCGTACAAAAAGATCAGTGAAGTCCTTATCAATTCAAAGACTCACCGCTTGTTTTCTCCTTGCCCTTATCTCATGACAAAGAAAATAAGCTATCGCTGAGTATAAAAATTCACAGTGGTACACAATAAAATTTTGAAATGCAGTACATATAACATTCATTGATAAAGCACAATTTAAATATTTTACAAATTATCAAAACTCATTATAGCACAATTTTGGTCAAACAATTTAATAAACATAGTGTTGCCAATTCATACATAACTTAAGCCATGACACAAAATTTTCGATCAATGCCGTGTTGTACTGACGGAACGGAAGCGTGAAAAACACAAGTTTATACCATTGAATTTAAAAATTTTCACTTTGGGTCACATGCATCATGCAAGATTTATTTTTTATCTATTTGATTTCAATGATAAACAACATATTAAAACTCTTTTAATATGTTTTTGGATCTGAATTTTCCATTTAAGATTTTAAAATTAATCAGATTAATTTTAAAACCCTAGATTAAATCAAGAACAAACACACTAACCTCTTGATGCACTGTAGTGTATTTGCGCTTTTGAGATGCGTCTTCAGGACACCAGATGTTGTCCCTCTAGCTTGTCCACACCAAGAACACCTATGGCAACCCTTGAATAGCTTCTAAAGCTTTTTCTATTAATTAGAAAATCAAGTTTTTCCTTTTAAGAGATTAAAGATGTAAACAAGACAGTAGAAACGATTTCTAGTATTTTTAATTCAAGAGATTGTTTGCTAATCTCTTGGAATAAATGAGAGATGAAGAAGAAGAGAGGAAGAGCCTCAAGGTGGCAGCACAAATGAGAACAGCAGCTAGTTGTCTTATTTTCTTTTCATATACAACACTTATATAGCTAGGTCAACACATTAAACCCTTGCCACATGTCACCCTCTGATTGGTTCTAGGTTTAATTAACCCAATCACATTATGCCAAGTGTCAAACCTATATTTAATCTTAATTTTAATCATCTTACATGATTAAAATACATTTGGCAAGCTTATGTGTAATGCCATGTGTCACCATCTCATGGTGCCACATGTGGTCTGTGAAATGACCAAAATGCCCCTATGTCTTAATTTTGAGTTCTTAACCCAAAATAATTATTTCTCTTCTTCTAATCAATTTATATCAAATATAAATTAATTAATTAATCTCTATTAATTAATTTCTCATTAATTAAATTCATATTTAAACACTTTAAATATAAATTTAACTTATACTATATATCCAATAATCTAGATTTGGTTTCAAGTCATGCTAGGGACTTTGCAATCTAATTGCAAGCCAAACCTATTTAATTAATCAATTAAACTCTTTAATTAATTAATTAAATCATATTTAATTAGGTAATAACTTGTGTATGTGTGTGACTTACTAGGCTCATCACTAATTGGCAATGAGATATGATATCAACTCTTAATATCATCAGAACTCTTTCTTACCATAAATGATTTCTCTAAATCATTTTATGCACCTCATAGACCATGGTTAACACCTAGCATAGCATGCCATGGCCACCCAATCAGTAATAAGGTTTACCTTAAATGAACCTATAATCATATGTTACCATGCACTGGAATCTCTGTTACAAAATCCCAACTCAAACTGAAGTCATGGTTTATGTCAAACTCCATTTGCTATGAATATTATGTTTTCTTTTAATTCCAGTTCTTGATTAAAAAGATTTTCTAATTAGAAACTCTTTTTTTATTAAATCTATCTGTCCTGGCCAGGAACTTGAAACATCAAGAACAATTAAATGAACATAGGATTTTATCTCTATTTACTTAGAGGAACAGATTCCATCTTGATCAACACCTACCTCCATATATAACTAGTAGGAGCCAACACATGCCCATATACCCATACACAGTACAAGTATGAAAGCAGTATCAAACTTAAACTATCTATATACAAGATAACTATGCTATCTTAGGTCTAAAGATTATATGCACTGATATGATTTATGACAAAACATTGACAAGAGTAAACTCCATGTGCTTGTCATAAGTGTCACTGGTTTGGCCTACTTATCATTTATAAGTGCCTATCATGTTTGTCACATGGCATGAGACTCCATTCCATCTTATTTATATCTCATATAAATAACTTGGGAACAAACATGAATACAATCTTTCTGGATAAGTCATGTCCTTATTATGAAGTATTGTAACATCCTCCCCATAGCAACTCCGTACATCCTACTGTTCCGGTGACCGGTGTCGGTCCGGACAGCTAGAACGTCCGAAAAAAAAATATTTAAACTAAAGTCAGGAACCATAATTAACTCAAATATTAATAAGAAACACTTAGTAAAAATTTTAGAAATAAAATACAACCAAGCAAAACGAGCCGGTGCCCAAGCGATGGGTAACCGGAGGGAAGTTGCGGTTCTCACAACGAGGAGCCCTAGACCCGGGGGAAAAATTATAAAATAATTTTTGGGACTCCAGAGAAGGGTAATTGAGGTTCCCATGGCATTAGAATGCCAAGAAAATACCTAGAAAAATTTTTCAATCGGTACAGACAATTTTGACCCGTTAAGCCAAACGGAGGGCATTTTGGTCATTTCGCCTTCCGAGGTGATTTTTGGCCGACATGTCCAGTTGAGTAAATAATTAATATGACATAAAATATGAAGAAACATTACCAAAAATTAAAGTGAAAATGAGTAGAGAAGAAGAGAAAAGAAAAATGAGAATAAATGTCAATTTTGACATCATATGATGTCATCTAAGAGTTACCCACCAATCGATTTAGTCAACACTTAAATTAACTAATAAAATATGTATAAAAACACAATAAAAGCTCCTAAAAATCCAGCAGCCATCACTTTTACAAAGTTCACCCGTAACTCTCAATTCCCATAGCCAAACCTCCATTGATTTTCAACCAAAGCTTCCTTTCTCCTTTGTTTCCACCACTAAACCCTAACCCCTTTCATTAAACTTTGACTATATCACTTGGGGAAGCTCTTGGCAGCCAAGAAGAAGAAGGAAATTGAAGTTTTGAGTGGGGAAAAATTCTGCCACTTGAGGTTAGTGCACCTATATCCATTAAACTCTTTATTTTCATGGTTTAGGACTTGAAACTAGTAAGAATTGTGATTTAAATTAACAAAAACTTATGTGTATAACATCTTGAATTTTGGGCTGCCCTAGCTATGGAATAAGGGGAAGTGTTTTAATGAGCTTAGAGTGGAATAGAAACCATGTTGAAGTGATAAACATATGAGCAATGCATTGGTAGCTACTAAGATACATGGCATAAACCATGAATTTGAATTAGGGTTTGGAAAGGTGAAAATGTGACTTGGCTTAGGAAATTATTAGAGAGCATTTTAATGGTCAATTAGTGACCATTTTAGGTAATTTGAACAACAAATAGACAGAAGAATGATATTGCAAAGTGAGGATTGCAGGCTGCCCTAGGACAGCAGCATAGGGACTGAAAATTCAGTCCCTTTGCACTGCCATAACTTGGGCTGTGTTAGTCCAATTGATGTTTGGCCAATTGGACATGAAACTAGGCTTATAATGGCACATTTTTGCTGAAGAAACCATTCCCAAAAGACCAAAGCAAAAGGACCAAAACTCAGCTCCAATCCGGATACCCTGCACTGAATTCTGCAGAATTGACCAAATAAACAGTAACTGTTCATTTGGCCATAACTCACTGTAGATTTGGTCAATTGACCTGAAATTTTTACAGCAACAAGTTAAGACATAGAAAAACAACTTTCATGAAGGAACCTACCCCAAATTATGGGCAGAACCCATCCAAACAAGTGGTTCCAGTCACTGTTCATGCACTGTAGATATGGTAATTTTCTGCAGAATGCACATCCGGACAGCTTGGGTTTTTGGGCCATATCTGGAGCTACAAAACTCCAAATGGAGTGATTCAAAAAAGGAAATTCAACTAGACAAAATAAGGAACAACTTTCATGTTTTACATTTCTTCAAATTCCAACAGTAACAGTGTCCAATGGAACAGTGAAGTTGACTCACCAAAACTGAAAATTCTGCTTGTGCTGGTTTTATCTTAGAAATGGTATTAACACTTAATGCCAACAAGTTTTGAATGCCAAATGTGGTATATTGGGAGTGCCAAAGTCAATGTACATATTTTCTATCCAAAAGTCAACATTTTTGTTGACCAATGAGGTGAATAGTGACACCAAAACCAAAAATTGGCAATTTTGCCAAAATGACCTAAGCTTTGAGAAAGTGACCAAAACTAACAAGTTTTAAATGCAAAATGTGGTACATTGGGAGTGTTAAAACCAATGCACCTATGTTCTATGCAAAAGTCAACTTTTTATTGACTATTGAAGTGAATAGTGACACAAAAACTTGAAATTCAAAAATTGAAGAATTCAAAAGTATCAAATGCCCTAGTAGGCCTAATGTGATTGGTTTGGATAGGTTGGCATGCCAATAGGGTTCTGATAGCAGTACTGCGTATGATGTATGGCTTCATTGCCATTCTCAGGATGTGATAGCCTATGGCTATACAGATTATGATGTTTTACTTGGCTTTATGCCTTATTACTTATATGGCTTATTAGCCATTCTGTTTGCACCGGAGACACATTGTGACCGATGGTGTGTGACGAGGTACACGGTACCCGGTGCTAGTTTACCCGTTTATCCAATTCCGGTCAATTTGTATAGGTTACTTGGGCATGGAAAAGTATAACTGTAATTGAACTGATTGTTAAAGAAAATACGAAAACTAAATATCAGGAATGATTACGATAGAATACAAAGAAACTTAAAAGTCATGAAGAAGCTAATATCATAAAACAAGATTAGCCCTCGACTAAACATTAAGTTGGCAATTATTCAGTTCTTATGAACACAATGGCTAAGAAATTATTATTTTTATTTGCATATTATTTCTTTCTATTTTATTAATTGCACCACTAAGCATTATGCTTAGCGTCGCTTTGCAATGCGTGAGTCTTGAAAGATTGACAGAGGGCCAGTAGACCACGATTCGGTAAGGCGGTTCACGATTACGCATAGTGTCGTGTCACCTCACGTCGTGATGCATTTGTAGGACGCTAGATGTCATTTTGGTATTTTGTAATTGATTTTATTTTCTCATATGTATTTGAAACTTATGTAATGTATTTTGATATTCATGTAAATAATGAAAAGTATGGTTGTAAATGGAAAAGTGAATGTTTATCTATGATTTATGCATGGTATCATATGAGATGGATGAATGAGAACTGAGATTGAACATTGTTGAGAATTTGATAAATGGAGTTGAGATGATGGAAAATGAATATAGGAAGTGTTTTTCACAGTTCAAGAACTGTTTTCTCCATTTTTAGCCAGACTCACGATTTTCTTTAAAATTTTCGGAACCTCAAATAAATAGTAATTTCGATAAATGGCTTAAAATGAATTCTATTTCACAAGTTATATTCAAAACTATGATAAAAAATGGAATGAAGTTAAAATAGAGTGCTCAGACTGTCGAGTGGCATAACTTGCTCGGCTACATCTGTGTAGTCGGGTAAGGGGTGTCACAAGTATCCTCGATTGTGAACCTATTTATGATACTTTGTACTAGAAATACTGTCACTCATATTCTTAACAACTTAAGAATAGAATTTCTAACAAAATATCAATGGACCTTTTTTATTGCACATAAATATCTTATGTAAACGGAAAAGTGGAAATGCCTTTTATTAATAAAACATGTACAAGATACATACTAAATGATATGCTCCAGGGCATACTACTGACAATCTCCCACTAGCACTAGAGCCATTCATTACAATATTTTAGACCTATCTTCTCAAGATGTCGGTCTAACTGAGTTTGTGACAAAGGCTTAGTGAATGGATCAGCTGGATTTTTCAACTGATGTTATTTTTCTACATTGCTATATCGCCTTGCCCAACTATATCTGTGATAATGTGGTAGTGCCTTTCTATGTGTTTGGATCTCTAGTGAGACCAGGGTTTCTTATATCCAAACATCTTTTTTTGCAGTATTTTATGCAACAATATACTCACCCTCTATAGTGGAATCTGCAGTCGTACTCTATTTGGATGTCACACCCTACCCCTCTGTAAGGCATAACATGATCCCGTAGTATACCTAATGAATCATCAACTCCGTCTACTGATAACCCATTAAATACACTACAAGGGATTTTAAAAACTTTTCTTACTTCTTTTATAGTGGTGAGCACTATTTACAGGCGTTAAAAACCTTTTTGAACTGAAGTGATAGAACTAACATGTTTGAATTATTTGGAATTTCTGTAAAAATTTTGGCAGAGTGCCATCTGTATTTTGGATAAAACAGTTCTTCAGAAAACCTGTAAAAAGCACTTCAATAAATTTCCAAATCTCAACTTCAACATTTTTCTCAACTCAACACATTTCTCAAGTCAAATTCACAGTAATTTTTCAAGGACTGAGATAGAGAAAATATAATACAATTTTTACAAGTCAAAATATCTCATAATTTACTTTACAACTTCAATGTACAATTTTAATTTACAAATGCTCAAAACCAAAAACAATATGTACATACAGTGAACATACATTACATTACAAAATACAAAATATTGGTATACTCATTATACCCGGTAGTCTCTCGCTGGAGGTACTAGCAGCCTAGTCTGTTGACTTGTCTGTCACTGCTGACCTGATAAAGAATAAAGCTATCGCTGAGACAATGTCTCAGTGGTACACAACATTAACCAAATACAATTTAAATCACAATTCACAAATCATATAAATAGTGGATACTTAAAACCATAGTTAATTTCAAGACAATAATTGTCAACCAGAATTTAAACTCCATTTCTCAACATCACAATAAATTTCAATAAGTCAGATCATGGTTGAATTCAAAAGACAGTATATGTCAATAAGAGTTTAAATTCATTTCACAATCTCACAATACATATCAATAAATCACACACAGCTTTAATCATGTTCCCAAGTTCAATTCATCCCAAAAGCAGATGGCTAATGAGGTATTCAATTCATCCCAAAAGTCGATGACTAATGAGGAATAACATAGCTAGCTAGCAAAAATATGAGTACTCATTCTATTCGTCCTCAACAGGCACACACCTCAACACTTCAACCAGAGAGAGAATTCAATTCATCCCACTAGACAAGCTAGCGAGGAATACAATCAATGTACATGATAGCTGTGGTTTCAAACCAATTACAGTGCTTTTCAATCAATAAGTATCCATCAAATATCTTTCAAACCATTTTTCACAATTTCACAACTTAAAACAATAATATGCAAATAGTCATAATTTATTTCAATTGAAAATAATTCAAAAGAAATAGTTGTTGTGCACAAACCTCTGATAATTGTCTCCTGGTTTGGACTCAGTGTTTCCTTCCCTTTCCCTGAGTCTTTGGTAACTGAGAAACACAATTTGAAGTGTTTCAGTACTAAATTAAACTGTCTCTAACGATAATGTTCGATAAATAATTCACTGAAGGCTATTATTTGCTCAATCACCTAATATACCGACCCTCGATGCGTTTTAGGTAAATTAGGTTTTAGTGTCATTAATATGTCACATTCGATAGGGTTTTAGGGTTGGTACGTTTTACCAAACTCATTTCCTTGTTTAGTGCATTTTAATGCAACTTGCTGGATTCCGGGATACTAATTTGACCTAGCCGGACGACCTAGTTTCCTCGGTTTTCGGGTTTTGGTCAAAACTACAAACTTGTAGATCTATGTCTTATTGCACGCTGGGCAAAATTTTAGGTCAATCCGAGTTAAGTAGGCCAAGTTATGGTCATTATACTATTACTGGTCAAATGGCATCAAATTAGGTCAATTTTAGGTCAATTTGGTCAACTTTGGTTCAGCCAGTTTTTGGACCCGAACTTGTGCAAGCTTTTTGACTTACTTCTGGTCATTTCTGGGCTTTGCTGTCTTCACAAGACTTGTAGGTATGGGTCTTAACTATTCATGGTTAAAATTTCAGGTTAATTGGACCTGTTTTGAGTGAGTTATGGCCTAAACACTAACTGCTGCCCAATTGGTCAATTTTTAGGTTTCAATTGCACTTAATCCGAATTGGTCATTTTTCATGCCACCTTGCAAGCAGAATTTTGGTATGCTTTCTCAATGAAAGTTGGCACATTTTGTGCCTAGTTTCACCTCCAATTGGTCTCATACCAATTGAGGTTACACATTTAAAGTTATAGGCTAAAATGCATACTGCCTTAATCACATTGCTTAAACATACATCAATTACACCCTTAAGCCTGTGCAGGTACCATAGTAATCAAAACAAAGCTAACTCCATTATCTCCTCAACAAATGAGAGAGACGGGTAATAACCTAGTCAAGCATCTATAGTGAGATACAAAATAATATCATCAATCTCTTTATCCTTTTTGTGAGCATAAATCACAACACAATTTAATTCAATGTCAATTCCAATATCCAATAATTTTTATGCTCATCACAATTCAAAACATAAATTTATATTTTTCCATGCAAATTGCCGATCACAGTTCAAAATATATTCTATCACAATTTTTTCAAAACATAGTTTATTCAATCCATAACAATGCTTAATACTTGTTGAAATACCATTTCACAAAGCTAAATTCATACATACTATAACAATTTCAATAATCATTGAATTAAATCCAATACTAGATAAACATAGCACATAAGGAAAATACGTCATTTAGTCATATGAAATTTTCAGAACAAAATCAATTAAAAACTAGTTGTGCATAAACCTTTAAAGACTAACCTCTTGGCCCTGACTCAGTGTTTCCTTCCCCTTCCCTGAGTCTTTGCTAACTGAAACACACAATTTAAAGTGTTTCAGTACTCGTTTAAACTGTCTCTGACAATAAGGTTCAATAATTAATTTATTTAATACTATTTCTTTCCCAAGTCAACCTATAATGTTGACCCTTAATGCACTCTAAGTGAGTCAATTCTAATGTTATCAATATGTCACATTTTATAGCCCTTAAGTATTGGTATATGTTAATTTTTAGGCTTTCAAGTCACTAATCCGGATTTGGTCCTTTTTTAAGTTACTTTCTGGACAGAATTTAGGTAGGCTTTCTTCATGAAAGTTAGCACATTTTGTTCCTAGTTTCACCTCCAAATGGCCTCATACCAATTGGAGTCGCACACTTAGGGTTATAGGTCTATTTGCACACTGCCTTCTTCATGCTTTCCAAACACCAAACCAACACAAATTCACCAACTACCTCCTCACTTCTCCATACCATTCTGCATTTGGCACTAACTAAAACCATTCAATTCTCTACATTATAGGTCAACTTGGATAGAATATAACTACTTCCAAAATACACCAAATGCAGTCACAATTCACGAGTTCAATCCCAACAATATATACAAATAAATACTTCTAATTATCACACAAACTTCCATCATCAAATTACATACCTATCACTTCTATTCCACACACATATATGCTGCCATTCTTTTGTGCATTATTTTAACAACATTTCATGAATTTGAACCTTATCAATTTCCATTTTGAGGCTGCCCAAAAATTACACATACACATCAACGTGCATTTTTACTTTTCAATCTTACAAATCAAACTTTACACATGAAAACCAACTCCAATACATTTAAACACTTAATTTAACATCTCACCAACCACTTACATGCAAAGACAAGCTGTACATGATGAAGTTTGATGGCTGGCAAAATGCTGCATCACCAAAAATTCATCAAACCTCAAAAATTCTTCCATAATTCAACTACCCACAACCTTAGTTACACTTTAATGAAACAAGAGTTGAAAATAACCACTTACCTCTTTTGGACTTCTTCAAAACTCCACCAAAACGTATCTTTCTTGCTCCCTTATTGCTGCCCAAGGTGTGTAGGCAAAGATTAATGAAAGAAGTTCAAGAATTTAGCTTGAAATGAAGGTGATCTCAAGCTTGCATGGGTGGTTTCTATGGAAGAAAATTGGAATACCATTTTCGGCCATGGGAGAGCTTAGTGAGGATGATGAAGTGAGTGGAAGATTCTTCCTTCATTTTAAGTATTAACGTATCCACTTAGTGCTCCACTAAACCTAGATTAATGATATTATAATCTAAGGTTTCAAAAATTGTAATTTTAACCTTAAATTCTCTTAATTTACATTTTATCTTTAATTCCATTTTTCATTTGATTTTCCCAGATGTAATACCATTTATTTTTCATTGACATTTAGGTCAAAAGCTAACTCTAGGTGTCGAATGACCACAATGCTCCTATTCGGGTTGTATTCCCGATTTTTCGATAACACCGAGTTTTGTCATTTTCTCGATTTCTCATTTTTCTTTGTACTAATTAATTAATTTTTCTTTGATATTTCTAATGATATTTATGCTTCAATAAGTCTTTAATTATATCTCGAAACTAAATTTCAAGGGTTCCTTGTAGTCCTGGGGTTGGCTATTGCCTGCGCCGTAACTTCCCCATGCGGTCACCCATCGCTGCGGTGCTGGCTCATTTAACTTAGTTTCATTTCATTGCTATTATTTTTCCTTTATTTTTCTTGTATTTTCCTTTCTTGTACTTCATTATTCTATGTCTCCTCACTAATATTTAAATATAATTCCATGCATCTTAGCTGTCCGGACAGACACTGGTCACCGAAACAGTAGAACGCACTACCAAATATAGGGGTGTTACAGTGCTACAGGTGCTTGCATATGAGCTTGAGGTGGTACATTTCCTGCCATTTGTTGGAAAAACGCAGCCATCTATTGTGCAAACTGAGCAGGAAACTATGGTGTTAGAGTAGGAGCTGGAGTGGCTGACCCACTCATGTTTTAGAGTGCTGGGGCTTCCCCTTGGACCTCAGCCTCGACAGATTGCTCCACAGAATGATCTCCCTCTTCCATTCCATTTCTCAAAAATTTCAACTTCCTGAGATCAAACACAAGGAGGTTAACCTCCTTTAGTGCATATTCATGATGTAAATATGTCATATGTATCAATTAACGACACTTGAGCAGTTGTACTTATCAAAGAAATATTCACATACATAGTCAAAATTCATTGCAAAACCATGCTCTGATACCACTAAAATATGTCACACCTTACCCCTCTGTAAGGCATAACATGATCTCGTAGAATACCTAATGAACTACCGAACTTCTCCTACCAATAACTCATTAAGTACCCTACAAGGGATTTTAAAACCATTTTCTTACTTTTTGGAAGTGGTGAGCATTTTGGTAGGAATTAAAAACATTTAATTGAAGTTTCAAAACTAGTAAAAATTTTTGTCCATTTTTATTTGTCTGCAAATTTTGAAAAAGTTTCGACAGAGTGTCATTTGTATTTTGAGAAAACAGTTCTTTAAAAACCTATAAAAACACTTTCAATAATTATTTCCACAACTCCCAACCACAAAAAGGACTCAAGTCAACACAATTCAATTTAAATCCACAATTCAGTCAAAGTTTGTCATCTCAAAATATTTCATAATTTCATTCACATTGCATATAGTACTTAATTTACAAATACAAATCTTAATTTACAAAAAGAAAATCCAAAATAACAATATTATAAATTACTATACAACTGCTCAACTTTACATTAATACATATGACATTACAATATTTACATCAAATAACTATAAGGGTATAAATAAATACCCGTACAAAAAGATCAGTGAAGTCCTTATCAATTCAGCAGCTCACCCTGCTGTTTTCTCCTTGCCCTTATCTGCGACAGCAAAATAAGCTATCGCTGAGTATAAAAATTCACAGTGGTACACAATAAAATTTTGAAATGCAGTACATATAACATTCATTGATAAAGCACAATTTAAATATTTTACAAATTATCAAAACTCATTATAGCACAATTTTGGTCAAACAATTTAATAAACATAGTGTTGCCAATTCATACATAACTTAAGCCATGACACAAAATTTTCGATCAATGCCGTGTTGTACTGACGGAACGGAAGCGTGAAAAACACAAGTTTATACCATTGAATTTAAAAATTTTCACTTTGGGTCACATGCATCATGCAAGATTTATTTTTTTTATCTATTTGATTTCAATGATAAACAACATATTAAAACTCTTTTAATATGTTTTTGGATCTGAATTTTCCATTTAAGATTTTAAAATTAATCAGATTAATTTTAAAACCCTAGATTAAATCAAGAACAAACACACTAACCTCTTGATGCACTGTAGTGTATTTGCGCTTTTGAGATGCGTCTTCAGGACACCAGATGTTGTCCCTCTAGCTTGTCCACACCAAGAACACCTATGGCAACCCTTGAATAGCTTCTAAAGCTTTTTCTATTAATTAGAAAATCAAGTTTTTCCTTTTAAGAGATTAAAGATGTAAACAAGACAGTAGAAACGATTTCTAGTATTTTTAATTCAAGAGATTGTTTGCTAATCTCTTGGAATAAATGAGAGATGAAGAAGAAGAGAGGAAGAGCCTCAAGGTGGCAGCACAAATGAGAACAGCAGCTAGTTGTCTTATTTTCTTTTCATATACAACACTTATATAGCTAGGTCAACACATTAAACCCTTGCCACATGTCACCCTCTGATTGGTTCTAGGTTTAATTAACCCAATCACATTATGCCAAGTGTCAAACCTATATTTAATCTTAATTTTAATCATCTTACATGATTAAAATACATTTGGCAAGCTTATGTGTAATGCCATGTGTCACCATCTCATGGTGCCACATGTTACCCTGTGAAATGACCAAAATGCCCCTATGTCTTAATTTTGAGTTCTTAACCCAAAATAATTATTTCTCTTCTTCTAATCAATTTATATCAAATATAAATTAATTAATTAATCTCTATTAATTAATTTCTCATTAATTAAATTCATATTTAAACACTTTAAATATAAATTTAACTTATACTATATATCCAATAATCTAGATTTGGTTTCAAGTCATGCTAGGGACTTTGCAATCTAATTGCAAGCCAAACCTATTTAATTAATCAATTAAACTCTTTAATTAATTAATTAAATCATATTTAATTAGGTAATAACTTGTGTATGTGTGTGACTTACTAGGCTCATCACTAATTGGCAATGAGATATGATATCAACTCTTAATATCATCAGAACTCTTTCTTACCATAAATGATTTCTCTAAATCATTTTATGCACCTCATAGACCATGGTTAACACCTAGCATAGCATGCCATGGCCACCCAATCAGTAATAAGGTTTACCTTAAATGAACCTATAATCATATGTTACCATGCACTGGAATCTCTCTGTTACAAAATCCCAACTCAAACTGAAGTCATGGTTTATGTCAAACTCCATTTGCTATGAATATTATGTTTTCTTTTAATTCCAGTTCTTGATTAAAAAGATTTTCTAATTAGAAACTCTTTTTTTATTAAATCTATCTGTCCTGGCCAGGAACTTGAAACATCAAGAACAATTAAATGAACATAGGATTTTATCTCTATTTACTTAGAGGAACAGATTCCATCTTGATCAACACCTACCTCCATATATAACTAGTAGGAGCCAACACATGCCCATATACCCATACACAGTACAAGTATGAAAGCAGTATCAAACTTAAACTATCTATATACAAGATAACTATGCTATCTTAGGTCTAAAGATTATATGCACTGATATGATTTATGACAAAACATTGACAAGAGTAAACTCCATGTGCTTGTCATAAGTGTCACTGGTTTGGCCTACTTATCATTTATAAGTGCCTATCATGTTTGTCACATGGCATGAGACTCCATTCCATCTTATTTATATCTCATATAAATAACTTGGGAACAAACATGAATACAATCTTTCTGGATAAGTCATGTCCTTATTATGAAGTATTGTAACATCCTCCCCATAGCAACTCCGTACATCCTACTGTTCCGGTGACCGGTGTCGGTCCGGACAGCTAGAACGTCCGAAAAAAAAATATTTAAACTAAAGTCAGGAACCATAATTAACTCAAATATTAATAAGAAACACTTAGTAAAAATTTTAGAAATAAAATACAACCAAGCAAAACGAGCCGGTGCCCAAGCGATGGGTAACCGGAGGGAAGTTGCGGTTCTCACAACGAGGAGCCCTAGACCCGGGGGAAAAATTATAAAATAATTTTTGGGACTCCAGAGAAGGGTAATTGAGGTTCCCATGGCATTAGAATGCCAAGAAAATACCTAGAAAAATTTTTCAATCGGTACAGACAATTTTGACCCGTTAAGCCAAACGGAGGGCATTTTGGTCATTTCGCCTTCCGAGGTGATTTTTGGCCGACATGTCCAGTTGAGTAAATAATTAATATGACATAAAATATGAAGAAACATTACCAAAAATTAAAGTGAAAATGAGTAGAGAAGAAGAGAAAAGAAAAATGAGAATAAATGTCAATTTTGACATCATATGATGTCATCTAAGAGTTACCCACCAATCAGATTTAGTCAACACTTAAATTAACTAATAAAATATGTATAAAAACACAATAAAAGCTCCTAAAAATCCAGCAGCCATCACTTTTACAAAGTTCACCCGTAACTCTCAATTCCCATAGCCAAACCTCCATTGATTTTCAACCAAAGCTTCCTTTCTCCTTTGTTTCCACCACTAAACCCTAACCCCTTTCATTAAACTTTGACTATATCACTTGGGGAAGCTCTTGGCAGCCAAGAAGAAGAAGGAAATTGAAGTTTTGAGTGGGGAAAAATTCTGCCACTTGAGGTTAGTGCACCTATATCCATTAAACTCTTTATTTTCATGGTTTAGGACTTGAAACTAGTAAGAATTGTGATTTAAATTAACAAAAACTTATGTGTATAACATCTTGAATTTTGGGCTGCCCTAGCTATGGAATAAGGGGAAGTGTTTTAATGAGCTTAGAGTGGAATAGAAACCATGTTGAAGTGATAAACATATGAGCAATGCATTGGTAGCTACTAAGATACATGGCATAAACCATGAATTTGAATTAGGGTTTGGAAAGGTGAAAATGTGACTTGGCTTAGGAAATTATTAGAGAGCATTTTAATGGTCAATTAGTGACCATTTTAGGTAATTTGAACAACAAATAGACAGAAGAATGATATTGCAAAGTGAGGATTGCAGGCTGCCCTAGGACAGCAGCATAGGGACTGAAAATTCAGTCCCTTTGCACTGCCATAACTTGGGCTGTGTTAGTCCAATTGATGTTTGGCCAATTGGACATGAAACTAGGCTTATAATGGCACATTTTTGCTGAAGAAACCATTCCCAAAAGACCAAAGCAAAAGGACCAAAACTCAGCTCCAATCCGGATACCCTGCACTGAATTCTGCAGAATTGACCAAATAAACAGTAACTGTTCATTTGGCCATAACTCACTGTAGATTTGGTCAATTGACCTGAAATTTTTACAGCAACAAGTTAAGACATAGAAAAACAACTTTCATGAAGGAACCTACCCCAAATTATGGGCAGAACCCATCCAAACAAGTGGTTCCAGTCACTGTTCATGCACTGTAGATATGGTAATTTTCTGCAGAATGCACATCCGGACAGCTTGGGTTTTTGGGCCATATCTGGAGCTACAAAACTCCAAATGGAGTGATTCAAAAAAGGAAATTCAACTAGACAAAATAAGGAACAACTTTCATGTTTTACATTTCTTCAAATTCCAACAGTAACAGTGTCCAATGGAACAGTGAAGTTGACTCACCAAAACTGAAAATTCTGCTTGTGCTGGTTTTATCTTAGAAATGGTATTAACACTTAATGCCAACAAGTTTTGAATGCCAAATGTGGTATATTGGGAGTGCCAAAGTCAATGTACATATTTTCTATCCAAAAGTCAACATTTTTGTTGACCAATGAGGTGAATAGTGACACCAAAACCAAAAATTGGCAATTTTGCCAAAATGACCTAAGCTTTGAGAAAGTGACCAAAACTAACAAGTTTTAAATGCAAAATGTGGTACATTGGGAGTGTTAAAACCAATGCACCTATGTTCTATGCAAAAGTCAACTTTTTATTGACTATTGAAGTGAATAGTGACACAAAAACTTGAAATTCAAAAATTGAAGAATTCAAAAGTATCAAATGCCCTAGTAGGCCTAATGTGATTGGTTTGGATAGGTTGGCATGCCAATAGGGTTCTGATAGCAGTACTGCGTATGATGTATGGCTTCATTGCCATTCTGTGATGTGATAGCCTATGGCTATACAGATTATGATGTTTTACTTGGCTTTATGCCTTATTACTTATATGGCTTATTAGCCATTCTGTTTGCACACCGGGAGACACATTGTGACCGATGGTGTGACGGCCCGAGGTACCTGGTACCCAGTGCTAGTTTACCCGTTTATCCAGTCCGGTCAATTTGTATAGGTTACTTGGGCATGGAAAAGTATAACTGTAATTGAACTGATTGTTAAAGAAAATACGAAAACTAAATATCAGGAATGATTACGATAGAATACAAAGAAACTTAAAAGTCATGAAGAAGCTAATATCATAAAACAAGATTAGCCCTCGACTAAACATTAAGTTGGCAATTATTCAGTTCTTATGAACACAATGGCTAAGAAATTATTATTTTTATTTGCATATTATTTCTTTCTATTTTATTAATTGCACCACTAAGCTTTATGCTTAGCGCGTCGCTTTTGCAATGCGTAGGTACTGAAGATTGGACAGAGGGCCAGTAGACCACAGATTCGGTAAGGCAGTTCACAGTTCTGCATAGTGTCTGTGTCACCTCACTGTCAGCAGTGCATTGGTAGGACGCTAGATGTCATTTTGGTATTTTGTAATTGATTTTATTTTCTCATATGTATTTGAAACTTATGTAATGTATTTTGATATTCATGTAAATAATGAAAAGTATGGTTGTAAATGGAAAAGTGAATGTTTATCTATGATTTATGCATGGTATCATATGAGATGGATGAATGAGAACTGAGATTGAACATTGTTGAGAATTTGATAAATGGAGTTGAGATGATGGAAAATGAATATAGGAAGTGTTTTTCACAGGTTCCGAAGAACTGTTTTCTCCATTTTTAGCCGGCACTCCGCCGGATTTTCTTTAAAATTTTCGGAACCTCAAATAAATAGTAATTTCGATAAATGGCTTAAAATGAATTATATTTCACAAGTTATATTCAAAACTATGATAAAAAAATGAATTAAGATAAAATAGAGTGCTCCGGCACACTGAGTGGCATAACTTGCTC
The DNA here is from genome assembly GCF_030052815.1 of Hevea brasiliensis. Classification (NCBI taxonomy): domain Eukaryota; kingdom Viridiplantae; phylum Streptophyta; class Magnoliopsida; order Malpighiales; family Euphorbiaceae; genus Hevea; species Hevea brasiliensis. Next base: position 74,781,888 of record NC_079493.1, on the reverse strand, counting down.
GGCTACACTGTAGTCGGGTAAGGGGTGTCACAAGTATCCTCGATTGTGAACCTATTTATGATACTTTGTACTAGAAATACTGTCACTCATATTCTTAACAACTTAAGAATAGAATTTCTAACAAAATATCAATGGACCTTTTTTATTGCACATAAATATCTTATGTAAACGGAAAAGTGGAAATGCCTTTTATTAATAAAACATGTACAAGATACATACTAAATGATATGCTCCAGGGCATACTACTGACAATCTCCCACTAGCACTAGAGCCATTCATTACAATATTTTAGACCTATCTTCTCAAGATGTCGGTCTAACTGAGTTTGTGACAAAGGCTTAGTGAATGGATCAGCTGGATTTTTCAACTGATGTTATTTTTCTACATTGCTATATCGCCTTGCCCAACTATATCTGTGATAATGTGGTAGTGCCTTTCTATGTGTTTGGATCTCTAGTGAGACCAGGGTTTCTTATATCCAAACATCTTTTTTTGCAGTATTTTATGCAACAATATACTCACCCTCTATAGTGGAATCTGCAGTCGTACTCTATTTGGATGTCACACCCTACCCCTCTGTAAGGCATAACATGATCCCGTAGTATACCTAATGAATCATCAACTCCGTCTACTGATAACCCATTAAATACACTACAAGGGATTTTAAAAACTTTTCTTACTTCTTTTATAGTGGTGAGCACTATTTACAGGCGTTAAAAACCTTTTTGAACTGAAGTGATAGAACTAACATGTTTGAATTATTTGGAATTTCTGTAAAAATTTTGGCAGAGTGCCATCTGTATTTTGGATAAAACAGTTCTTCAGAAAACCTGTAAAAAGCACTTCAATAAATTTCCAAATCTCAACTTCAACATTTTTCTCAACTCAACACATTTCTCAAGTCAAATTCACAGTAATTTTTCAAGGACTGAGATAGAGAAAATATAATACAATTTTTACAAGTCAAAATATCTCATAATTTACTTTACAACTTCAATGTACAATTTTAATTTACAAATGCTCAAAACCAAAAACAATATGTACATACAGTGAACATACATTACATTACAAAATACAAAATATTGGTATACTCATTATACCCGGTAGTCTCTCGCTGGAGGTACTAGCAGCCTAGTCTGTTGCCTTGTCTGTCTGTCTACCTGCGACAGCAATAAAAAGCTATCGCTGAGACAATGTCTCAGTGGTACACAACATTAACCAAATACAATTTAAATCACAATTCACAAATCATATAAATAGTGGATACTTAAAACCATAGTTAATTTCAAGACAATAATTGTCAACCAGAATTTAAACTCCATTTCTCAACATCACAATAAATTTCAATAAGTCAGATCATGGTTGAATTCAAAAGACAGTATATGTCAATAAGAGTTTAAATTCATTTCACAATCTCACAATACATATCAATAAATCACACACAGCTTTAATCATGTTCCCAAGTTCAATTCATCCCAAAAGCAGATGGCTAATGAGGTATTCAATTCATCCCAAAAGTCGATGACTAATGAGGAATAACATAGCTAGCTAGCAAAAATATGAGTACTCATTCTATTCGTCCTCAACAGGCACACACCTCAACACTTCAGCCAGAGAGAGAATTCAATTCATCCCACTAGACAAGCTAGCGAGGAATACAATCAATGTACATGATAGCTGTGGTTTCAAACCAATTACAGTGCTTTTCAATCAATAAGTATCCATCAAATATCTTTCAAACCATTTTTCACAATTTCACAACTTAAAACAATAATATGCAAATAGTCATAATTTATTTCAATTGAAAATAATTCAAAAGAAATAGTTGTTGTGCACAAACCTCTGATAATTGTCTCCTGGTTTGGACTCAGTGTTTCCTTCCCTTTCCCTGAGTCTTTGGTAACTGAGAAACACAATTTGAAGTGTTTCAGTACTAAATTAAACTGTCTCTAACGATAATGTTCGATAAGTAATTCACTGAAGGCTATTATTTGCTCAATCACCTAATATACCAACCCTCGATGCGTTTTAGGTAAATTAGGTTTTAGTGTCATTAATATGTCACATTCGATAGGGTTTTAGGGTTGGTACGTTTTACCAAACTCATTTCCTTGTTTAGTGCATTTTAATGCAACTTGCTGGATTCCGGGATACTAATTTGACCTAGCCGGACGACCTAGTTTCCTCGGTTTTCGGGTTTTGGTCAAAACTACAAACTTGTAGATCTATGTCTTATTGCACGCTGGGCAAAATTTTAGGTCAATCCGAGTTAAGTAGGCCAAGTTATGGTCATTATACTATTACTGGTCAAATGGCATCAAATTAGGTCAATTTTAGGTCAATTTGGTCAACTTTGGTTCAGCCAGTTTTTGGACCCGAACTTGTGCAGGCTTTTTGACTTACTTCTGGTCATTTCTGGGCTTTGCTGTCTTCACAAGACTTGTAGGTATGGGTCTTAACTATTCATGGTTAAAATTTCAGGTTAATTGGACCTGTTTTGAGTGAGTTATGGCCTAAACACTAACTGCTGCCCAATTGGTCAATTTTTAGGTTTCAATTGCACTTAATCCGAATTGGTCATTTTTCATGCCACCTTGCAAGCAGAATTTTGGTATGCTTTCTCAATGAAAGTTGGCACATTTTGTGCCTAGTTTCACCTCCAATTGGTCTCATACCAATTGAGGTTACACATTTAAAGTTATAGGCTAAAATGCATACTGCCTTAATCACATTGCTTAAACATACATCAATTACACCCTTACCTTACTATATGTTCACTTCCCTTACCAATTCTGTTTTGGTACATTACCAAAACCATATTCCACTTTACATTAACATCACTTTGGGCAGATTACAAACATCCTTGATACACCAGTTAAAACTCACATTTACAAAGTCTAAGTACAATCACATATGACATATACACCTAACATTACAAATTCTTACATACACTTTACACAATCACTCTATATACATATCCATCAATCCTCAATGTCAATATTCTGCCAATACCATCATGAACACATACATTTATCCAAGAGTTCCAAGGCTGCCGAAAATGTTCCTCAATACCAAAGTATCATACAATTCATCAATTTCCATCCCAAGTGCAAAATTCACCATATACATATGGAATAATTTACTAGGACATTAAATCACCATAATCAACATAATTTCTCATCAAATATATGCACAAATATTTCATCAAATACATAACTCTATGGCTGTCCAAAATGGACATCTCAATAACTCTTCAAACTTGAAAATTTTCTTCACAAAACCAACACCCATAACATGAACACAAAGTTTAACAAAGCAATCTTCCAAAATACAAACTTACCTTATGGTTGAAACTTGCTAAACCTTGATTAAACTTCTTGATTTTGGTATCAAGCTCTCCCTTATGATGTGTAGACAAATTTTTATGAAGCTATCTAAGTGATTGGAGTTGAAATGGAGGAGTGGATCAAGCTTGAAGGCCAAACGGCAATGGAGGATTCACCCTTCTCTTCAATTCGGCATGGATGAGGAACCTTGAAGAAATGAGTTTGCAGATTGTATATTAGGTATACACCTGCCCCATTATGTTTTTATTTTATTCCTTTAGTGGCCCACTCACTCAATTAATCATATAATATGTTAAATTCTCACTTATTCCACATTAAACCCTTAATTTTTGTTATTTGCTTTAGGTACCACCAATTTAATTTTTCATTTCATTTTCTAAGTGTAATATTATTTATTTTTAATGGAAATTTAGGTCAAAAGACAATTCGGGGTGTCAAATGACCATAATGCCCTGCTCGTTGCATTCCGATTTTTCAGAATAACGAAGTTTTGTCTGTTTTTCGATTTCTCACTTTTCTTTGTACTAATTATTTAATTTTTCTTTGATCTTCCTAATGATATTTATTCTTCAATAAGGGTCTATTTAAGTCCTAAAAATGTTTTCCAGGGTTCCCCGCAGTCCAGGGCTAGTCAACGGTCCACGCCGTGACTTCCCGGTGCGGTCACCCATCGCTAGGGTTCCCGGCTCGCTTAACTTGATCACATTTCTTTGCTATTATTTTTCCTTTGTTTTTCTTGTATTTTCTTTTCTTGTATTTCATTATTTTATGTCTTCTCACTCATATCGAAGTGTAATTCTAGGCATCCTAGCTGTCCGGACAACACTGGTCACCGGAGCAGCAGAACGCACCACCGAACATAGGGGTGTTACAATTCTCCCCCCCTTAAATAAATTTCATCTCGAAATTTTACCTGGTATTAGTCTCTGAACAGTTTTGGGTGCTATCTCCTCATATCCTCTTCATGTTCCCAAGTAGCTTCCTGGCCTGAAAGATGGTTCCACAGCACTTTAACCAGGTGTATCTGTTTATTCCTCAGCTGCTTTACCTCATAAGCCAGAATTTTTATGGGTTCTTCCTCATATGAGAGGTCTTGATTTACCTCAATCTCTTCAACTGTTAGTACATGAGATGGGTCAGATCTGTACCTCCTTAACATGGATACATGGAAGACACTGTGTATCTTTGCTAGCTCTGGAGGTAATGCCAACCGATATGCCATTCCAGAATCTCATATGGTCCGATGAAACGAGGACTCAGTTTCCCCTTTCTGCCAAATCTCATAATCCTTTTCCAAGGAGAAACTTTGAGGAATACCTTATCACCCACTGCATACTCAATATCTCTTCTTTTCAAATCAACATAGGACTTCTGACGGTCCGATGCAACGTTAAGTCTATCTCTGATCAATCTGATCTTTTCCTCTGTCTGCTGAATAATTTCTGGCCCAATCATCTTCCTTTCACCTACTTCATCCCAACATAAAGGAGTTCTGCACTTTCTGCCATACAATGCTTCATATGGAGGCATCCCAATGCTTGACTGGTAGCTGTTGTTATAAGCAAACTCAATCAAAGGCAAGTGTGTATCCCAACTACCTTCAAATTCAATCACACAAGCCCGTAGCATATCCTCCAATATCTGAATAACCCTTTCAGACTGGCCATCTGTCTGTGGGTGGAATGTCATCTTTGAAGTTCAATCTAGTTCCTAGGGCTCTCTGAAGACTACCCCAGAATCTAGAAGTGAACCTAGGATCTCTGTCAGATACAATTGATATTGGCACTCCATGCAATTTTACAATCTCATATATGTACAATCTGGCCAATCTTTCCAGGTTATAGTCCATCCGAACTGGCAAAAAGTGAGTAGACTTGGTCAATCTGTCAACTATAACCCATACTGCATCATGACTACTCTGTGTTCTTGGAAGTCCTGTAACAAAATCCATAGTTATTCGTTCCCATTTCCACTCTGGTACTGACAAAGGATGTAACAAACCAGCTGGAACTTGATGTTCTGCCTTTACTTGCTGACAAGTTAGGCATTTGGAAACAAATTCAGCTATATCTCTCTTCATACCCATCCACCAGTAATGCTCTTTCAGCCCTCTGTACATTTTAGTTCCACCAGGGTGCATAGCAAATGGAGACTCATGTGCTTCCTTCATAATGATCTGTCTCAATTCCACATCACTAGGAACGCACATTCTGCCCTGATGTAGCAATAAACCATCATCTCTCACAGAGAATTCAGGTTTCTTGCCCTGCTGGACTTCTTTCAGTAGCTTCTGATATTTTTCATCACTCTGAGCAGCCATTCTGATCTGATCAATCAACACTGGCTGTACATGCCATGCAACTACTGTCTGTCCCTCATCATCAATCTCTAAACTGGCATGCTGTGCTTTCAATTCACATACCATGGACAAAGGAGAAACTCTGAGACTTGCCATAGTCTTGCGACTTAAGGCGTCAGCCACCACATTTGCTTTCCCTAGCTGATAGTTTATTAAGCAATCATAATCTTTGATGAGTTCTAACCATCTCCTCTGCCTCAAATTCAATTCCTTCTGGGTGCCTAAGTACTTCAAGCTCTTGTGATCTGTGTAAATGTAGCATTTCTCTCCATACAAATAGTGTCTCCAGATCTTCAGAGCAAAAACAATAGCTGCTAGCTCTAGGTCATGTGTTGGGTAATTCCTTTCATGCGGTTTCAACTGGCGTGATGCATAAGCAGTGACATTCTGACCTTGCATCAGTACACAGCCTAACCCATTGTGAGAAGCATCACTATAAACTGTGTATTCTTTACCCGGAGTAGGTAAAGTGAGGACTGGAGCTTCAGTCAAACACCTCTTCAACTCATTAAAACTTTGCTGGCATTTATCAGTCCACTGAAATTTTACATCTTTTCGAAGCAGCTTGGTCAGTGGAGAAGATAACATAGAAAACCCCTTCACAAACCGACGGTAATATCTAGCTAAACCTAGAAAACTGCGAATTTCTGTGATGTTCCTGGGCGGCTTTCAATTAAGGATAGCTTCTACCTTGCTGGAATCTACCTTGATCCCTTCAGCTGACACAACATGTCCCAAAAAGGAGATTTCTTTCAGCCAAAAATCACATTTCGACAATTTGGCGTATAGCAGTTTCTCCCTTAAAGTCTGCAGTACAATCCGCAGATGTCTGTCATGCTCCTCTGCATTCCTTGAATATATCAAAATGTCATAAATAAACACCACCACAAATTGATCAAGATATGGTCTGAAGATAGTGTTCATCAGATCCATAAAAGCAGCTGGAGCATTTGTTAGCCCGAATGGCATTACTAGAAACTCATAGTGGCCATACCGAGTTCTGAAAGCAGTTTTTGGAATACTTTGCTCTTGCACCTTCAACTGATAATAACCAGATCGCAAATCAATTTTGGAGAATACAGCTGCACCCTTCAACTGATCAAACAGATCATCAATGTGAGGCAATGGATATCTGTTCTTTATTGTCACCTTATTCAATTGTCGGTGTCGCAAGGTGTTTTGCGGTCGCCTAAACGAACCCTCACCGAAGTGGGAAAGAGTGAGGAGTCGCCACCTTAGTTTTGAGGGAAACTAAAGAAAACCATTTGTGAAAATAGATTGAAATGAAACCACTTCAAGACAGAGATTCTAGGTTTGGGGTCCATAAACGGGTGGGGAAGGTGTTAGGCACCCCACCTCGTCCCTTAATAAGGGTAAGTAGATTTAATTTTGCATTAGTTAGGAGGGCTTGAATGGACATGTTGATCCTTTTGATTAAAGGAACATTTGATTTTTCACTAAATTTGGATCACCCAGATACATAAGTAAATGAGACAACCTTAGTGAGTTACTGTTGTATGTTAATTTTATTTGAAAGGAATATTTAATTTAAGAATTGGATAATAACTCTTCTCTGAACTCTTTACTAAAATTCTGAGTTGAGACCGGATAAGAACTCTACTCTGAACTCTTTAATATTTATTAAAATTCTGAGTTGAGACCGGATAAGAACTCTCCTCCGATCTCTATTTAATATTTATTAAAATTTTGAGTTGAGACCAGATAAGAACGCTCTTCCGATCTCTATTAAGTATTTATTTTTAATTTTGAGTTGAGACCGGATAAGAACTCTCTTTCGATCTCTATTAAGTATTTATTTTAAATTTTGAGTTGAGACCGGATAAGAACTCTCCTCCGATCTCTATTAAGTATTTATTTTAAAATTTTGAGTTGAGACCGGATAAGAACTCTCTTCCGATCTCTATTAAGTATTTATTTTAAATTTTGAGTTGAGACCGGATAAGAACTCTCCTCCGATCTCTATTAAGTATTTATTTTAAAATTTGGAGTTGAGACCGGATAAGAACTCTCCTCCGATCTCTATTAAATTAACAGGAACCTGAATGGGATCTTTCCGATCTCCCGAATTTTAATTTCAGCTACATGTCATAAGGACCTAAAGCTAAGGATTCTGGCGTTCAAAGGTGCTGGGGATAAGGCTTCTTTTAACTAATTGGTATTTTGTGACTAAATAAGGGAAGACGGTCTGAATTTTGCTGACCTCCCCTAAGGTCATTTTACCAGTATCCTATCTGTACCCTTTTATTTATCTGGGTTTTGATTTTTATTCCGCCTTATGGCATTATGCTGGATCGCCTCCCATGTCAGCCTAGTGATTCAATTTTGCTATTTCCCTGACGTGTTATTTAGACCTTCTTTTTTTCAAAGAGACACTTTAAACACAGTTACCTACATTTTGTCTAGCTGCTTTTACGTAACTCGGGGCTAGATGACTTGTGTTCAGAAATAATAAAGATTAACGAAAGTGTGGGTTAGCCAACACGGGAGTAAACTAGAGCATATCTTTCCTTTGTATTTTTAGCGTGACATGAACTTAAAGAAAACAACAGGCATAAGAAAAAGAACAAAGTAAATACGTGAAATGAGAACTAGACTTAATAAAATGACAATATTAACACTGACCTGTAGGGAGTCGAGTCTATTGAACTTAACTACAGAATCGCAAAAGGTAGCAAGATTGCAGGTTGGCAGCCGGAGGACTATGATTTGCCTCGAAATGAAGTACTCTTTGTTAAAATGTAAACAGGTCAAAATAACCAAGCTTGAGTGGAGTTGAGCTTAGACAATGTGAATGGAAACAAAGACAGAAAGTGAGAGTGCCACAGGATAATGAACGAACTGAAAATGAACAATTTCAGTATTCAAGAATCTCTTTTGCAAGAAAACACTTCAGAAAACTAGTTTCAAAAGTTTTTTCTATGAAAACTCCAAAAAAAATAGTAGAGTAACAAACTGAATTAAGTTTCAGAGCTATTCTACTATAGTTACTGCCTCTTGTCTATATATTTTTTTTAGTCCCTTTGAACAGTTTTCAGGCAGGTATTTATAGGAATCGGGTGCTCCCCATGAAGGGTCAGGATTTATTTTGAGGGAGATGGAGGGTCTGGATTTTGAAGGACATGATCGGATGCTTGAGAATTAAAGAGAACCAAAATGAACGGCTGAGATTATTCTTCAGAATATTCATCCTTTTCTTCTTTCAATCGGACGGTCTCAAATCCTCGTGTCAGGAGTGATCTGAGGGCCAAGAGCGAAAGACGCTGGTCTTGTCGTCTTGTCTCTTGATCCAAGGGTTCCGGGTTTGTCCTTACAAGTGAGATCAACGGTGGAGATTGGGATGTACAGGACTGTCATGACATACCCTGGCACCTGTCAGCATTGCGGGTGATTCTTAGGCGTGCGGTGGAGATCTCGTCTGCCACGCTTTAAATACCTCAGCTCTGATTCTGACGACGGTTATTTGGGATTTGTCTTATTCCTTTTGCCTTCCGATCCCTCCCACGCTCCTATTCCGATCTCTCATGCTGATCTCCCATCTTCTGATCTCTAGAGATCGCCCAAACGATGTAATCCGATCTTTTGGAAATAAAAGTCAATTATCATCTTATTATTATTGCACTGATTATTTTCCGATCTCTGATGTGTTTATCCGATCTGGTTCCTAACTGAACAACCCTTAACTGATCCGCAATTCGAAACATTTATCTTAATATGCCGATCTCTAATTAGCCGTTCTCTTTATGGAATTTGAGAGACGTGTCAGAACAGCTGGCGAATCCCGTTAACCGATGCATTGCCTGGGACATCGTGAGCATTAAATGCTCGAACGAGTATAAATAGGGGTAGGGGTTAGCCAGTTTCTTACTTATGCCATTTTCTGTCTCTCGCAAGCAATTCCAAAACTCTCCCGATTTTCAAGCTCTTCCGACTCCGTTCAAGCTCCGGTAAGGGTTTTAATCCTTCTTTTAGCTTTAAGTTCTTTGTTTTCCTTAAAAATGAGCGGCGCCGAAGGTCAGAGAGCGGCAAGCCCACCTTCCGTCCATGTTTCATGGTCGTCTGATGAAGAAGAGGTGGTCGGGCCGAGCGCACAACCAGAACCTTCTAGGGTCTCCGTTCCAGCTCGGGGGCAAACCGCACCATCGAGGCTTGTACCTTCCTCAGGGAGGGAGAATCTTCCTATGGACGAGCTGCCATCGATCTTGCAAGAAACCGATCTGCAGTCATTTAGCCAGGAGTACAACATAGAGCCCGATTCATATGAACTTATCCGGTGTCACGGCGATCACCGAGCCGATCACTCCTTTGAAGAGAATGACATGGTTATGGTGTACGAGGAACAGTTAAAGGCCAGTCTTCGATTCCCTCTGGACGACTTCTTCAAGGAGGTCCTAAAATTTCACCGAGTGTGCATTGCCCAAATTCACCCTAACTCGTGGCGGATCTTGGTAGCCTTCCGAGGCTTGTGCCGAGCTAAGGGAATCAGACCTACGGCTAAGGTGTTCGTTGAACTGCACAGGCTAACTCGCCGAAAGGACTGTGACACCCCTTACCCGTGTACAGTATACCCGAGTAAGTAATGCCACACGGTGTACTGGCACACTCTAATATACCTTACTTAATTTGTGTCATGCTTTTGAAGTTAATTTATGAAATATGATTTATTTTAACTATTTATCAAAAGTATCATTCATTTAAGGTTCCGAAAATTTTAAAGAAAATCCGGCGGAGTACCGGCTAAAAATAGAGAAAACAGTTCTTCGGAACCTGTTAAAAACACTTCCAATATACTATTTCATTCATTCTCAACTCCAATATCATCAATAAAACTCAATATCAATATCTCAATAATTTGTCAATTTCAGGTCTCAACAACCTTTTCATTTCTCAAAACATCCCTTTCTCAGGGTTCTCATATATAAACAACCATTAAATGCTCAATTTAATACCATACATGACCATAAATCTTTATTATTTACATGAACCTCAAAATACATTACATAAATCCCAAATACATATGAGAAAATAAAAAGTTAATTACAAAATGACAAAATGACATCTAGTGTCCTACCAATGCACTGCAGGTGACGAGGTGACACGGACACTGAGCAGAACTGCCGGATGGACTCACCCAGTCTGAGGTCTACTGGGCTCACAATCAGGATCTCCAGTACCTACGCGTGGCAAAAGCAACGCGCTAAGCAATAATGCTTAGTGGTGCAATAATAAAATAAAAGAAAATAGCAAGAAAACAAATATATAGTGAATGTGTATGATTCATTTGTTTGGTATGGTTATATATACATTAATTCAGTAACTTGGTTCATTTCATTCATTTGGTTGCCCAAGTAACCTACACTAGGCGACTGGACTGGATAACGGGTAAACTGGCACTGGGTACCTAGTACCTCTGGCCGTCACACCATCGGACACATATGTATCTCCCGGAGTGCAACAGCTAACAATGTCAGAATAATATCAGGCACAAGGCCAAGTCTCAATACAAAGTCAGAATGGCTAAAAGCCATGAAATCACAGAATGGCATTTTTGACATGTGCAGTACTGCTAACTGAACCCTATTGGCATGCCAAACTATCCAAACCAATCTTGTTAGGTATACTAGGGCATTTGAAACTCTTAAATTTGTCAATTTGTGAATTTCAACTTTTTTTAGTGTCACTATTCATCATTGGTCAACAAAAATGTTGACTTTTGGAATAAAAATGTGTACATTGCCTTTGGCACTCCGAACATACCACATTTGGTGTTTAAAACTTGTTGGCATTAAGTGTTAATACCATTTCAAAGTTTAACCCACACAAGCAGAAAATTTCAGTTTTGGTAAGTCAACTTTACTGTTCCATTGGATACTGTTACTGTTGGAATTTGAAGAAATGTAAAACATGAAAGTTGTTCCTTATTTTGTCTAGTTGAATTTCCTTTTTTGAATCACTCCATTTGGAGTTTTGCAGCTCCAGATATGGCTCAAAAACCCAAGCTATCCGGATATGCATTCTGCAGAAATTTACCATATCTACAGTGCATGAACAGTAACTTGAGTCACTTGGTTAAATGGGTTCTGGCCATAATTTGGGGTAGGTTCCTTCATGAAAGTTGTTTGTCTATGTCTTAACTTGTTGCTGTAAACATTTCAGGCCAATTGACCAAATCTACAGTGAGTTATGGCCAAATGAACAGTTACTGTTCATTTGGCAAATTCTGCAGAATTCAGTGCAGGGTATCCGGATTGTGGCTGAGTTTTGACCCTTTTGCTTTGGTCTTTTGGGCATGGTTTCTTCAGCAAAAATGTGCCATTATAAGCCTAGTTTCATGTCCAATTAGCCAAACACCAATTGGACAAACACAGCCCAAGTTATGGCTGTGCAAAGGGACTGAAATTTCAGTCCCTATGCTGCTGTCCATAGGGCAGCCTGCAACCTCACCTTGCCATAGTATTTTTCAGTCCCATTTATGGTCAACACATCTAAAATGGTCACTAATTGACCATTACAATGTGCCCTAACAATTTCCTAAGCCAATTCACACTTTCACCTTTCCAAACCCTAAGGTTCAAATCAATTTATCCATAAACCTCAATTTAACACTCTAGTTCAACATCTATGTAAATATATAGCTTAAACATAATCTCCAATTCATGTTAAGTCCATTAAAACCATCAAAACACTCCCTTATTCTTCCTCCCTTAGGGCTGCCGAAATTGAAGGCATGCATAAGTATAAATTCTATTCATTTAAGTTACCAATTCTTGCTCACTTAAAGGCTTTAACATGGAATAAAGGTGATTTGAGTATTTATGTGCACTAACCTTGTTTGGGCAGATTTTTCCAAGCCTCTAAACCTCAATTTCCTTCCTCTTGTTGGCTGCCAAGAGCTTGTTTAAGATATGGGGTAAGATTTTAATGAAGAGAGGTTAGAGAAATAGGGTGGAAGTGAGGAAAATCTAAAGCTTGAAAAAGCTTCCATGGAAGGTGGCCATGGCTAGGTTTCGGCTGGCTTTTTGGGAGAGGATGGCTGCTGCAATTTATGTCTTAATTTGGTCTTCTTTTATGTCTTTTATTAGTTTGGTCAAATGGGAGCTTAATGGTGATTGGTTGGTAATCTTGAATGACATCACTTTGATGTCATAAATTGGCATTTGTTGCATTTTTCTTTCCTTTCCTCCACTACTTATTTTCAATTTAATTTCTAGCAATATTTCTTCATATTTTATGTCATATTAATTATTTACTCAACTGGACAAGTCGGCCAAAAATCACCTCGGAAGGCGAAATGACCAAAATGCCCTCCGTTTGGCTTAACGGGTCAAAATTGGCTGTACCGATTGAAAAATTTTTCTAGGTATTTTCTTGGCATTCTAATGCCATTGGAACCTCAATGACCCTTCTGTGGAGTCCCAAAAATTATTTTACAATTTTTCCCCCGGTGCTAGGGCTCCTCGTTGCGAGAACCGCAACTTCCCTCCGGTTACCCCTCGCTTGGGCACCGGCTCGTTTGACTTGGTTGTATTTTATTTCTAAAATTTTTACTAAGTGTTTCTTATTAATATTTGAGTAAATTTTGGTCCCTCACTTAAGTTTAATTATTTTTCCGGACGTTCTAGCTGTCCGAACCGACACCGGTCACCGGAACAGTAGAATGTACGGAGTGGTTACCGGGAGGGTGTTACAACTCTTCCCCTCTAATTTAAATTTCGTCCTCGAAATTTACCTGATGCAAACAGTTGAGGGAACTGTTGCCTCATCGTCTCTTCACTTTCCCAAGTTGCTTCCTCGGTGTTGTGGTGCCTCCAAAGCACTTTCACCAATGGAATCTGTTTGTTCCTCAACTCTTTCACTTCCCGAGCTAGGATCCGTAGAGGTTCTTCTTCATATGTCAAATCCGGCCGTATTTCAATTTCTTCTCTGGAGATGACATGTGAAGGATCTGAGCGGTATCTCCTGAGCATGGATACGTGAAACACATTATGGATCTTGTCCACTACGGTGGTAAAGCTAGCCTATAGGCTCTTTGGACCCACACGTTCAATGACTTCATATGGGCCAATGAACCTAGGGCTTAACTTACCTTTCCTTCCAAACCTCAATACTTTCTTCCATGGTGACACCTTGAGGAACACCTTGTCGCCAACCACATATTCTATTTCTTTTCTCTTCAGGTCGGCATAAGATTTACATGCATTCCGAGGCAACCTTCAAGTTGGCTTTGATTAGTTTCACTTTCTCCTCGATCTGTTTCACAGTGTCAGCCCTACCGCTTGTCTTCGCCCAATTCAGTCCAGCACACTGGAGTTCTACATTTTCTCCCATACAGTGCTTCATACGGAGCCATTTGGATACTAGCTTGGTAGCTATTGTTGTATGCGAATTCTGCCAGTGGAAGATATCTATCCCAACTTCCCTCAAACTCAATGACACAACTCCTCAGCATATCCTCAAGGACCTGATAAGTATTTCACATTATTGTTATCATTTCAATTCAATATTTGTATCAATTTCATGGGTTTCAATTTTTTTACCTGGATTACTCTTTCTGATTGCCCATCCGTCTGAGGATGGAAAGCTGTGCTGAAATGGAGTTGTGTACCCAAGGATTCATGCAACTTCTTCCAAAATCTCGATGTAAACCTTGGGTTTCAGTCAGATATGATGGAAAGTGGAATTCCATGCAGTCTAACTATCTCACTGATATACAATTCTGCTAACTTCTCCAGTGAATAGTCAGTCCTAACTGGCAGAAAGTGTGCTGACTTTGTCAATCTATCAACTATCACCCATGCTGCATCATGTTTCTTCCGGGTGAGAGGTAGACCACTTACAAAATCCATGGTGACCCGATCCCATTTCCATTCAGGTATGCGTATAGGCTGTAGCAAACCTGATGGAACTTGATGTTCTGCCTTGACTTGCTGACATGTCAAGCATTTAGTCACATAGTCAGCTATGTCCTTTTTCATACCAGGCCACCAATACTGAAGCTTCAGATCATGATACATCTTTGTACTTCCTGGGTGCATAGCATATACACTAGTGTGTGCCTCTTTTAGAATACTAGCTTTCAATTCCCATCATCCGTACACAGTCTTCCTTTGTAGTACAGGCACCCATCTGCTTTCACCACATAATCAGTTGCTTTTCCCTCTGAGATCTTGCTCATAATAGCCATTAACTTTTCATCTATCTTTTGCCCATCTAATATCTGGTGTAGCAGGTTTGGCCTCACTTGCAACTCAGCCAAAATAGCTCCATCTCGAACCAAAGTTAGACGGGCATTCAATGATCTCAAAGCTATCATGGATTTTCTGCTCAAAGTATCAGCAACTACATTTGCCTTCCCAGGATGGTAGTCAATTACACAGTCATAATCCTTCAGGAACTCAATCCATCGCCTCTGTCTAAGGTTGAGCTCCTTCTGGGTTGGCAAGTATTTCAGGCTTTTGTGGTCTGTGTAAATATAGCACTTTTCCCCATACAAGTAATGCCTCCATATCTTCAGTGCGAAGATAATTGCTGCAAGCTCTAGATCATGGGTAGGGTAGTTCTGTTCATGTGGCCTTAGCTGTCTAGAAGCATAGGCGATCACTTTCCCCTCTTGCATCAATACACACCCTAACCCATTATGTGAGGCATCACTATAGACCACAAAGTCCTTTCCGGACACTGGCTGTGTTAACACTGGTGCCTCTGTCAACATAGCCTTCAATTTCTCAAAACTGTGCGACACTTGTCATTCCCCAAACTGACATTCTTGTGTAACAACTTGGTCATTGGAGCAGCTATTAGGGAAAATCCCTTCACAAATCTTCTGTAATACCCAGCTAGCCCCAAGAAGCTTCTGACCTCAGTTGTGTTTCTAGGAGGCTTCCATTCCATCACTGCTTCTATCTTCTTGGGATCCACCCTAATCCCATCAGCTGACACTATGTGTCCAAGGAATGCAATCTCATTCAGCCAAAAGTCACACTTGGACAACTTAGGATACAGCTTCTTTTCTTTTAGGGTTTGCAGAACAATCCTCAAATGCTCATCATGTTCTTCCCTGGTCTTGGAATACACCAAAATATCATCAATAAAGACCACTACGAACCGATCTAAGTGTGGATGGAAGATACGGTTCATAAGGTCCATGAATGCCACTGGTGCATTTGTTAAGCCAAAGGGCATCACTAGAAACTCATAATGCCCATACCGGGTCCTGAATGCAGTCTTTGGCACATCTACATCCTTTACCCTCAGCTGATGATACCCTGATCTGAGATCAATCTTGGAAAATACTCCTGCTCCCTTCAACTAATCAAACAGATCATCAATTCTAGGTAACGGATACTTGTTCTTCACAATCACTTTATTCAACTGTCGGTAATCAATACATAGCCTCAAAGTCCCATCCTTCTTCTTTACAAACAGCACTGGAGCTCCCCATGGTGACACACTGGGGCGTATAAACCCCTTATCAAGCAACTCTTGCAACTGAGTTTTCAACTCCCTCAATTCAGTAGGTGCCATCCTATAAGGAGCAATGGAAATGGGTGCTGTACCCGACAATGTCTCAATAGCAAATTCAACTTCCCTTTCTGGTGGCAAACCAGGCAACTCTTCAGGAAATACTTCTGGGAAGTCTCTCACTGTGGGTATGTCACTCAAGTTTGGCTTAGCCTGCCTAGTATCCACCACATGTGCTAGGTAGGCTTCACAGCCTTTTCTCATCATTCTTCTTGCAACTGTGGCTGAGATGACATTGGACAAGAAATCTGTCCTTTCCCCCACAACTGTGATCTCATTACCCTCTAAAGTTTTTAGAGAAATTCTCTTCAATTTGCAATCAACCATTGCCTGATGACGTGACAACCAGTCCATTCCCAAAATCACGTCAAACTCATGGAAAGGCAACTCAATCAAGTCTGCCAAGAATTCATACCCCTGAATCCTTAAAGGGCAACCCTTGTATACTTTGTTCACTACCACACTGTGGCCCAATGGATTAGTGACCAGAATGTCTTGGTCACTCTCCCCTACCAGTATCCCCCTTTCTACGGGTAGATTGATGCAGATGTATGAATGGGTGGATCCTGGATCCACTAATGCATGCACAGGTGTAGTGTAGAGGAAGAACGTACCCCTGATGACGTCCAGGGCATCTTGCTCCTCCTGAGCTCTCAAGGCATAATTTACGGCGGGTGGTGCATTATCGGCCTCTCTGTGGCTCGGATGTAGGCCTGCGAGATGGTCCCACGGCAGATTTACGGACCTTCTACCCCTTGGTGGTGCGGGAGCGGTCACATGCGCTTGTGTTGGAGCAGCAGTAGTAGTTCTGCGTGGACAGTTCCTTAACTGATGCTCTGTTGACCCACACCTCAAGCAAGCACCAGTCACTCTCCAACACTCCCCCTTATGCCATTTCAGGCAATGCGGACATGCAGAAGATGCTGGGGCTGGTCCCCTGAACCCCATCCCTGGAGAGCTGCCCACTGATGGTGTGGACTGACCTCTCCTAGGGGTGAGCGTGGCTGAGCCCACAGGGTGACCACGACCACGTGGTGAGCTGAACATTGTGCGGGAGGACCCTTGAACTTCTTCCCGATGCAGAGGCTGAACTCGTGACCGGTCCCTCTTCTGCTGTCTCTCTCTTCTAGTCCACTCACTAATTCTCACTTTTTCAACCTTTATGGCAGCTTCCACTAACTTGGTAAATTCTGTGATTCCCAAGGCAGTGAGCTGAATCTTGATGTTGTCATTTAGTCCCTCTTCAAATCTCTTGCATCTTTCAGCTTCATTAGGGACTATCTCCCTTCCATATCGGCTCAATCGGACAAATTCCTTCTCATATTCAGCCACGGACAATTGTCTCTGCCTCAGGTTAATAAATTCTCTTCTTCTCTCTTCCAGATATACAGTACCCACATACTTCTTCTTGAACTCAAAGAGAAAGAAATCCCAAGTTACAGCTTCTGGCTGCACTTCACTGGACACAGTGTCCCACCACTCATATGCATCGTCTTGCAGTAAAGAGATAGCAGCTTCTAGATTTTGCTCAGGGGTGCAGTGGAGTTGTTTCAAGACTCTGCCTGTTCTGTTCAACCAATTCTCGGCTGCAACAGAGTCATCTTCTCTCTTACCATAGAAGTCCACAGCTCCAAACTTCCTTAGTCTTTCCAGGTGTGATTTCTGCTGTGGAGCTGGTGGTGGTGGTGGTGCTGGCATTACCCGGCCATTTTTCTAAAAAATTAGGCCATTTGTTGGAACATGGCTGTGGAGGTGGCGAGCTCTGCTTGAGTGGCGGAGGCATTCTCTCATGCCCCAGTCTCATTCTTTGCGGTGGAGCATGACTCTCCACTTCCTCCTTAATGGCTCTCTGAGATGAAGGGTCCATATCCTATTCAAAATAAGAAGGATAAACAGATCTGCGTTAGTGTCACCTCGACTCTTACAAATGCAATGCATGGTATGGACTCAATCTAGGCCCAGAAACGCCTAAACCAGGCTCTGATACCACTAAATGTGACACCCCTTACCCGTGTACAGTATACCCGAGTAAGTAATGCCACACGGTGTACTGGCACACTCTAATATACCTTACTTAATTTGTGTCATGCTTTTGAAGTTAATTTATGAAATATGATTTATTTTAACTATTTATCAAAAGTATCATTCATTTAAGGTTCCGAAAATTTTAAAGAAAATCCGGCGGAGTACCGGCTAAAAATGGAGAAAACAGTTCTTCGGAACCTGTTAAAAACACTTCCAATATACTATTTCATTCATTCTCAACTCCAATATCATCAATAAAACTCAATATCAATATCTCAATAATTTGTCAATTTCAGGTCTCAACAACCTTTTCATTTCTCAAAACATCCCTTTCTCAGGGTTCTCATATATAAACAACCATTAAATGCTCAATTTAATACCATACATGACCATAAATCTTTATTATTTACATGAACCTCAAAATACATTACATAAATCCCAAATACATATGAGAAAATAAAAAGTTAATTATAAAATGACAAAATGACATCTAGTGTCCTACCAATGCACTGCAGGTGACGAGGTGACACGGACACTGAGCAGAACTGCCGGATGGACTCACCCGATCCCGAGGTCTCACGGGCTCGCGATCGGGATCTCCAGTACCTACGCGTGGCAAAAGCAACGCGCTAAGCAATAATGCTTAGTGGTGCAATAATAAAATAAAAGAAAATAGCAAGAAAACAAATATATAGTGAATGTGTATGATTCATTTGTTTGGTATGGTTATATATACATTAATTCAGTAACTTGGTTCATTTCATTCATTTGGTTGCCCAAGTAACCTACACTAGGCGACTGGACTGGATAACGGGTAAACTGGCACTGGGTACCTAGTACCTCTGGCCGTCACACCATCGGACACGTATGTATCTCCCGGTGTGCAACAGAACAGCTAACAAGCTGTAAATAATATCAGGCACAAGGCCAAGTCTCAATACAAAGTCAGAATGGCTAAAAGCCATGAAATCACAGAATGGCATTTTTGCCATGTGCAGTACTGCTAACTGAACCCTATTGGCATGCCAAACTATCCAAACCAATCTTGTTAGGTATACTAGGGCATTTGAAACTCTTAAATTTGTCAATTTGTGAATTTCAACTTTTTTGGTGTCACTATTCATCATTGGTCAACAAAAATGTTGACTTTTGGAATAAAAATGTGTACATTGCCTTTGGCACTCCGAACATACCACATTTGGTGTTTAAAACTTGTTGGCATTAAGTACTAATACCATTTCAAAGTTTAACCCACACAAGCAGAAAATTTCAGTTTTGGTGAGTCAACTTTACTGTTCCATTGGACACTGTTACTGTTGGAATTTGAAGAAATGTAAAACATGAAAGTTGTTCCTTATTTTGTCTAGTTGAATTTCCTTTTTTGAATCACTCCATTTGGAGTTTTGTAGCTCTAGATATGGCTCAAAAACCCAAGCTGTCCGGATATGCATTCTGCAGAAATTTACCATATCTACAGTGCATGAACAGTAACTTGAGTCACTTGGTAAAATGGGTTCTGGCCATAATTTGGGGTAGGTTCCTTCATGAAAGTTGTTTGTCTCTGTCTTAACTTGTTGCTGTAAAAATTTCAGGCCAATTGACCAAATCTACAGTGAGTTATGGCCAAATGAACAGTTACTGTTCATTTGGCAAATTCTGCAGAATTCAGTGCAGGGTATCCGGATTGTGGCTGAGTTTTGACCCTTTTGCTTTGGTCTTTTGGGCATGGTTTCTGCAGCAAAAATGTGCCATTATAAGCCTAGTTTTATGTCCAATTGGCCAAACACCAATTGGACTAACACAGCCCAAGTTATGGCTGTGCAAAGGGACTGAAATTTCAGTCCCTATGCTGCTGTCCATAGGGCAGCCTGCAACCTCACCTTGCCATAGTATTTTTCAGTCCCATTTATGGTCAACACATCTAAAATGGTCACTAATTGACCATTACAATGTGCCCTAACAATTTCCTAAGCCAATTCACACTTTCACCTTTCCAAACCCTATGGTTCAAATCAATTTATCCATAAACCTCAATTTAACACTCTAGTTCAACATCTATGTAAATATATAGCTTAAACATAATCTCCAATTCATGTTAAGTCCATTAAAACCATGAAAACACTCCCTTATTCTTCCTCCCTTAGGGCTGCCGAAATTGAAGGCATGCATAAGTATAAATTCCATTCACTTAAGTTACCAATTCTTGCTCACTTAAAGGCTTTAACATGGAATAAAGGTGATTTGAGTATTTATGTGCACTAACCTTGTTTGGGCAGATTTTTCCAAGCCTCTAAACCTCAATTTCCTTCCTCTTGTTGGCTGCCAAGAGCTTGTTTAAGATATGGGGTAAGGTTTTAATGAAGAGAGGTTAGAGAAATAGGGTGGAAGTGAGGAAAATCTAAAGCTTGAAAAAGCTTCCATGGAAGGTGGCCATGGCTAGGTTTCGGCTGGCTTTTTGGGAGAGGATGGCTGCTGCAATTTATGTCTTAATTTGGTCTTCTTTTATGTCTTTTATTAGTTTGGTCAAATGGGAGCTTAATGGTGATTGGTTGGTAATCTTGAATGACATCACTTTGATGTCATAAATTGGCATTTGTTGCATTTTTCTTTCCTTTCCTCCACTACTTATTTTCAATTTAATTTCTAGCAATATTTCTTCATATTTTATGTCATATTAATTATTTACTCAACTGGACAAGTCAGCCAAAAATCACCTCGGAAGGCGAAATGACCAAAATGCCCTCCGTTTGGCTTAACGGGTCAAAATTGGCTGTACCGATTGAAAAATTTTTCTAGGTATTTTCTTGGCATTCTAATGCCATGGGAACCTCAATGACCCTTCTCTGGAGTCCCAAAAATTATTTTACAATTTTTCCCCCGGGTCTAGGGCTCCTCGTTGCGAGAACCGTAACTTCCCTCCGGTTACCCCTCGCTTGGGCACCGGCTCGTTTGACTTGGTTGTATTTTATTTCTAAAATTTTTACTAAGTGTTTCTTATTAATATTTGAGTAAATTTTGGTCCCTCACTTAAGTTTAATTATTTTTCCGGACGTTCTAGCTGTCCGGACCGACACCGGTCACCGGAACAGTAGAATGTACGGAGTGGTTACCGGGAGGGTGTTACAAGGACGATGAGCACTGGTTCTTTCAGGCGAAGCCTCATTGCGGGCTCTTCACCGATCTGCCCTCCTCCCTTAAGAATTGGAAGAACCGTTTCTTCATTCTGAGGAGCAAAAATCTGACACCTTGAGGACTTCCCCGTAGTTTGGTGGCACGAGGCCCTTGATTCCGAAGCGTATTACGCTGAACAAGGAGGAAAGCCTAATAGTTATGGAGCTGAAGAATCAAGCTGCCACTCAAAAGTACTCCTGTTTAGATGTGGTGACTGCCGAGCTGCATCATTGGACGATGGAGTTGATCACGGGCGAAAAGTGCGGGCTTCAGCTCTCTGATCTTGGCATCGGTATTTTCTATTTCTCCGATCTTTGGACCTTAGCGATCTCACTGACCTCTTTTTTGTGCAGGTATAGCGGGTGGTGAAGGTTCCAGGAAGTGGAAGAAGGAGAGAGAGATTTCCCGAAAAATAAAGGAGATGAAGCGTTCGGCACTACTTCAAACACCCGGCCATGAACCTGGGGAGATACAAGGGGACCCGCCCCGACCTTCGGGGTCTCCGATCACAGAAGCTGTCCGATCTCCTCCTCAACGGGAAGAGCCGCCTCCACCTCCTCCAGTTGCTCCAAGCACAGAAGGGGGTCGTTCTCGACCTCCTACGAGGCCCCCTTCTCGTGGCGCTCAAGTGCTGATTGCTTCCCTGGAGAACAACCGGACTGTTCGGGAGAACCTCAATTTTGCCAAAGTTTTGGGTCTTCCATCTGCCTTCAGGAGGATCGGGACAGACTGTCTCCGGACAATCTTGACGACATCCTAACCCGATCCATGAGTCTGAATGTAGAGTGCTTGGTGAACTAGCACATAGTCCTGGAAAAGGCGCACCGCCTGGGTAAGGATGTGAAACCCCTTACCCGACTACAGTGTAGCCGAGCAAGCATTGCCACTCCGTGTGCCGGAGCACTCTATTTTATCTTAATTCATTTTTATCATAGTTTTGAATATAACTTGTGAAATATAATTCATTTTAAGCCATTTATTGAAATTTTTATTTATTTGAGGTTCCGAAAATTTTAAAGAAAATCCGGCAGAATACCGGCTAAAAATGGAGAAAACCGTTCTTCGGAACCTGTGAAAAACACTTTCTATATTCATATTCAATCATCTCAATTCCATTTATCAAAATCTCAACATTTTTCAACCATTCATTTCTCAATCATTCATCACATGTGATAATCATATATAAATTACAGATACACATTCACTTTTCCTTTCACAAACACAATTTTCTTAACAATTTCTCTATTTGTCATTCATTCATTTCACATCATCATTAGACTCAAATCATAAATAAATTCTCACATGTGATTTATAATCACAATTTACAAGTGCTTACATTAATACAAAATTATATTACATTTTTTCAAATACATATGATAAAATAAGAGTTCAATTACCAAATTTACAAAAATCTCAAAATACAAAATGGGACCTAGTGTCCTACCAATGCACTGTAGTCTGTGAGGTGACACGGACGCTATGCAGAACTGTGAACTGCCTTACCGAATTTGTGGTCTACTGGGCCCTCTGTCCAAATCTTCAGTACCTACGCGTTGCAAAAGCGACGCGCTAAGCATAAAGCTTAGTGGTGCTAATAATACAAGAAAATATAATATGCAAATAAAAATCATAATTTCTTAGCCATTGTGTTCATAAGAACTGAATAATTACCAACTTAATGTTTAGTCGAGGGCTAATTACGTTTTATGATATTAACTTCTTCATGCATTTTGTTAATTATTTTCTTCATGATCTTGAGTTTCTTTGTATTCTATCATAATCATTCCTGATATTTAATTTTCGTATTTTCTTTAACAATTAGTTCAATTACACTTATACTTTTCCATTCATTTGGTTGCCCAAGTAACCTATACTGGACGACTGGACTGGATAACGGGTCGTTGGCCTTTGGACACCATGATTGCCTCGGGCCGTCATACCATGGGACGCAGAACGTCAACCACGTATGCAGTCAGTATGGCTAAAAAGCCATGATATCACATAATCGGCATAAAAGCCATGAATACGGGCATAAAAGCCATGAATACGGGCATAAAGCCATGAATACAGGCATAAAGCCTTTCGCAATACTGCTAAAACAATACCCTATTGGCATGCCAAACTATCCAATTCAATCTTGTTAGGTATACTAGGGCATTTGATACTTTAAAATTCTTCAATCTTTGAATTTCAACTTTTGGTGTCACTATTCATTTCATTGGTCAACAAGAAAGTTGACTTTTGCATAGAAAGTAGGTACATTGACTTTGGCACTTCAAACATACCACATTTTTCATTTAAAACTTGTTGGAAGTGATTACCATTACCATTTCTAGGCTTAAACCAAGGGAAATAAAATTTTCGGTTTTTGAAGCTTAACTTTACTATTCCATTAAGCACTGTTACAGTAGGAATTTGAGGAAATGGTAAACATGAAAGTTATTCCTTATTTTGTCTAGTTGAATTTCTTTTTTTGAATCACTCCATTTGGAGTTTTGTAGCTCAAGTTATGGCTAAAATAAGTTTACTGTTCACGGGTACTGTTCCTGCTGAAATTTTGGGTTTTGGCAAATTTTGGTCCAAATTTGGTCAGTAATTTGACCAAGTTAAGTTCATAATTTGGTCTAACTTTCTTCATATGAAATGTTCTACCATTCCTTAGGTTTCCATCGGTTCAAGAATTGCCTAAATCCGAGTTTTCTAGAGAGAGTTATAGCCATCCAAACATTACTGTTCAAATGTAAATCTGCAGAGTTGCAGGTTTGATAACTCAACTTTGTTCAATAATTTGAATGGGTTAATGGCATAATTTGGGGTAGGTTTCTTCATGAAAGTTGTTTTTATATATCCTATCTTGTTTCTGTAAAAATTTCAGGTCAATTTGACCACTCTACAGTGAGTTATGGCCAAATGAACAGTTACTGTTCATTTGGTCATTCTGCAGGGGCTATTTGCAGGGTATCCAGATTGGGGCCAACTTTTGGTCCACTTTATTTGGTCTTTTGGGCATGGTTTCTTCAGCAAAAATGTGCCATTATAAGCCTAGTTTCATGTCCAATTGGCCAAACACCAATTGAACCTACACAGCCAAAGATATGGCAGTCCAAGTGGACTGAAATCTCACCACCTGCTTTGCACTCATTGGGCGACTGCCCATTCCACTTTGCCATGCAATAATTCACTCCTAATTATGGTCAACTTACCTCAAATGGTCACTAATTGACCATTAGAATGTTCTTTAACAATTTCATAAGCAAAGTCAAATTTTCACTCCTAAACCCTAGCTCAAAGTCATGGTTTTCACAATTTCTTTAGTTAACTCTTTCATTCTTTGTATATATATATGTATACACTTTAAACATAATCTCCAATTCACTCTAAGTCCATTAATACAATCAAACTCATTCCTTCCTAGGGCTGCTGAAAATTCAAGGGATGCATACACTTAACTTTTATTCATTTAATTTACAATTTCTCACTTATTTCAAGCTTCTAACATGGAATCAAAGAAGTATATATATAAGTAGGCACTAACCTCACTTTAACCTCTTGTAGGGCAGATTTCTCCAAGCTAAAACTTCACTTTTCTTCACTTTCTAGGCTGCCAAACACTTCCCAAGAGGTAGAGACAAGCTTTTAGTGAAGGGACTTAGGGTTTTATAGTGCAAATTCATGGGAAAATGGAAGTAATTAAAGAAAATTTCCATGGAGGGTTATGGAGGAGAGGATCACGTTTTGAAGAAGAAGATGGCTGCTTGTTTTTGGTCTTCCTTGGTCTTTATTTATCTCTTTTATTAATTAGTCAAATGGTTACTTAATTGTGATTGGTTATGGCTTTTAAATGACATCATCAAGATGTCATAAATTGCTTTTTATTTCATTTTCCTTTTCTTTTATCCAATACTCATTTCCAATTTCTTTTTTAGTAATGTTTATTCATATTTTATATCATATTAATTATTTACTTAACTGGACAAGTCGGCCAAAAATCACCTCTGAAGGCGAAATGACCAAAATGCCCTCCGTTTGGCTTAACGGGTCAAAATTGTCTGTACCGATTGAAAAATTTTTCTAAATATTTTCTTGGCATTCTAATGCCATAGGAACCTCAATGACCCTTCTCTGGAGTCCCAAAAATTATTTTATGAATTTTTTCCCGGGTCTAGGGCTCCTCGTTGCAAGAACCGCAACTTCCCTCTGGGTTACCCATCGCTTGGGCACCGGCTCGTGTGACTTAGTTGTATTTTATTTCTAAAATTTTTACTAAATTTTTCTTATCAATATTTGAGTTATTTATGGTTTCTCGCTTTAGTTTAAATATTTTTCCGGACGTTCTAGCTGCCCGGACCGACACCGGTCACTGGAACAGTAGACTGTACGGAGTTGCTATGGGGAGGGTGTTACAAAGGAGGTCGAGAAGAAGAGTCAAGAGGTGGCATCCCTCCAATCCCAACTCTCATCCGCTCAGGATTACATATCTCAAATTGAGGGGCAGATGAAGTACTATGAGAATAAGCTGGCCGAACAGACTCATATTCTGGCTGAAAGGGATCATGCTCTTAGAGAAGTCCAGGCGCTCCGGGCCAACGAAGCTGCTCAGGTCGCTCATCTTGCTGAGGAGCTTAAGGCAAAAGATGAAGAGATGGTGACAGGAATAGCCGGTGCCTATGTGAACGCTCACAAGGATCTCTTGGCCAAGCTCCAGAAGCGTTACCCGGATGAGGACTTCTCTTGGATGGCCGATCTGGCTCCCGAAGGCGAGGAGGAAAGCGAAGAGGAGGCCGAGGGTGAGAGAGAAAATGAGCAAAATGTAAATCAGGCTGGGGGTGATCCCCCAGCCGAATGACTTGTACAAATTTTTGAAATGAAATGAAGTGGAATGCCCTTTTTTTTATGAATGGTTATGATCGGAAAATTTCTAAATTATTAAACACTTGATTGTCTGAGTATGTTGAAATAACTGAAGATGATTATTAACCTAAGTGTGAGAGATCGGAAAACACAATGAGCATGAGATCGGTAGGGAAGAAATGCTGATCGGGACTTGATTAAAATTGGAAATTTGACTTGAACACTTAAGATCGGAATCCTCATTAAACCGGACCAAAACCTTAGCTCTTAAACTTTTGAAAGGGAGATCGGCAATAAAACTGGTAAGAAAAGATCTAGTGTCAGTTCACTTCGTTTATACTACAACGGGTCGGAGAGATCGGTGAGCAATTTAAAAGACTGGTAAGGATTTGACTGATGTGAGGACTATTGATTCAATTCTTTGAAGAGAGATCGGAAATGTGACTGTCTATCAAAGAGGGATCGGAAATGAGGTTAGCTGTCAAAAGGAGACTTAGTACTGGGGTCAGTTTCAAAGTTTTATTGATTTTGGGGATCGGCCAAAATATGGTGTCGACAGCTGCCCCTCTTTACATAATTTCTATTAAATGGAAAATTTCCCGTGTAGGAATTATGTAAAGATTCAGACTCATATTTTGGACAATTAGGTGTTCGAAGTTAAGGAGCTAAAGCACCCTTAAATTGGTGACCTAGAAATCGGCAACATAAGTTAAATTAAAATCAACTTGGATCAAGGAACCAAAGGTTGATAACAGGAAATTTAAATTGCTAGAAATTAAAATTGGCAGGAAATTTAAATTGCCGGAAATTAAAAATCAACTTAGATCAAGGAACCAGAGGTTGATAACAGGAAATTTAAATTGCAGGAAATTAAAATCAACTTAGATCAAGGAACCAGAGGTTGATAACTGGAAATTTAAACTGCAGGAAATTAAAATCAACTTAGATCAAGGAACCAGAGGTTGATAACAGGAAATTTAAATTGCAGGAAATTAAAAATCAACTTAGATCAAGGAACCAAATCAACTTAGATCAAGGAACCAGAGGTTGATAACAGGAAATTTAAATTGCAGGAAATTAAAATCAACTTAGATCAAGGAACCAGAGGTTGATAACAGGAAATTAAAATCAACTTAGATCAAGGAACCAGAGGTTGATAACGGGAAATTTAAACTGCAGGAAATTAAAATCAACTTAGATCAAGGAACCAGAGGTTGATAACAGGAAATTTAAACTGTAGGAAATTAAAATCAACTTAGATCAAGGAACCAGAGGTTGATAACAGGAAATTTAAACTGCAGGAAATTAAAATCAACTTAGATCAAGGAACCAGAGGTTGATAACAGGAAATTTAAACTGCAGGAAATTAAAAATCAACTTAGATCAAGGAACCAGAGGTTGATAATAGGAAATTTAAATTGCAGGAAATTAAAAATCAACTTAGATCAAGGAACTAGAGGTTGATAACAGGAAATTTAAATTGCAGGAAATTAAAATCAACTTAGATCAAGGAACCAGAGGTTGATAACAGGAAATTTAAATTGCAGGAAATTAAAAATTGCAGGAAATTAAAATCAACTTAGATCAAGGAACCAGAGGTTGATAACAGGAAATGTAAATTGCAGGAAATTAAAACCAACTTAGATCAAGGAACTAGAGGTTGATAACAGGAAATTTAAATTGCAGGAAATTAAAATCAATTTAGATCAAGGAACCAGAGGTTGATAACAGGAAATTTAAATTGCAGGAAATTAAAATCAGGAAATTTAAATTGCAGGAAATTAAAATCAACTTAGATCAAGGAACCAGAGGTTGATAACAGGAAATTTAAACTGCACTTACAAAGCAAGCCTAATCCGGACACAAGAAGTTCTTCCCCAATGAAGTGTACTTAACAGAATCCCGAAGGCCGATGATGAATGGAGGACGAGTCGCAAGACTTGACCTATGGCCTAATTTCTTCAAATGCCCCATTTCTGTTTTTTTCTTTCTCCCGAAAAGCGCCCTTGCGGGTTTTTACTTCCCCTTCGTCTATATGACTAGAAGTGCCCTTCCGGGTTTTTACCTCTAGTTTCTTTTTTTTTTTTTTTTTTTAGGTCATTCCCTGCAAATCTCATAGTAAAGTACGTGAGGTTATCAATTGTCAAATCTTAATCTTATGGCAAAAATTTTAACTGATTTAAATAGCGCATTAAATAAAGAGATTGAAGAAAGATAAATATAAGGGAAAGATAGAAACATGAGGGAATGAAGTGTGATTTTATTACGGTTTAATAAAAACAAGGAAGAAGTTTCAAAGAAGAAGGGTACAAGGATAGCTCTCACATATTCCCTGTGGCTGATTTTGAAATCTCTTAACTGCCATTATTTCAAGTTCTCTGAAGCCTCATGCCGTGACATTTTCCTCTTCATCCTGGTTTCATGCCCCCCATTCCTTATTTCTCCCTTTTTGTTCTCGGGATGCCCTTTCGGGTTCTCACCCCTAGGTTTTTTTTTTTTTTTTTTTTTTTTTTTGGGATAACTCACTTTTTCAGGATGCCCTTTCGGTTTTTCATCCTTCACACGTTTTACAGAAAGCGCCCCTTCGGGGTTTTCGCCTTCTTTCACACATTTTGCTAGGAGCGCCCTTTCGGGTTTTCACTCCTACCCTTTTTTTTTTTTTTTTTTCTTTTAGGCATAGTATTTCTTGACGGTGTCAGCATTCACAGGTCTCGGAAACTCTTCACCGTCCATGTGGGTCAAGATCAGGGCTCCTCCAGAAAATGCCTTTTTATCCACATAGGGTCCCTCGTAGGTTGGTGACCATTTGCCCCGGGGATCGTTTTGATTCGGTAGCACTTTCTTCAGAACTAAGTCCTCGGGTTGGAATTCGCGTGGGCGAACGCTTTTATCAAATGCTCTAGCCATCCTCATCTGGTATAACTGCCCATGACATGCTGCTGTTAACCTTTTCTCATCTAGCAAGTTTAACTGATTCAACCTTGACTGGATCCATTCTGACTCATCAATCCCTGATTCCTTCAGAATCCTTAGGGAAGGAATTTCAACTTCAATAGGTGATACCGCTTCCATCCCGAAAACCAGTGAGTATGGAGTTGCCCCGATTGAGGTTCTTACAGAGGTCCGGTATGCGTGGAGAGCGTAAGGAAGCATATCATGCCAATCCCTATACGTGACCGTCATTTTCCGGATTATCCTCTTGAGGTTTTTGTTTGCAGCTTCCACCGCTCCATTCATCGGGGGACGGTATGGGGAGGAATTGAGGTGTCAGATTTTGTATTGATCACACAATTTCTGAATCCTTGGACCATTCAGATTCTTAGCGTTATCAGTGACGATTTCATTAGGGAGGCCATGCCGGCAAATGATATTGTTTCTGAGGAATTTAAGAAACGTATTCTGTGTGATGTGCGCATAGGATGTCGCCTCGACCCACTTGGAGAAATAGTCGATGGCCACAAGGATGAATCTGTGCCCATTCGATGCCTTGGGATTGATGGGACCAATCACATCGATGCCCCACATTGCGAAAGGCCATGGTGAGACGATGTTGAACAACTTGTGAGGTGGCACATTTATCGGATCGGCATAGATCTGACACTTATGGCACTTCCGAAAATACTCGATGCAATCTTTTTCCATTGTGATCCAAAAATACCCCCGTTGCATGATTTGCTTAGCCATCATGTGCCCATTGGCATGGGTTGCACAATTTCCCTCATGAGTTTCAAAAAGGATTTTCTTCGCCTCTTTTGCATCCACACATCTCAACAGTTCACCGTTGGACCCTCTCTTGTATAGGGTTTCACCACTGGGGAAGTATCCCAATGCTAATCTCCGAAGCATCTTCTTTTCGTTTTGGTTTGCCCCTGAGGGGAATTCTCTGGTTCTGCAGTAGACCAGGATGTCATGATACCAAGGTTTACTGTCGGGCTCTTCTTCAATCATGAAGCAGTAAGCTGGCTCATCCCTTGCCTTAATCTTCAACATCTGAGCCATCTGCCCTTCTTCGATTTGAGCCATAACGGCTAGAGTAGCTAAAGCATCAGCAAATTGATTCTTGTCTCTACTAAGGTGAGTGAAAGAGATCTCTTCGAATTTTTTAATCAGCTCCAGTAAGTACTTCTGATATGGGATTAGCTTGGGATCCTTGGTTTGCCATTCTCCCTTGACTTGGTATATAATCAGGGCTGAGTCTCCATATACTTCCAACTTCCTGATCTTCATTTTGATTGCAGCCTGTAGACCCCTCACACAAGCTTCATATTCTGCGACGTTGTTGGTGCAGTCAAATCTCAACTTAATGGCTATCGGGAAGTGCTTTCCAACTAGGGATATCAATACAGCTCCAATTCCATTCCCGGACAAATTGACAGCTTCGTCGAAATACATTTCCCATACATCGGCTGGCCCCTCTTCTTCGCAGTCTACTTCATTAATATGCTCATCAGGGAACTCAAAATCCAGAGCTTCATAATCCTGGATAGGATTTTCTGCTAGGAGGTCAGTGATCACGCTACCTTTCACTGCCTTCCGGGTCATATAGACTATGTCATATTGGGAGAGTATGACCTGCCACTTGGCTATCCTACCTGGCACGAATGGGCTTTCGAATACATATTTGATAGGATCCATCCTAGAGATGAGCCATGTCTTGTGATTCAGCATGTAGTGCTTGAGGCGATTCATTTGTCAGTGCTAATGCGCAGCAAGTCTTTTCTAAGAAAGAGTATCTTGACTCACAATCATTGAAATTTTTACTCAGGTAATAAATAGAAATCACCTATCGTCCGGTATCATCATGTTGTCCCAAAACACATCCCATCGAGTTACATTGATCGCCATATACAGGATCAGAGGCCTCCCCGCCACGGGAGGAACCAACACTGGTGGGTTTGACAGATACTGCTTGATTGTCTCAAAAGCCTCTTCACAAAATGAATCCCATTGGGTGGTGTTATTCTTTCGGAGCAGTTTAAAAATAGGCTCGGCTTTAGCGGTGAGATTGGAAATAAACCTCGAGATGTAGTTTAACTTTCCCAGGAAACTGCGCACCTCCCTTTCTGTTTTTGGGGGTGGCATTTCTTGAATAGCTCGAACCTTGTCTGGGTCTACTTCTATTCCCTTCTCACTTACTATGAATCCCAACAATTTCCCAGATCTAGCTCCGAATATGCATTTGGCAGGGTTCAGTTTCAGCTGATATCTTCTGAGTCTCTCAAATACTCTCCTCATTACCTGTACGTGGCTTTCTTTTCCTCTGGATTTAATGATCATATCATCCACATACACTTCCACCTCTTTATGCATCATATCGTGGAATAATGTGACCATTGCGCACTGGTAGGTAGCACCAGCATTCCTCAACCCGAAAGGCATGACCCGATAGCAAAACACTCCCCATTGAGTGATGAAAGCAGTCTTATCCTTGTCTTCCTCATCCATCAGGATCTGATTGTACCCAGATGCCCCATCAATGCACGAGCATCTGCCCAATCCCGCAGCATTATCTACTAACACATCAATGTGGGGGAGAGGGAAATCATCTTTTAGACTTGCTTTATTAAGATCCCTGTAGTCAACGCACACCTTGACTCTCCCGTACTTCTTCATTACCGGGACGACGTTAGCCACCCATTGGGGGTATTTGACCACTTCCAGGAACCCAGTGTCATACTGTTTCTTGACTTCATCTCTAACTTTGAGCAGTGTGTCGGGATTCATTCTCCTTAACTTCTGCTTTACCGGGACTGTCCCCGGAATTAGGAGAATTTTGTGTGTCACTATCTGAGGGTCCAAACCCATCATATCATCATAGCTCCAGGAAAATACGTCAAGGAATTCTTTAAGCAGACTGATCATATTTCCCAATTCTTCACTCTCCACTACCTTAAGTTCCCTTTTTACTTCTTCTGTGCCTAAATTTATAGTGTGCGTTTCGTCTCCACAAGGCACTAGGGAGGGTTCATCTTTTTCATTGCTTTCTTCTGTAAGGTCTTCCTCAGAATCACTTGAAGTAATGGCAGTTATGGGGATTTCAAAATTAACCAGAGGAATTTCTGAGTTTATTGGATTATTAGGTGTTAATTGATGAATGGTCCTGAATGAATAAAAATGGAACATATTATAAGGATGAAATTTAAAAGGAAAGAATTGGATTTAAAATGCGCTATTAATTCATTAATATTTATGCCATAAGAAAAAGGTCCATTTACAGTATTACACTTGTCACCATGGACAAAATGATCAAGTGTAGATAACCAAAGGTACTTTACTCGAAATTGAGTACAGGGATGTCCTCCGCCGTCCAGTTGTCCAGTTCTTGCCCCTCAGCTATCGGTGAGACTAGAGCTTCATACAAGGGATCCAGGTAGATGACATTGATGGATGGTTCATCAGGTGATTCTTTCACCTCTGCCGGATTTTCCATGACCGGTTTAGTGAAGACTTCTGTGATTCTCGAGACTACTTTCATCTTTCCCATTTTCTGATCGAATCTCTGATCCCGAAGTGTTTTCCTCATCCAGAATCGTCCATCCATAAGGGCATCTTCCTCATAACCTAAACCACAACGACCTATCTTCTGAATAGCCGGTATAGGTTCAACAATCCCTTGCAATGCGGTGCCTAAGCCTTTGCCCTCCTGATATCCATTCTTTGACATCACTTTGGCCACCATAGCCATAGCCTTATCATTTCCCGTGTCTTGTAACTCAAGGGCCTGGAAAGAACTTTCCAACGACTCCTCGGCCGCTTCCACATAAGGGAGTGATTGTGGCTTGGTGACTAGCAAGGCCTCCTCTCCTTTCACTGTGATGATTTTGCCGTCCATAATATATTTGATCTTTTGGTGCAAAGTTGAAGGAACGGCGTTCGCAGAATGGATCCAAGGCCTCCCCAACAACATAGTGTAGGCCGGCTCAATGTTCATCACCTGAAACGTGACGTTGAAAGTACATGCACCGACTTGGATTGGCAAGTCAATATCTCCCAGCACTTCTCTCCTTGTACCGTCAAAGGCTCTCACCACCATAGCACTCTGACGTATATCAGATTGGTCAACCGGCAGCCTGGCCAAGGTGGTATTAGGCAGTACATTAAGAGCTGACCCGTTATCAATAAGTACCTTGGCTACTATACAACCCTTACACTTCACTGTTACATGCAGAGCTTTAGTGTGCCTTAAACCCGCAGGGTCTATCTCGTCCTCCGAGAAAGTAACAAAACTGGATGCCTGGATTTGTCCCACTATCTTCTCAAACTGCCCCGGAGTAATGTCGGGGTTTACAAAGGCCTGATCCAGGATTCTCTGCAAGGCTTGTCGGTGCACTTCCGAACTCAAGATCAGTGATAACAGCGAAATTCGGGCAGGTGTTTTTCTCAACTGCTCCACCACATCATACTCGCTCTGTTTCATTATTTGGAGCAGCAGTTCCTCCTCTTCTTTATGCTCAGCAGGCTCTACTTCCTCTGTCTTCTCAACCTCCTCTTCTGCATTCTTCAATGGCTCTCCCATCTTTACTTTCCCTTTTCTCTTTTCTTTCTCTTCATTCCCGTAACACCTCCCACTTCGAGTTATAAACTCGACTTCTTGCTCAGGTGGGGAGGATTTTGTGGTAGGGACAGGTTGAGGATTATCCTGGGGAGTAGCTCTGGCAGAAGGTCCTGCATAAGTCATTTGAAAGTGTTCATGAGGAGTGAAACACGGCTTAGGAGGTGCCGGGGGTGAAGCAAGGCTAGGAGTTGGTGTACTGCTTGACGCTCCTTGGGTGAAGACTTGGAAATTGTAGTTCCAAGGTACAGCATGGGTATTGGTAATAGGGAGCTGAGATGGGGCTCGGATAACCGTTACTGGCGGCGAGGCTACTGGGGGTGAGAAGGTGATTCTGGGTTTAGAGGTAGAAGCATTCTGACTATATCTGGTCGTGTTCACTCCCCCTTCTGTCTTTGACTTTGTCAGGCATCTCAGAATTTTAAGGGATAACAAATTCTGAACCTCGTGCTTGAACCCCTCACAATCCCGCAGCTCATGATCAGCTGCCCTTCCATGATAAGGACACCCCATACCTTCTTCTAATCCCATTTCTTGAGGGCAAAGGTAGCCTTCCCTCATTGCCACAGCAAAAATTTCTTTAAAGTAAGGAACCAGCTTGTCTACTTCCGGTGCTGATCCTTCTCCATCAGACTCTATCATATTTACACCACTGCCCGCATTATGGTTAGGCAGTGGGTTTGAGGTAACATTGGGGAGGGAACCATTTCCCTCAATTTTCAGCCACCCGTTTCGGATTAAAACGTGCACCCTCCCCCTGAGTGCACCGCAGTTGTCAGTTGAATGCCCTTGTGCCCCTCCATGGTACTCACAACGGGCAGTGGCATCATACCACCTGGGGTATGGCGGCTGGATCGGGTCTAGGGGGACTGGTACGATTTGGTTTATACCGACAAGGTATCGGTATATTTCACTGAGTGGGAGGGGAAGAGGTGGATCAGGGTTTCTTGGGGGTCTTAGGTTGTTTTGTGGTGGTCTTGGTTGAGCAGGAGGAGGAGATGGTCTTGGTTGGTAATTTGTAGGTGAAGGGTATTGTGGGCGTGGGTGTGGATAATTAGGGAAAGGAGGTGGAATGTTGGCGACTATTTGGCCATGAGGGGGAGGATATGGCCGATAATTGTTTTGAGGGAATGGGGAATAATTGTTTTGACGGGTGACGGAATGCACATCACCCTCCTTCTTCTTGCCAAAGCTGGCAGTCTTTTTCGCAGGGTTCTCAGCCAACTCCTGCAACCGTCCCATTCTTAGATTGGCCTCAATTCTTTCGCCGGCCTGTATGATGTCAGAGAAAATGTTGGAAGTGTTCCCAGTCATCAAATTGAAATAGGGGGCTTTCAACGTCTCAATGAACAGAGAGCACAGCTCATTGTCAGTCACCGGAGGATGGACTTCCGCTGCCTTTTCTCTCCACCTCTGGGCATACTCCTTGAAGCTTTCCCTGTCCTTCTGCACCAGGTTTTGAAGATCCCTTCTTGTGGGGGCCACATCACAGTTAAATTTATACTGCTTTAGGAAGGCATCAGCTAAATCCTTCC
The DNA here is from genome assembly GCF_030052815.1 of Hevea brasiliensis. Lineage (NCBI taxonomy): Eukaryota > Viridiplantae > Streptophyta > Magnoliopsida > Malpighiales > Euphorbiaceae > Hevea > Hevea brasiliensis. Next base: position 74,746,509 of record NC_079493.1, on the reverse strand, counting down.
AGGAGCGCAGTTTGCTCCTGTCCAACTGAATACACTACCTCAAAGCTGCCCCTGAGAGGCTCTCATGAAAGAAGTGGACCAGCAGTCTGTCATCCTCTGTCAGAGCAGACATCTTGGCGATATAGGTGGCCAAGTGAATGCGAGGATCTGAATTCCCCATGTACTTGTCGAAATCAGGGACCTTGAACTTGGGTGGCACCACCACATCGGGCACTAATCTTAGTGATGCCACGTCGACCGAACCATACATGTTCAGCCCCTCTATCGCTCTCAGTCTCTCTTCTAGAGCAGATAGTTTCTCCTTTTCTTTCATCTTATTTTCCCCTCCCACTGCATGATATGCTCCCCCGGCCGGGAGCTAAGGGGTGGAGTAAACTAGAGGGATTAGGATTGAAGGGTGAGGCTCGGCATTTGAGACAGCCGGGTAATAGGAGAAAGGCAGGTCATTATTCATGGCGACCGGATTGACAGTGACTGTCGGGTCCGGGATAGGTGATTGAAAGGTGAAAGAAGTTGAAGCTTGGTGTGGATCATTTGTTGGAGGTGGGGGAGGAGGTAGCGGTAGGCTAGGCTCTGCTGTGGGTTTATTCTGGGACATTTTCCTCATTAGTCTCATAAGTTCTGAGACCTGATCTTTCAATTCGGAAACCTGCCCTTGTAGGTTCTGTACTTGTTCCTGATCTTCCATTATCTTCTTTGTTCGAGATCTTGTTAAGTACACTCTCTTGGGTTGAACCGTGTGCTTGGTTAGACTTGCCTTGTTTGAAGCAATGTTGATTTCCTGTAGAAAGTCGAAAAAAGGATTTTTAATGAATTTTGAATTTTGTAAAGAAACTAAAAGTCTGATGCGGGCCGAAGGATACAGTGGCATTTGGGAGCCAGAATGAAATCTGTGAAAGGATAATTGCATCAACTTTATCATGGCATCGTTCGATAGTCTGACTGTGAAAGACTGGATTGAATGCGCGTTTATGATACCTGTCCATATAGCGCATTCAATTTTTCATATAACCCTAGCGAGGGAGTTCCTACAGGAGTCATATTATTCATTCACAAATTTGCTAAACAATGGTCCAAAAATCATTTCATTAACTGAATAATTTGTACACCGTATTCTTTACATCGGCCTAGGCTCTAGGAGGTTTTTTATAATGAGATGACATTTTCTGAGATACTCATATAACCTTTCTTCTTGTTTGGCAGGGTCGAATGCTTTCAGAGCATACTCGGATTCAGGTAAGAGCTCTTGCTTTCCCTGTGCTATCATTCTCTCTAGCTGGTTAACATTCTCTTTCAGCTCTTGATAGAGAGCAGCTTGTCTTTCTTTCTCCTTCCTTTCCTTAGCACATTCCTTCAAGATATCGTTGATGAGTAGTGCCTGTTCTTTTAATTCGAGCTTCTTCTTTTTGTTTTCCTGTTTATACTCTTCAACGAGTATCTCTTGGTATTTCGTTTTTTCCTGAAGCTTATTATTCTGTGCTTCTACTTCTTTCATTATAGCGTGGAGAGAGTTTTTTTCCTTTTCCCACCGTATCTCTTGCTCTTCAAAACCCATCTTTTCGGCCCTTGCCTCTTCCCTGAGCCTTCTTACTTTCCTCTTGAGAATCTGCTGTTTGTCCTCCAACTCTTTTATTTGTTCTTGCAGTTGCGAGTTCTCGGTATTTGCCTTTTGTAGCGAGTCAACCAGGCGATCATTAGCTTCTTCTAATAGGACATTTCGGTGCGGATCGCTGTCTTCGAATTCTGTAGTTGTGTATTCTCGGTCCCTATCAGCTCTCCATTTAAGATAATCACCCGAGGCGTTTGGGCCTTTAGGCGATCTCTCCATCAGAGTGATGTTCTCCTAAGACTTGCGAGCCATTTTCAACCCTTCCTCTTCCTTGAGCTCATGGTAGAAATGACCTTGGTGATATTCTTCAATGTCGATTCTGGTTTGTGTTGAGCCAAACTGCCTCATTACTTAGATCCTGGAGTGTAACTTGTGTATCCGGTTACTTAGATCAGGGACACCGACTGATTACCTCCCGTGTTGATCAAAACGGATTGGCCTGACGCCCACAGCTTCCTCCAACAATAATCATGGCTATTGAAACTCAAAATCTGTTCCCGCCACTGCTGTTCATTCTTCGGACTGATTATTAACCGGGTCATCTTCTCAATGGGAGGTTGGTTAAGGTACCAAGTCAATCCCTTTGTCTCCACAGGGCATATGTGACTGATAATCCAGAGATATAACAATTAAGAATAACACTTGATGGACCCTTTACCCTGTTGTCTGCAGTAGGTAAGGGTTAATAAGGTCTCCGCAACAATTGCCAGTATCGGATTGACCTCCTGCCTTTCTACCGCCCAGAATACTTCCACTGTGCTGCAGGTTATGATTCCTAATGGTCCCGGGAACAAAATCAGGCCATAGATTCCCAATGCGAGTGCTACTGAAGCTTGATCCCACTGTTTCTCTTGGAGGAATTGATCTAACCGCTTCTCGAGGTAGGTCCAATACCATCCATGTGTGTTCCCTTTGACCGTTTCTTTTGACTTTGCCTCCTCCGAAGGAATACCCAACAAATGCGTTAATCGTTTCCAAGTCTGCCTATGCTCAAGGTGTAGGTAGATCCGATTCTGTGTTGAGTAAGGAATCTCCAGTAATGCCTGATATTCTTCCATAGTGGGAACTGTATCAATGTCATTGAAAGAGAATACCCCGTACTTAGGATTCCAAACTGACAGCATGGCCTTTAATGCCAAGATTTGGACCTTGACTCGCATTAGGGTTGCAATTTTCCCGTATTTCCTTTCAAATCGTGCCTTGACCTGATCGAGAAACGACCTCCATCCATTAGACAGACCCTCGAGGCTGTTCATTCTGACCTCAATTTTATTCAGATCCCATGAGGGTAGTAAGCTAGCATGTGCCTTGGAAACATTTTTTTGCGAGGGTACTGGAGTATGAGTTGACTTGGACCGTAGTTTAGCATTCTGAACTTCTTCTGCCGACTGACTCGAGGATGCCATGATAAAAATGATGCCTTATCCTTTTCACAGACTCTTGGTTTGATGATGCCTGCGGAAAAACTCGTTAGCAAGATAAATTTGGGTAATTTTGAATCATACTGTTGGCAGGGTGACACATACACATTTATCAAAGTAGGAAAATGTGTAGGTGTTTCAGTAGAATTCAAGATTACCCTCACAAAAACGAACAAAAGGAAATTAAAGCAGAACAGGGTAAGAGTAAGTATGCCCCTTTTTGTCCTAACATAGGGAGACTCCTGATACCGGATGAGTGCTACCTAATTGGATAGTTCTATCTTATAAGGTAGCTTACTACGGCTTTCAGCTATTGTGATAGTTTTAGCTCAAGCTCTAATTTTCTAAAAGCCACAGGTTCCCAAATTGCCCCTCATCAGAATAAGAGCCCCGTTCTATAACCATGATATTATCGGGAAAATTCCACGAGTATCACAGTGGATAGAACGAGTTTCAATCTGAGCAGAAGCCTTCACGGATACTAACGGGGTAAAACCCACGGGTACCGCTACATGACCCCCTCCTACTTTCCTAAAAGGGTAAGAAAGCCCGGGTATAGGATCGAAGTGTGTGAGGACACCGTGTAAGTGTTCAGTGTGTGAAGGGACACCTTTACCTCTTCCCAATTCAGGGGGATTTTATTCTTTCCATTTTTCCTTTTTCCTTTTTTTTCGAAACGAAGAGCACTGTAGGAGGATAAAACAAGCAAAACAAGCAGAACAGTTAGTAGGAATAAACAAAAATTAACACGTAAACTATCGCCGGGTGAGCCCACCTAACTATAATTTGATTGGCAAATTAAATCTACTTTTTAGACCTCTAGACCGGGGTTAAATTCGGATATGATTTCCCCAGTGGAGTCGCCAAGCTGTCGCAAGGTGTTTTGCGGTCGCCTAAACGAACCCTCACCGAAGTGGGAAAGAGTGAGGAGTCGCCACCTTAGTTTTGAGGGAAACTAAAGAAAACCATTTGTGAAAATAGATTGAAATGAAACCACTTCAAGACAGAGATTCTAGGTTCGGGGTCCATAAACGGGTGGGGAAGGTGTTAGGCACCCCACCTCGTCCCTTAATAAGGGTAAGTAGATTTAATTTTGCATTAGTTAGGAGGGCTTGAATGGACATGTTGATCCTTTTGATTAAAGGAACATTTGATTTTTCACTAAATTTGGATCACCCAGATACATAAGTAAATGAGACAACCTTAGTGAGTTACTGTTGTATGTTAATTTTATTTGAAAGGAATATTTAATTTAAGAATTGGATAAGAACTCTTCTCCGAACTCTTTACTAAAATTCTGAGTTGAGACCGAATAAGAACTCTACTCCGAACTCTTTAATATTTATTAAAATTCTGAGTTGAGACCGGATAAGAACTCTCCTCCGATCTCTATTTAATATTTATTAAAATTTTGAGTTGAGACCGGATAAGAACTCTCTTCCGATCTCTATTAAGTATTTATTTTAAATTTTGAGTTGAGACCGGATAAGAACTCTCTTCCGATCTCTGAGACCGGATAAGAACTCTCCTCCAATCTGTATTAAGTATTTATTTTAAATTTTGAGTTGAGACCGGATAAGAACTCTCTTCCGATCTGTATTAAGTATTTATTTTAAATTTTGAGTTGAGACCGGATAAGAACTCTCCTCCGATCTCTATTAAGTATTTATTTTAAAATTTGGAGTTGAGACCGGATAAGAACTCTCCTCCGATCTCTATTAAATTAACAGGAACCTGAATGGGATCTTTCCGATCTCCCGAATTTTAATTTCAGCTACATGTCATAAGGACCTAAAGCTAAGGATTCTGGCGTTCAAAGGTGCTGGGGATAAGGCTTCTTTTAACTAATTGGTATTTTGTGACTAAATAAGGGAAGACGGTCTGAATTTTGCTGACCTCCCCTAAGGTCATTTTACCAGTATCCTATCTGTACCCTTTTATTTATCTGGGTTTTGATTTTTATTCCGCCTTATGGCATTTTGCTGGATCGCCTCCCATGTCAGCCTAGTGATTCAATTTTGCTATTTCCCTGACGTGTTATTTAGACCCTCTTTTTTTCAAAGAGACACTTTAAACATAGTTACCTACATTTTGTCTAGCTGCTTTTACGTAACTCGGGGCTAGATGACTTGTGTTCAGAAATAATAAAGATTAACGAAAGTGTGGGTTAGCCAACACGGGAATAAACTAGAGCATATCTTTCCTTTGTATTTTTAGCGTGACATGAACTTAAAGAAAACAACAGGCATAAGAAAAAGAACAAAGGAAATACGTGAAATGAGAACTAGACTTAATAAAATGACAATATTAACACTGACCTGTAGGGAGTCAAGTCTATTGAACTTAACTACAGAATCGCAAAAGGTAGCAAGATTGCAGGTTGGCAGCCGGAGGACTATGATTTGCCTCGAAATGAAGTACTCTTTGTTAAAATGTAAACAGGTCCAAATAACCAAGCTTGAGTGGAGTTGAGCTTAGACAATGTGAATGGAAACAAAGACAGAAAGTGAGAGTGCCATAGGATAATGAACGAACTGAAAATGAACAATTTCAGTATTCAAGAATCTCTTTTGCAAGAAAACACTTCAGAAAACTAGTTTCAAAAGTTTTTTCTATGAAAACTCCAAAAAAAATAGCAGAGTAACAAACTGAATTAAGTTTCAGAGCTATTTTACTATAGTTACTGCCTCTTGTCTATATATTTTTTTTTGTCCCTTTGAAGAGTTTTCAGGCAGGTATTTATAGGAATCGGGTGCTCCCCATGAAGGGTCAGGATTTATTTTAAGGGAGATGGAGGGTCAGGATTTTGAAGGACATGATCGGATGCTTGAGAATTAAAGAGAACCAAAACGAACGGCTGAGATTATTCTTCAGAATATTCGTCCTTTTCTTCTTTCAATCGGACGGTCTCAAATCCTCGTGTCAGGAGTGATCTGAGGGCTAAGAGCGAAAGACGCTGGTCTTGTCGTCTTGTCTCTTGATCCAAGGGTTCCGGGTTTGTCCTTACAAGTGAGATCAATGGTGGAGATTGGGATGTACATGACTGTCATGACATACCCTGGCACCTGTCAGCATTGCGGGCGATTCTTAGGCGTGCGGTGGAGATCTCGTCTGCCACGCTTTAACTACCTCGACTCTGATTCTGACGACGGTTATTTGGGATTTGTCTTATTCCTTTTGCCTTCCGATCCCTCCCACGCTCCTATTCCGATCTCTCATGCTGATCTCCCATCTTCCGATCTCTAGAGATCGCCCAAACGATGTAATCTGATCTTTTGGAAATAAAAGTCAATTATCATCTTATTATTATTGCACTGATTATTTTCTTATCTCTGATGTGTTTATCCGATCTGGTTCCTAACTAAACAACCCTTAACTGATCCGCAATTCGAAACATTTATCTTAATATGCCGATCTCTAATTAGCCGTTCTCTTTATGAAATTTAAGAGACGTGTCAGAACAGCTGGCGAATCCCGTTAACCGATGCATTGCCTGGGACATCGTGAGCATTAAATGCTCGAACGAGTATAAATAGGGGTAGGGGTTAGCCAGTTTCTTACTTATGCCATTTTCTGTCTCTCGCAAGCAATTCCAAAACTCTCCCGATTTTCAAGCTCTTTCGACACCGTTCAAGCTTCGGTAAGGGTTTTAATCCTTCTTTTAGCTTTAAGTTCTTTGTTTTCCTTAAAAATGAGCAGCGCCAAAGGTCAGAGAGCGGCAAGCCCACCTTTCGTCCATGTTTCATGGTCGTCTGATGAAGAAGAGGTGGTCGGGCCGAGCGCACAACCAGAACCTTCTAGGGTCTCCGTTCCAGCTCGGGGGCGAACCGCACCATCGAGGCTTGTACCTTCCTCAGGGAGGGAGAATCTTCCTATGGACGAGCTGCCATCGATCTTGTAAGAAACCGATCTGCAGTCATTTAGCCAGGAGTACAACATAGAGCCCGATTCATATGAACTTATCCGGTGTCACGGTGATCACCGAGCCGATCACTCCTTTGAAGAGAATGACATGGTTATGGTGTACGAGGAACAGTTAAAGGCCGGTCTTCGGTTCCCTCTGGACGACTTCTTCAAGGAGGTCCTAAAATTTCACCGAGTATGCATTGCCCAAATTCATCCTAACTCGTGGTGGATCTTGGTAACCTTCCGAGGCCTGTGCCGAGCTAAGGGAATCAGACCTACGGCTAAGGTGTTCGCCGAACTGCAAAGGCTAACTCGCCGAAAGGACGACGAGCACTGGTTCTTTCAGGCGAAGCCTCATTGCGGGCTCTTCACCAATCTGCCCTCCTCCCTTAAGAATTGGAAGAACCACTTCTTCATTCTGAGGAGCAAAAATCTGACCTGCTTCGAGGACTTCCCCCATAGCTGGTGGCACCAGGGGCCCTTGATTCCGAAGCGTATTACCCTGAACAAGGAGGAAAGCCTAATAGTGATGGAGCTGAAGAATCAAGCTGCCACTCAAAAGTACTCCTGTTTAGACGCTGTGACTGCCGAGCTGCATCATTGGACGATGGAGTTGATCACGGGCGAAAAGCGCGGGCTTCAGCTCTCTGATCTTGGCATCGATATTTTCTATTTCTCCGATCTTTGGACCTTAGTGATCTCACTGACCTCTTTTTTGTGCAGGTATGGCGGGTGGTGAAGGTTCCAGGAAGCGGAAGAAGGAGAGAGAGATTTCCTGGAAAATAAAGGACATGAAGCATTCGGCACTACTTCAAACACTCGCCCATGAACCTGGGGAGATACAAGGGGACCCGCCTCGACCTTCGGGGCCACCGATCACAGAAGCTGTCCAATCTCCTCCTCAACGGGAAGAGCCGCCTCCACCTCCTCCAGTTGCTCCAAGCACAGAAGGGGGTCGTTCTCGACCTCCTACGAGGCCCCCTTCTCGTGGCACTCAAGTGCTGATTGCTTCCCTGGAGAACAACCGGACTGTTCGGGAGAACCCCGATTTTTCCAAAGTTTTGGGATCTTCATCTGCCTTCGGGAGGATCGGGACAAACTGTCTCCGGACAATCTTGACGACATCCTAACCCGATCCATGAGTCTGAATGTAGAGTGCTTGGTGAACCAGCACATAGTCCGGGAAAAGGCGCACCGCCTGGGTAAGGAGGTCAAGAAGAAGAGTCAAGAGGTGGCATCCCTCCGATCCCAACTCTCATCCGCTCAGGATTACATATCTCAAATTGAGGGGCGGATGAAGTACTATGAGGATAAGCTGGCCGAACAGACTCATGTTCTGGCTGAAAGGGATCATGCTCTTAGAGAAGTCCAGGTGCTCCGGGCCAACGAAGCTGCTCAGGTCGCTCATCTTGCTGAGGAGCTTAAGGCAAAAGATGAAGAGATGGTGACAGGAATAGCCAGTGCCTATGTGAACGCTCACAAGGATCTCTTGGCCGAGCTCCAGAAGCGTTACTCGGATGAGGACTTCTCTTGGATGGCTGACCTGGCTCCCGAAGGCAAGGAGGAAAGCGAAGAGGAGGCTGAGGGTGAGAGAGAAAATGAGCAAAATGTAGATCAGGCTGGGGGTGATCCCCCAGCCGAATGACTTGTACAAATTTTTAAAATGAAATGAAGTGGAATGCCCTTTTTTTTTATGAATGGTTATGATCGGAAAATTTCTAAATTATTAAACACTTGATTGTCTGAGTATGTTGAAATAACTGAAGATGATTATTAACCTAAGTGTGAGAGATTGGAAAACACAATGAGCATGAGATCGGTAGGGAAGAAATGCTGAACGGGACTTGATTAAAATTGGAAATTTGACTTGAACACTTAAGATCGGAATCCTCATTAAACCGGACCAAAACCTTAGCTCTTAAACTTTTAAAAGGGAGATCGGCAATAAAACTGGTAAGAAAAGATCTAGTGTCAGTTCACTTCATTTATACTACAACGGGTCTGAGAGATCGGTGAGCAATTTAAAAGACTGGTAAGGATTTGACTGATGTGAGGACTATTGATTCAATTCTTTGAGGAGAGATCAGAAATGTGACTGTCTATCAAAGAGGGATCGGAAATGAGGTTAGCTGTCAAAAGGAGACTTAGTACTGGGGTCAGTTTCAAAGTTTTATTGATTATGGGGATTGGCCAAAATATGGTGTCGACAGTCGGTAGTCAATGCATAAGCGGAGAGTACCATCCTTCTTCTTAACAAACAACACTGGTGCTCCCCAAGGTGACACACTAGGGCGGATGAAGCCCTTTTCAAGTAATTCTTGCAATTGTATCTTCAACTCCTTCAACTCTGTTGGTGCCATTCTGTATGGCGTTATGGAGATTGGATCCACACCAGGCATAACATTAATTTCAAACTGCACTTCTCTTTCCGGAGGTAATCCTGGCAATTCATCAGGAAACACATCTTGAAAGTCATGTACTATAGGGATGTCCTTCAATGCTGGACTCCCCACTTGGGTGTCTACCACATGTGCCAAGTAGGCTTCACACCCCTTTCTGATCATTTTTCTGGCTAGTGTAGCCGAAATGATGTTTGATGGCAATAACTGCCTTTCCCCATGTATTACCACATCTTTGTACTGAGGGAGACCAAAAGTGACTGTCTTCAGCCTACAGTCAATCATGGCATGATGCCTAGCTAACCAATCCATGCCCAAGATGATATCATAATCTCTGAAGGGCATTTCAATGAGATCAGACAGAAAGTGTGTCCTTGGATCACCAAAGGACAATCTCTATACATTCTATTAACCCTGACTTCCTGTCCTAGTGGACTTGTTACTATCACCTCAAAGTCCATTTTTGTACATGGAACAGCAATGCAATCAATAATGCTAGCACTCACATAAGAATGGGTAGAGCCCGGATCAAATAACACAAACACATTTTGGTTAAAAGTTGAGAAGGTACCAGCCACAACATTAGATGTCTCGGCCTCTTCCCTCTGTCTCATTGCATACATTCTGATTGGAGCACTGTCTTGCTCTGATTGTTTCACTGTGCCTTGGCTGCCTGCTGGGCTACCTCTACCCCTGCCTCTACCTCTGCTGGGTGGTTGTGAACTTCTAGTGACAAGGCTCTGAACTAACCCTTCTGCAGTAGTAGGAGGTGGTCCAACTCTGCGACTACTGGTGCAGTCCTTGGCAAAGTGTCCTGTGCCTCCACAGTTATAACAGGCTCCAATAGCCTTATACCATATCCCACCATGATTTTTTCCACAAGTTTCAAATTGGCGGGGAGGGTAGGAACTTCTGGTACTTTGCTGACCAGATAGGGGAGGTCTCTGTCCTGAATATCTTTCCCTACCAGACTTCTTGCCACCTCTGCCATGTCCCCCATGGTTCTTCCTCTTCCCAGTATGACTACTGGAACTCTGTTCTACTGATTTTCCCTCTTTATCTGTCTTCTCTGATTTCTTTTTCTTAGGAGCAGTCTCAATCTCAATTCTTTCCAACTCTAGGGCTTGAGAAATAAGTTCAGAGAAGTTAGTGTGTTTGAAGCCGACTACTTGTACTCTGATACTGGGCTTCAAGCCAGTTTCAAACCTCTTGCATCTCTCCCTGCTGGTAGAGAGTAGACTCACTACATAATGGCTAAGGCGGAAAAATTCCCTTTCATACTCAGCCACTGATCTGCCCCCCTGTTTCAGACTTAGGAACTCTTGTAGCTTCTGGTCTACATAAGCATCGTGATATATTTACCTCGAATTCTCGAGAAAGTCATTCCAGTGTCAAGACCGCAGTTCTACTGCATCGTGGGGAATAGTTTTCCACCAATCATAAGCATCCCCTTGTAACAAAGACACTGAGTATTCAAATCTGAACTCCTCTGTGCAATGCAGTTTCTTGAATACCCTATCCATCCTCTCTAACCACTATTCAGCTTCTAGAGGATCTACTGTCCCCTTAAACTCTGTAGCCTCATACTTCATCAATTTGTCATACTACCTAGTAGGAGACTGTGGTTGTACCACTGGTGTCTGTATTGGGACTTGAGTAGGTACATTACCAGCCATTTGTTGGAACATTGCAGCCATCTCACGAGCGAATCGAGCAGAAATCGCAGATCGCAGGGTAGTCACTGAACCATTAACATTATGTAAGCCTGGGGCATCTCCTTGAACCTCAGCCTCAATAGATTGATCGACTGAACGATCACCCTCTTCCATAGTCAATGTGAGGATTCTAGATCTCCTGAACAAATAACACAAGGAGATTTCCTCCCGTTAGTGCATATTTATAATGTAATGTACTGTATGTATCAAACAATGATGTTGAGCAGTTGTACTATGAAGAAAGAATATTCAAATAACAGGTGAAAAAAGAATTTAAAAACTTTGCTCTGATACCACTAAAACATGTCACACCCTACCCCTCTGTAAGGCATAACATGATCCCGTAGTATACCTAATGAATCATCAACTCCGTCTACTGATAACCCATTAAATACACTACAAGGGATTTTAAAAACTTTTCTTACTTCTTTTACAGTGGTGAGCACTATTTACAGGCGTTAAAAACCTTTTTGAACTGAAGTGATAGAACTAACGCGTTTGAATTATTTGGAATTTCTGTAAAAATTTTGGCAGAGTGCCATCTGTATTTTGGATAAAACAGTTCTTCAGAAAAACTGTAAAAAGCACTTCAATAAATTTCCAAATCTCAACTTCAACATTTTTCTCAACTCAACACATTTCTCAAGTCAAATTCACAGTAATTTTTCAAGGACTGAGATAGAGAAAATATAATACAATTTTTACAAGTCAAAATATCTCATAATTTACTTTACAACTTCAATGTACAATTTTAATTTACAAATGCTCAAAACCAAAAACAATATGTACATACAGTGAACATACATTACATTACAAAATATAAAATATTGGTATACTCATTATACCCGGTAGTCTCTCGCTGGAGGTACTAGCAGCCTAGTCTCACGCTCTGTCTGTCTCACTGCGACAAGAATAAAAGCTATCATTTGAGACAATGTCTCAATGGTGCACAACATTAACCAAATACAATTTAAATCACAATTCACAAATCATATAAATAGTGGATACTTAAAACCATTGTTAATTTCAAGACAATAATTGTCAACCAGAATTTAAACTCCATTTCTCAACATCACAATAAATTTCAATAAGTCAGATCATGGTTGAATTCAAAAGACAGTATATGTCAATAAGAGTTTAAATTCATTTCACAATCTCACAATACATATAATAAATCACACACAGCTTTAATCATGTTCCCAAGTTCAATTCATCCCAAAAGCCGATGGCTAATGAGGTATTCAATTCATCCCAAAAGTCGATGACTAATGAGGAATAACATAGCTAGCTAGCAAAAATATGAGTACTCATTCTATTCGTCCTCAACAGGCACACACCTCAACACTTCAGCCAGAGAGGGAATTCAATTCATCCAACTAGACAAGCTAGCGAGGAATACAATCAATGTACATGATAGCTGTGGTTTCAAACCAATTACAATGCTTTTCAATCAATAAGTATCCATCAAATATCTTTCAAACCATTTTTCACAATTTCACAACTTAAAACAATAATATGCAAATAGTCATAATTTATTTCAATTGAAAATAATTCAAAAGAAATAGTTATTGTGCACAAATCTCTGATAATTGTCTCCTGGTCTAGACTCAGTGTTTCCTTCCCTTTCCCTGAGTCTTTGGTAACTGAGAAACACAATTTGAAGTGTTTCAGTACTAAATTAAACTGTATCTAATGATAATGTTCGATAAGTAATTCACTGAAGGCTATTATTTGCTTAATCACCTAATATACCGACCCTCGATGCGTTTTAGGTAAATTAGGTTTTAGTGTCATTAATATGTCACATTCGATAGGGTTTTAGGGTTGGTACGTTTTACCAAACTCATTTCCTTGTTTAGTGCATTTTAATGCAACTTGCTAGATTCCGGGATACTAGTTTGACCTAGCCGGACGACCTAGTTCCCTCGGTTTTCGAGTTTTGGTCAAAACTACAAACTTGTAGATCTATGTCTTATTGCACGCGGGGCAAAATTTTAGGTCAATCCGAGTTAAGTAGACCAAGTTATGGTCATTATACTATTGCTTCAAATGGCATCAAATTAGGTCAATTTTAGGTCAATTTGGTCAACTTTGGTTCGGCTAGTTTTTGGACCCGAACTTGTGCAAGCTTTTTGACTTACTTCTGGTCATTTTTGAGCTTTGCTGTCCTCACAAGACTTGTAGGTATGGGTCTTAACTATTCATGGTTTAAATTTCAGGTCAATTGGACCTGTTTTGAGTGAGTTATGGCCTAAACACTAACTGCTGCCCAATTGGTCAGTTTTTAGGTTTCAATTGCACTTAATCCGAATTGGTCATTTTTCATGCCACCTTGCAAGCAGAATTTTGGTATGCTTTCTCAATGAAAGTTGGCACATTTTGTGCCTAGTTTCACCTCCAATTGGTCTCATACCAATTGAGGTTACACATTTAAAGTTATAGGCTAAAATGCATACTGCCTTAATCACATTGCTTAAACATACATCAATTACACCCTTACCTTACTATATGTTCACTTCCCTTACCAATTCTGTTTTGGTACATTACCAAAACTATATTCCACTTTACATTAACATCACTTTGGGCAGATTACAAACATCCTTAATACACCAATTAAAACTCACATTTATAAAGTCTAAGTACAATCACATATACACCTAACATTACAAATTCTTACATACACTTTACACAATCACTCTATATACATATCCATCAATCCTCAATGTCAATATTCTGCCAATACCTTCATGAACACATATATTTATCCAAGAGTTCCAAGGCTGCCGAAAATGTTCCTCAATACCAAAGTATCATACAATTCATCAATTTCCATCCCAAGTGCAAAATTCACCATATACATATGGAATAATTTACTAGGACATTAAATCACCATAATCAACACAATTTCTCATCAAATATATGCACAAATATTTCATCAAATACATAACTCCATGGCTGTCCAAAATGGACATCTCAATAACTCTTCAAACATGAAAATTTTCTTCACAAAACCAACACCCATAACATGAACACAAAGTTTAACAAAGAAATCTTCCAAAATACAAACTTACCTTATGGTTGAAACTTGCTAAACCTTGATTAAAATTCTTGATTTTGGTATCAAGCTCTCCCTTATGATGTGTAGACAAATTTTTATGAAGCTATCTAAGTGATTGGAGTTGAAATGGAGGAGTGGATCAAGCTTGAAGGCCAAACGGCAATGGAGGATTCACCCTTCTCTTCAATTCGGCATGGATGAGGAACCTTGAAGAAATGAGTTTGTAGATTCTATATTAGGTATACACCTGCCCCATTATGTTTTTATTTTATTCCTTTAGTGGCCCACTCACTCAATTAATCATATAATATGTTAAATTCTCACTTATTCCACATTAAACCCTTAATTTTTGTTATTTGCTTTAGGTACCACCAATTTAATTTTTCATTTCACTTTCTAAGTGTAATATTATTTATTTTTAATGGACATTTAGGTCAAAAGACAATTCGGGGTGTCAAATGACCATAATGCCCCTGTTCGGGTTGCATTCCCGATTTTTCGGTAACACCGGGTTTTGTCTATTTTTCAATTTCTCACTTTTCTTTGTACTAATTATTTAATTTTTCTTTGATCTTCCTAATGATATTTATTCTTCAATAAGGGTCTATTTAAGTCCTAAAAATGTTTTCCAGGGTTCCCCGCAGTCCAGGGCTAATCAAGCCATGACTTCCCGGTGCGGTCACCCATCGCTAGGGTTCTCGGTTCGCTTAACTTGATCACATTTCTTTGCTATTATTTTTCCTTTATTTTTCTTGTATTTTCTTTTCTTGTATTTCATTATTTTATGTCTTCTCACTCATATCGAAGTGTAATTCTAGGCATCCTAGCTGTCCGGACAACACTGGTCACCGGAGCAGCAGAACACACCACCGAACATAGGGGTGTTACATTGGAACTCTTCACACTAACAGCACCTCCATTAAAAATTTCACATATCCAGAGGTAGACTTTCTATCATCGATATCTTATTTGAAATCAGAATCAGTATAACTATCCAATTGCAAGTATCCACCTCCATAGATCAAGAATAAATCATTAGATCTTCTCAAGTACTTAAGGATATTCTCGACAGCTATCTAGTGTTCCAAACCTGGATTGGATTGATACCTGCTAGTCAAACTAACAGCATATGCGATATCTGACCTAGTACACAACATTGCATACATTAAACTTCAAATAGTCGAAACATGTGGAATCCTGGCCATCTTATCTCTTTCTTCATGTGTCTTTGGAGACATCTCTTTAGAAAGATGGATACCATGTCTCACTGGCAACACTTCTCTCTTGGAATCAAGCATGTTAAACCTCTTTAACACCTTTTCCAAGTATCGACTTTGGGATAAACTAATTATTCTTTTTGCTCTATCTTTATAGATGCAAATCTCAAGAATATAGGTTGCCTCCCCTAAGTCTTTCATGGAGAATGTGTTTGACAACCATACCTTTACAGTTGTCAACATACCTGTGTCATTACCCATCAACAGTATGTCATCCACATATAAGACAAGGAAAGTGATAGCACTGTTACTAATCTTCTTATATACACATGGCTCATCCTCATTTTTGATAAAACTAAAGGATTTAATGGCTTCATCAAAACGGATGTTCCAACTCCTCGAAGCTTGCGTCAACCCATAAATGAATCGCTTTAGCTTGCATACCTTAGAACCATCTTGGGATTTAAAACCCTTAGGTTGTTCCATGAAAATGTTTTCTTCAATGTATCCATTGAGAAAAGCTGTTTTGACATCCATCTATCAAATCTCATAATCATAGTATGCAGCTATTGCTAATAGAATCCTAATTGATTTAAGCATGGCAACAGGTAAGAAAGTATCCTCATAGTCGATTCTTTGCCTTTGGCGAAACCCTTTTGCTACTAGCCTTGCCTTATAGGTCTCTACCGTTCCATCAGAACCAATTTTCTTCTTGAAAACCCATTTATTCCCTATAGGTACAATACCTTCAGGTGGGTTAACAAGATCCCAAACTTGATTCTTATACATGGAATCAGTTTCATATTTCATAGCATCAATCCATTTTGAAGAGTCTATATCTGATATAGCTTCTTCATAGGTAAGTGGATCATCTCCATGATCTACTTCTTCATGAGTAGACAACTCTTGTTCTTCTTCATGAAGGAAACCATATCTCACTGGGGGGTGAGATACCCTGGTTGTTCTACAAGGAATAGCTGTATATGTTTCATCAGCGAGTGTAGGTTGACTAGTTGGATCTATATCCATCTGATCTGTTGGATGGTCAGAATTCTCCAATTCTAACTCTATTTGCCTTCCTTTGCCTCCTTCTTGAACAAAATGTTGTTTAAGAAATGTAGCATTTCTACTCACCACAACCTTTTGTGAAGTAGGCAAATAAAAATAATAACCAAAACTATCTTTTGGATATCTAACAAATCGACCTTTTTCTGATCTGGTTTCCAATTTATCAGTGTTCAGCTTTTTGATATAAGCTGGATAACCCCAAATCTTAACATGCTTAAGACTTGGTTTTCTTCCATGCCATATCTCATAAGGTGTGGAAGAAACTGATTTTGATGGAATCCCATTCAGAATATACAAAGCTGATTCTAATGCAAATCCCCAAAAGGAGATTGGCATATCAGTATAGCTCATCATACTACGTACCATATCCAATAGGGTACGATTTCTCCTTTCAGATACACCATTCAACTGTGGCGTTCCTAGAGGAGTCAGCTGGGAAACAATGCCATGCTCTCTCAAGTATTCATCAAATTCAGTACTTAAATATTTACCTCCACGATCTGATCGAAGAGCTTTAATACTCTTTCCTATTTGATTTTCTACTTCAGATTTAAATTCTTTAAACTTTTCAAGGGATTCATGTTTTTATTTCATCAAATACAAATACCCAAACCTTGATTTATCATTAGTAAAGGTAATAAAATAATGAAAACCGCCTCTAGCCATTTCCTTAAATGGACCACATACATCACTATATATTTGCTCCAAAATATTTTCAGCCCTTAGCCCTTGTCCAATAAAGGGTGATCTAGTCATTTTGCCCTGATGGCAAGATTCACAAGTTGGAGTAGGCTCAGAGCCCAATAAGGATAGAATCCCCATTTTCTCCAGTTTTACAATCCTATCTTCTGCATCATGACATAACCTTAAGTGCCAAATATGTTTTGAACTTGAATTGGTTTTCACCATGGCATTGCATTCATTTAGATCACTTGCATTCATTTTGTGTTTGTCATTATTATCAAAATAATAAAGACCATCATTCATATAACCCGAACCAACATATTTATTTCCAAAATAAATATTGCAAACATCATCTGTGAACTGAAATTCATAGCCATTTCTAGTCAAACTAGATATAGAAATAATGTTCTTAAAAGCATCAGGTACATATAAAATATTATCCAAATACAAAAAATGTCCAAACATGTAAAAGATTTAGATCCTATGGCAAAAGCTTCAACAGTTGAACTTGTGCCAATCCGGACTCTAACATCTTGAGAACGCAAGCTGCTACTATTTGCTAGTTCCTGCATATCATTAGAAATGTGAGAACTGGCACCAGTATCTAAAATCCAAGCTGTAGATAAACTATGAGTATCATCAGAATCTAAATAACAAGATATGGACATACCTTCCGAAGGTTTATCCTTCTTGTCCTTCAAAGAAGCAAGACACTCTGGGCTGTTCCTTTTCCAGTGCCCATCCTTCTGGCAGTGGAAACACTTTCCTTTGCCTCCATCAGCTTTAGTCTTCCCTTTTTGTTTAGCTATTTTCTTGGAAGGACCAGGAATCTGAGGTTTTTTTTTTCTTATTACCGTTCTTCTTGTTGGACTTTCTAGCAGAAGAAGATGTAATCAAAACTACCTCTTTTCCTTTATTGCCCGGCATATTCTTTTGGGCAATAACCAGCATGTTGAGTAACCAGCTAAGGTGCATTCCTGTATAGTCATATGGAAATTTGTCACAAAATTCCCAAAAGACTCAAGAAGGGATTGAAGGATCAAATCTGTCTATAGTTGAAAATCCATGTTGAAGTCAAGATGTTCCAATTGCTCAATCAGCTGAATCATCTTGTGGACATGATCCCCAATATTCTGTCCCTTAGACATCCTCATGCGGAAGAGCTGCCTAGATATCTCATACCTAGCATTCCTACTGTGCTCACCATACAACTCTTGTAGGTGAAAAAGGATCTCACTCTCACTCTACATGTTCTCATGCTGCTTCTGTAACTCATTACTCATGGAAGCAAGCATGTGACACTTAGCTCTCATATCATGCTCCTTCCACTTGTCCAAAGTTTCATGTTCCTCAGGAATGGCCTTTAGAGGTGAGGGACAAGGAACATTTGAGTCTAGAACATATCCTATATGTTCAAGGTTTAGGACAAGTTTCAAATTTCTTAGCCAATCAGAGAGATTAAGTCCTGTCAACCTATTGCGATCAAGTATGCTTGCAAGGATATTGGGTGGTGGTGGTTGTTCTGTGCTCATTATTATCAAAAAATTAATTGTAGAAAATAACCAGATTAATTAGTAAATGTATCAAGTAATTAACCAAAATAATTATGATCTTTAAATCAAATTGGTCCTCCCACTAACTTAGCGAATCCTACACTTCCAAAGTAGAAAACAGAAATTCTAGTTGGATGGATTTCTAGTGGGTGATTGAATTCTTATAATTCTATTGATCATCCTCAGGTACATCCGTTATTGGAATTACAATAAACTATAAGTGACAACTCCTTGCCCATCACATCTCATGTGAGGGTCAATCCTTTACCTAGCCCCTAATGCTCAAAATCTCAGGTACATCCATTATTGACTTATCTTGCATTAGTTAAGTTTATCCCATTGAGCTAGTAATTATGTAAACAATTTTAATGTCCTCAGGTATATCCAATATTGGCCACTAAACCATTTACATATTTACAACATCTCATGCTTAACAATTATTCTTAAGAAAATCTCTTAAATTAATTGCATCTTATGTAACTATTTTAAATTTCTTAAAATAATTGCCCCAATGGAGGGCCCATATTATAATTACTTTAGTCATAGCATTTCCAACTTAATCATTTGTTTGGAAGATTTTATGGTTATCCTAATTACTATTAAGGTCTCACTTTGCACAATATCCATTTAGCATGCATATATCATATAATTGCATACATTCCCATACATCTCATGCATTCATGGATAAGCAGTAAATATGGTATGATCATGGACTTTCTAAGGGATTCAATTCTGAGCCACCAAGAATTGAATTAAGGCATTCCTAGGTGCATTTCATTCATTCATTTTACAAGAGTTATTGAAGGAGTACATAATCAATACTTGATGTTGAATTCATCCCACTGGTCCTACTAATGCTCTTGACCTTCTTGAACTTCTTGCAATCCAATATTACATAGTAATCCTTAGCATACCAAGGCGAATTTACAAGAACTTAAAAAAATGAAATTACAACCCAAAAATTATTACAAACTTAATAATACATGCCCAAAATAAATGAAAATAAATTAATTAATTTACAATCCCAAAGAAACATAAAGAAATAATCTAATCACACTGGTCTTTTATAGTCCATGATCATCCATCATGCATATCACTATTTAATAATTAAATAAAACATACATACTTAAATTAAATTGAATATCTCATATTCAACTTAAAAATCCAGATTTCAATATGATTCACATAAATTTAAAAATTCAGATTTGAATCTCATTCAAACAAATTTAAAAATTCATATTTGAATCACATTCAAACAACCTTAAAAATTCATATTTGAATCATATTCAAACAATTTTAAAAAAAACAGATTTGAATCACATTCAAACAATTTTTAAAAATTCAGATCTGAATATTATTCAAACAACTTTAAAAAATCAGATTTAAATATAATTCAAACAACTTTAAAAATTCAGATTTGAATCACATTCAAACAACTTTTAAAATTCAGATTTGAATCACATTCAAATAATTTTTAAAATTCTGATTTGAATCAAAATTTAATTGTGTGATTACAATTCTAATTAAACAATTTAATTAGACATAGGATGAGCTTTTAGATCATACAACAATTGCAAATTAAAAAGCCAAATCTTGAGCAACCCATGGAACCACAAACCTTGCACACCATGAAGGTGTTCTCTTGCATGCCGCCACACATCCATTGCAACCAGCAAAGGATAAATCATCTCATTATCAAAACACATAATTAAATCATATAATCAATAATCTAAATGGCAAAAATAGTGGCTCTAATACCAATTGAAGGAACGGAAGCATGAAAAAGACAAGTTTATACCATTGAATTCAAAAATTTTTACCTGGGGTCACATGCATCATGCAAGATTTATTTTTATCTATATGATTTCAATGATAAACAGCATATTAAAACTCTTTTAATATGTTTTTGGATCTGAATTTGCCATTTAATATTTTAAAATTAATCAGATTAATTTTAGAACCCTAGATTAAATCAAGAACAAACACACTAATCTCTTGATGCACTGTAGTGTATTTGTGCCTTTGAGATGCGTTTTCAGGACACCAGATGTTGTCCCTCTAGCTTGTCCACACCAAGAACACCTATAGCAGCCCTTGAAAAGCTTCTAAAGCTTTTTCTATTAATTAGAAAATCAAGTTTTGCCTTTTAAGAGATTAAAGATGTAAACAGGATACTAGAAACGATTTCTAGTATTTTTAATTCAAGAGATTGTTTGCTAATCTCTTGGAATAGATGAGAGATGAAGAAGAAGAGAGGGAGAGCCTCAAGGTGGTAGCAAAAATGAGAACAGCAGCTGGTTGTCTTATTTTCTTTTTACAACAACACTTATATAGCTAGGTCAACACATTAAACCCTTACCACATGTCAACCTCTGATTGGTTCTAGGTTTAATTGACCCAATCACATTGTGCCAACTATCAAACCTATATTTAATCTTAATTTTAATCATCTTACATGATTAAAAGACATTTAGCAAGCTTATGTGTAATGCCATGTGTCACCATCTCATGGTACCACATGTCACCCTGTGAAATGATCAAAATGTCCCTGTGTTTTAATTTTGAGTTCTTAACCCAAAATAATTATTTCTCTTCTTCTAATCAATTTATATCAAATATAAATTAATTAATTAATCTCTATTAATTAATTTCTCATTAATTAAATTCATATTTAAATACTTTAAATATAAATTTAACTTATACTATACATCCAATAATCTAGATTTGGTTTCAAGTCATGCTAGGGACTTTGCACTCTAATTGCAAACCAAACCTATTTAATTAATCAATTAAACTTTTTAATTAATTAATTAAATCATATTAATTAGGTGATAACATGTGTATGTGTGTGACTTACTAGGCTCATCATTAATTGACAATGAGACATGATATCAACTCTTAATATCATCATAACTCTTTCTTACCATAAATGATTTCTCTAAATCATTTTATGCACCTCATAGACCATGGTTAACACCTAGCATAGCATGCCATGGCCACCCAATCAGTAATAAGGTTTACCTTAAATGAACCTATAATCATATTTTACCATGCACTATAATCTTTCTGTTACAAAATCCCAACTCAAGCTGGAGTCATGGTTTATGTCAAACTCCATTTGCTATGAATACTATGTTCTCTGTTCTTGATTAAAAAGATTTTCTCATCAGAAACTCTTTTTTGATTAAATCTATTATCCTGGCCAGGAACTTGTAACATCAAGAACAATTAAATGAACATAGGATTTTATCTCTATTTACTTAGAGGAACAGATTCCATCTCGATCAAAACCTACCTCCATATATAACTAGTAGGAGCCAACACATGCTCATATACCCATACACAGTACAAGTATGAAAGCAGTATCAAACTCAAACTACCTATATACAAGATAATTGTACTATCTTAGGTCTAAAGATTATATGCACTGATATGATTTATGACAAAACATTGACAAGAGTAAACTCCATGTGCTTGTCATAAGTGTCACTGGTTCGGCCTACTTATTATTTATAAGTGCCTATCATGTTTGTTATATGGCATGAGACTCACTATTCCATCTTATTTATATCTCATATAAATAACTTGGGAACAAACATGAATACAATCTTTTTGGATAAGTCATGTCCTTATTATGAAGTATCCTCGATTGTGAACCTATTTATGATACTTTGTACTAGAAATACTGTCACTCATATTCTTAACAACTTAAGAATAGAATTTCTAACAAAATATCAATGGAACTTTTCTATTACACATAAATATTTTATGTAAACGGAAAAGTGGAAATGCCTTTTATTAATAAAAACATGTACAAGATACATACTTAATGATATGCTCTAGGGCATACTACTAACATTTACACCACGACAAAGCGATCTACAACCTGACTAATCGAAATCAATGAGAGAGGCGGCTAGCTAGCTAATGAATACTCATCTGATCTACAAACCTCAACTGGTAAGCCAGAGAGGGAGGAAAATAAATGATCTCAACCCCATAAATGGAGGAGGAATAATGTGATACTGTCATGCTAAGTGTGAATCCAAAATCAATTTAAAATTTATTTTCAATAATTTATGAGAGATCTCAAACAATTTCCAAAGTCATTTTTGCAGTCACAAAGTGGCAACACAATTCATAAATAACACAGTGATTTAATAAAGCATAGCAATTCAAATTTTCAATTAGAAAACAATTACATAGATTTATTATGCACAAAGTTGACGTGAGTAACCTTTAGGCCTTTATTCAGTCTCTTAGACATTTCGAGTCTTTTTCAGCTGAAACATGAAATTTATAGTGTCTCAGTATCTTTGCCTCACAATAATTCCAATAATTAATTTATATATGTTCAATTCTAGCCCCAATATGCTTAAACTTACATTCTTGAAAATTTTCATGTTGAGGTTACTGTTCATGGTACTATTCAAGTCAAAATATTGACTTTCTTATGCTTAATAGGTATGGGAAATCCAATTATACTCACATACCACATTTTGATTACCTAACTTGTTGGTTTTGGTCATTTTCTCCAATCTTAAGTCTTTTAGGCACAAATTTCAAAATTTTAGTTTTGGTATCCTGTATTGCACTATTCCATTGGTTATGTTGCTGTTAGAATTTGACTAACTTTTCTTCATAGAAGTTGTTCCTTATTGTCTTAAATTTATTTCCCTTTTTGTATCACTCCATTTGGAGTTTTGTAGCTCAAGCTATAGCTATTTGAACATGGCTGGCTGGATTGGTCTAACCCAGATTTTTTGGGCACCAAATCTAGTTCTGGCACTTTTAGGTTACTAAATTTGGGTGGCTAAATGATTTGGTTAACGGCATAATTTGGGTTTGTGTTCATCATGCAAGTTGTAGGGCTATGTCTCATCTTTCTACTGGTAAAATTTCAAGTCATTTGGACCTGCCTAGCCCAAGTTATGGCCAAATGAACAAACACTGTTCATTTGGTCATTTTTGTACAAGTCAGATTGCCTAATCCGGATTTGGCCAATTTGTTCACTATGCTATGGTCACTTTCTGGGCATGATTCCTAAATAAAAAATGTGTCATTTTGTGTCTAGTTTCATTCCCAATTAGCCTCACGCTAATTGGGTTGGTAAATTTTCAGTTTTGGTCCCTGAAAGGGACCTTGGTCATGCTACCTGCAGAATGTCCATAACCAATCTGAATTTCCATTTGGTTCCAACACTTCCAACACACCACAATTGGTCATACATGACTATTTTTCAGCTCAAACAAGGTCAAACACACTATTTGACTAATTCTCAAAATTTTATCTCCCAAAACCCTAGATGCAAAACCCTAACTCACTAATTTTGTTACATTTTACTAAATCAAAACATATAAACATAATTTCTCAACTCATTCAAGCTCATGTACTGTAACACCCCTATGTTTGGTAGTGCGTTCTACCATTCCTGTGACCAGTGTTGTCCGGGCAGCTAGGATGCCTTGAACTACAGTTAGATATGAGTGAGGAGACATAAAATAATGAAATATAAGAAAAGAAAATACAAGAAAAACAAAAGAAAAATAATAGCAATGAAATGTAACCAAGTTAAACGAGCCGAGAACCCTAGCGATGGGTGACCGCACTGGGAAATCGAGGTGTGGACCGTTGACTAGCCCTGAACCACGGGGAACCCTGGACAATATTTTTATGACTTAAATAAATGTCTATTGAAGTATAAATACCATTAGAAATATCAAAGAAAAATTAATTAATTAGTACAAAGAAAAGTGAGAAATCGAAAAACGGACAAAACTCGATGTTACCGAAAAATTAGAAATGCAACCCGAACAGGGGCATTGTGGTCATTTGACACCCCGAGCTGTCTTTTGACCTAAATGTTCATTAAAAATACATGATATTACACTTGGGAAATGTAATGAAAAATTAAATTTGTGGTACCTAATGTAAATAGCAAAAATTAGGAGCTTAATGTGGGAAAATGAAACCTTAGATTAAACTAATATTTAATTTTAATATAGTGCTCCACTAACTCATCTAAGTGGATCACTACCTCTTCATTTGGACAGCAGATCATCTTCTTCCTCACCTCTCAAAGAACCAGCCGAAAGTGGTCTTAAGAGAACCTCAATTGCCGTCAAGTTGAAAGCTTCATGCAAGCTTGATCTAAGCTTCTTTCTTTGCACTTCCCTTTATTAAAAGTTGTCCATACACCTTGGGCAGTTGATAGGCTACAAGAAGATCAAGTTTTGGTGAAGTTTTAAAGAGTTTCCAAAGTGATAAATAGGTATTTTTGATGCTTGCTTCATTAAAGTTTGTGTGGATGTTATGGGTACTTGAATTGTGGAAAGATTTTTGGAGTTTGATGTTTAAAGGGAGATGTATATTTTTGGCAGCCATAGAAAATCCTTAAGGACAGTTTATCTTTGTATGTAAATGGTAGATTAAAGTGTTGATGAAGTGTTTATGTGTGTAGGAATTAATTTGGGTGATGCATACTAAGTATATATGAATGTATACTTGAATTTGAAAGCTTGGAAATTAATGGAGAGAGGTATGAATCGGCAGCTTGAATTGTGAACCAAAAAAATGTTATTTCATAGTTTGGTTTATGGAATTGTATGGTTGAATTATGGTACTTGTTGTGGCAGCTTGTGTATGTGTATAAGGGTTTGAATGTGGACATGTAAATAAGCCATATTACGTAGTTAAATTATGTATAAATGGGACTTCTTAAATTCTGTACTATAAGGTGAATATTGAGTGTGGTTATAAGCTGCTAAAGTGACCAAAAATGTGTTGTGAAATGTGTCACACCCTACCCCTCGTAAGATGTAACATGCTTCCGTAGTACACCTAATGAATTATCGTACTTCGCCTACCGATAACCCATTAAATATTCTACAAGGGATTTTGAAATAATTTTCTTACTTTTGTTAAGTGGTGAGTGTTTCTAAATAGATATTAAAACATTTAATTAAAGTTGAAAATCCGTTAAAATTTTTGGATATTTAAAAATCTCCGTAATTTTTATAAAAATTTTGGCAGAGTGCCGTCTGTATTTTGAGAAAACAGTTCTTCAAAACCTGAAAATAAAGACACTCCCAATATTTTTCTCAACAACTTCTTCAAATTTCACAATCAATCTCAACCAATTGCTCAAGTCTCAAAATTCAAACCATCCTCATTTCACAAATCAACACAAGCAATTCAATACACAGTTTAAATTAAATCAAACATTGAAATATCTCATTAAGATAACAAAATGAATATTTACATTCATGGGAGTATTAAAAATTTAATAGTGCAAGCTTTATAAATACATAAAATCTCAAGATAACCTTATAATAATTTATATTTCATTACAATCCAAAAATTATGTTACAAAAGAGTTGGTACAACTGCTCAAAGTAAATTTCATACATATAATTACAGAATTATATCAAAAGTTAATGTACAAGGGTATACCTATGATATACCCAAAGATAGTCTCACTATGTCTTTTCAGAAATCTTGCTCAACTGCTTTATTATTCCTTTCACCTGCGACAGCATACAAAGCTATCGCTGAGTGGTGAACTCAGTGGTGCACAAACTAGTAAATTAAAACTTAATACAAATTATTCTTAACAATTCATAATGGATAAAAATTTAAAATTTCTAAATTCTTCAAAATCCATGACATTCAAAAATCATTATTTTCATTCATGCAAATTATTCATTTGAATAACATTTTGATCAATTAATAACTATTTATTTACATTTCTTTTAAATTCCAAAACAATACAAAAATATTTTGAATCACTAACAAATTATTTATTTCAATCACAATTTATCAAATTATGCATAATTTAAAGGGCGTTGCCAACAATTCACACAGTTGATCCCGTGACCCAAAATTCAATTAGATGCCGTATTGTACACCACGACATTTCACATTCTCCCAATAACCGAGGCTAAAAGGGAGAAACAAAGACTAGCTAGTATATATGAGTACTCATTCAAATTCTTCCCCAACTGACAAGCCAGAGAGGAAGTAACTCACCCCATCTAGTGGAGGAGATATCTCACTAGACAAGCTAATGAGAATTCACAATAAATTTTACCATGTCAACTGTGGTTTCAAATCATATTCAAAACAATTTCTAATCACAAAGTATTTACAAATCAACATATTTAATCATCATAAATTCATGCTCAAGGTTGGCAACACATCAAACTTAAAATTTACAATCCTCAAAACAATGCAATAAATCCTTAAATACATAAGAAAATTCATATTCAAGTTATACAATTTCATTCAACAAACTATAATCCTCAACACATCAAAATTTATAAATCATAAAATAACTTGTTCAAATTGATTTAGAAATAAAAATATAACAAAAGAGTTAGTTGTACATAAACCTTATACGAGTCGCCTCTTGGCCTTGACTCGATCCCTCGGGTTCCTTTCTGGTATTCTTTTCAACTAAAACACACAGTTTCACAGTGTTTCAGTATCATAACTCATCGTAAATCCAAAAATAAATTCAAATTCACTAATACCTAGCTTTAATATGCTAAACTTTGCATTCTTCAAAATTTGTGTTTTGGGGTTACAAATTCAATCAAAACTCAAACATATGCATAGTAATCCTAGCTGGTCGAAAGAAAAGAGTAAAACTAAGTTCTCACCCATAGGATCATACGAGGTCCTAGAAAGAGTGGATCCACTAGCACACAGATTTGCTTACCTCTAAAATTGAAATGAATTTGAATCTAACTTATGACAGAGGCTCATAAGAAACTTGGCACATGAGGTGAGCAATCGATGAGTAAATAGTATTGGTTAAAGTGCTAAGGCACCATCATTCAGGCTAGGAAGCTACTTAGGAGCGTGAATAGGACATGAGGAGACAGCACCGACAACTGTTCAGAGATTGATACCAGGTAAAATTTCGAGGACAAAATTATTTTAAGGGGGGAAGAATTGTAACACCCCTATTTGCATAGTCTGGTATATTTCACTATTTCGGTGACCGGTGTCGGTCCGGACAATTAAGGGGATTAGGACCACACTTAAGACAACTAGATGAGCTATAAACACAAATAATTAATAATTGCCAATTAGTTAAGTATAAATAAGAAAAACAGAACATAAAAGTTAAACGAGCCGAGAGTCACAGCAATGGGTGACATTCTCGGGAAGGACTGCGAAGTCATTTTAAACTCAAATTTCGAACCGTAAAATGTGACACTGCGGTCCTTAGGACCCTTACGAACACAGTGAAAAAGAGAAAATCACGAAAAAGAATTGTTAAGTTAGTCAAATATTTAGGTCAGGGAGCCGGAAGAAATATTGAATTATTTGTAAACCGGGTTGAACCAGCGAGGGGCAATTTGGTCAATTGACCTCGAGGGCTGACTCCTGACCAAATTTTCAAATAAAATCGGAGAAAAGAAAATTTTGGAGTCGGGAATTAAATTAAAGAACTAATAGAAAAATAAATTAAAAAAAAAGAAAATGAAAAAGGTGTAGGGAGATGACATCATGCATGACATCATGCATGATGCCATAAAGATTATAATTAATAAATTTAACTAAATTGATTTTTGGGTCTTCCATAAGACAAAAGACTTAAAGAAAGAAAAAAAAATCCAAAGTCATCTTTTTTCCCTAGTTGCTGTCTCCCATTCCTCTCTCCCTCTCCATTGTTGAACCTCCATTGAAGCTTGTACTCAAGCTCAAATTCTCTCACTTAACCTTAAGATTTTCCATAAACACTTCATCAAAACTTATTACCTCAACCTAAGAAGAGGATTGAAAGAGCAAAGAAAAAGAAAAAGGAAGAGAATTGAAGAATTGGACATCAAAGATTGAGGTTAGTGATTTAAGTTGCAAAATTAATTTATTAGTTGTGTTTATAGCTTGATTAACTTAGAAATAAACTTAAAATAAAATGAAATAAATTGTTGAGGGACCATGAGTAAATTTCGGCCAGCATGTTGTGGAGGTGTATTTGTATGGTTTGATTGAATTTAATATGTTAAGCAAGCTTGTATGGATGTGGTAATGAGATTGATATGCATTGAATTGATTAAATGCAAGAATTTGTGAATTAGGGTTTTGGACACCTAGGGTTTGGGAGACAAAATGTAAAGAAATGTTGAAATGATGTAGTTGACCGAGTTTGAAGTGGGAAATGGTTAATGGTGACCAAATGGAATGTGTTAGAAGTGTTTGAACCAAAACTAAATTTGGATTTAATGTGGTCATGCTGCCAGGTCCCTTTGAGGGACCAAAAATGAAAATTTACAAGTCCAGTTGGTATGAGACCAATTGAGAATGAAAATAGACACTAAATGACACAATTTTCATTCAGGAACTATGCCCAAAAAGTGACCAAAACCTAGTGAACAAATTGGCCAAATCCAGAAAATCTCAGTCTACCCTGTACAAACTAACCAAATGAACAGTGTTTATTCATTTGGTCATAACATGAGATAGGCAGGTCTAAATGACCTGAAAATTTACCAGTGGACATTTGAGGTATAGATATAAAACTTTCATCAAGAACACAAACCCAAAATATGCCATTAACCAAGCCATTTGGCCACCCCAAGTTGGTGACCTAAAATTGCCAAAACCAAAATTTGCCCAGAAAACTGGGTTGAGTCCAATCTGGCAGCCATAGTTCAAATGGCTATAACTTGAGCTACAAAACCCCAATTAGAGTGATTCAAAATGAGAATAAACTTAAGACAATAAGGAACATTTTCTATGAAGAAAGTTTAGCCAAATTCTAATAGTAAAGTGACCAATGGAACAGTGCAACATAGGACACCAAAACTGAAAATTTTCAAATTTGCCTAAAAGACTTAGAGTTTGAGAAAACAACCAAAACCAACAAATTTAGTGACCAAAATGTGGTATGTGGGTGAAGTTGGAATTCCCATACCTATTAAGCCTTAGAAAGTCAACAAATTGACTTGAATAGTGTAGTGAATAGTAATATTGAAACACAAATTTTGAAGAACGCCAAGTTTAGCATATTAAAGCTAGGTATAAGTGAATTTGAATTTATTTTTAGATTTAAGATGAGTTATGATACTGAAACACTGTGAAAACTGTGTGTTTCAGTTGAAAAGAATACCGAAAAAGAACCTGAGGGATCGAGTCAAGGCCAAGAGGCGACTCGTATAAGGTTTGTGCACAACTAACTCTTTTGTTATATTTTTATTTCTAAATCGATTTGAACAACTTATTTTATGATTTATAAATTTTGATGTGTTGAGGATTATAGTTTGTTGAATGAAATTGTATAACTTGAATATGAATTTTCTTATGCATTTAAGGATTTATTGCATTGTTTTGAGGATTGTAAATTTTAAGTTTGATGTGTTGCCAACCTTGAGCATGAATTTATGATGATTAAATATGTTGATTTGTAAACACTTTGTGATTAGAAATTGTTTTGAATATGATTTGAAACCACAGTTGACATGGCAAAATTTGTTGTGAATTCTCATTAGCTTGTCTAATGAGATATCTCCTCCACTAGATGGGGCAAATTACTTCCTCTCTGGCTTGCCAGTTGGGGAACAATTTGAATGAGTACTCATATATACTAGCTAGTCTTTGTTTCTCCCTTTAAGCCTCAGTTATTGGGAGAATGTGAAATGACGTGGTGTACAACACGGCATCTATTTGAATTTTGGGTCATGAGATCAACTGTGTGAATTGTTGGCAACGCCCTTTAAATTACGCATAATTTGATAAATTGTGATTGAAATAAATAATTTGTTAGTGATTCAAAATATTTTTGTATTGTTTCGGAATTTAAAAGAAAACTAAATAAATAGTTATTAATTGATCAAAATGTTATTCAAATGAATAATTTGCATGAATGAAAATAATGATTTTTGAATGTTATGGATTTTGAAGAATTTAGAAAGTTTAAATTTTTATCCATTATGAATTGTTAAGAATAACTTGTATTAAGTTTTAATTTATTAGTTTGTGCACCACTGAGTTCACCACTCAGCGACAGCTTTGTATGCTGTCACAAGTGAAAGGAATACTAAAGCAGTTGAGCAAGATTTCTGAAAAGACATAGTGAGACTATCTTCGGGTATATCATAGGTATACCCTTGTACATTAGCTTTTGATGTAATTCTGTAATTATATGTATGAAATTTACTTTGAGCAGTTGTGCTAACTCTTTTATAACATAATTTTTAGATTGTTATGAAATACAAATTATTATAAGGTTATCTTGAGATTTTATGTATTTATAAAGTTTGCACTACTAAATTTTTAATGCTTCCATGAATGTAAATATTCATTTTGTTATCTTAATGAGATATTTCAATGTTTGATTTAATTTAAACTATGTATTGAATTGCTTGTGTTGATTTGTGAAATGAGGATAGTTTGAATTTTGAGACTTGAGAAATTGGTTGAGATTGATTGTGAAATTTAAAGAAGTTGTTGAGAAAAATATTGGGAGTGTCTTTATTTTCAGGTTTTGAAGAACTGTTTTCTCAAAATATAGATGGCACTCTACCGAAATTTTTGTAAAAATAGCGGAGATTTTCAAATATCCAAAAATTTTAATGGATTTTTAACTTTAATTAAATGTTTTAATATCTATTTAGAAACACTTAACACTTAACAAAAGTAAGAAAATTGTTTCAAAATCCCTTGTAGTATATTTAATGGGTTATCGGTAGGCGAAGTACGGTAATTCATTAGGTGTACTACGGAAGCATGTTACATCTTACGAGGGGTAGGGTGTGACATGTTTTAGTGGTATCAGAGTCGCTCGCGTGTCCTCTTGGGTGATGGTAGGGCAAACCTCAACAAGGACGCTGAGTCCCGAAAGGGGGGGAGAAAGGTCTCTTAGGCAAATCCCACATCGGCAAATCACAGAGATGGTCTTGGGTTCAAAAAGTAATGATATATAAAATGGGGGAACTAATCATTAGAGGCGCCTTTTGGTGGAATGGCTTGGAGAGTTGGAAGAACTCCAGGGTTAAGCGTGCTCGCTTGAGAGAAATCCTAGGATGGGTGACCTCCTGGGAAGTTCTCCATTCCACCTATGGGACAAAACCGTGAGGTTTATGGCCAAAGTAGACAATTCCTCTAGTGGTTGGAGTCTGATCATTACAAAATGTGTTTAGGTTATGGTACAAAACAGAAATGGCATGAATATGTAACTTGGTAATGTTAAATGTGTCCTTTGATTGAGTGATAGATAATATGCAATAGGGCAGTGTGTAATTTGGCCTAGAACCTTAAGTGTGTGGCTCCAATTGGTATGAGACCAATTGGAGGTGAAACTAGCCACAAAAAGTGCCAACTTTCATGAAGGAAGCTTACTAAAATTATGCTTGGAAGGTAACTTGAAAAATGACCGAATCCGGATTAGTGCATTTAAGGCCTGAAATTTGACCATTTGGGCAGTAGTTAGTGTTTTGACCATAACTCACTCAAAACAGATCTAATTGACTTGAAATTTTTACCATGAATAGTTGAGGCATATATCTACAAGTCTTATGAAGACACCAAAGCTCAGAAATGACCTTAAGCAAGGCAAATATCTTGCACAAGTTCAAGTCCAAAAACTGGCGGAACCAAAAGTGACCTCAAATGACCTAAAGTGACCAATTTTAGTACATTCTGACCAGCAATAGTAAAATGACCATAACTTGGTCTACATAACTTAGAATGATCTGAAATTTTGCCTCATGTGCAATAAGACATAGATCTACAAGTTTTTAGTTTTGACTGAAACCTGAAAACTGAGGGAACTAGGTCATCCGGCTAGGTCAAATTAGTATACGGGATCCAACAAATTACAATAAAATGCACTATACATGGAAATGAATTTGGTAACATGTACCAATACTAAAAGGCTACAAATGTGACATATTGGTAACATTAAAACCTAATTCACCTAGAATGCATCGAGGGTCGACATCTTAGATTGACTAAGGAAATAATTGAATTCGATGAATTAAGTATTAAGCCTTATTCTTATAGACAGTTTAAATGAGTATTGAAACACTTCAAATTATGTTTCTCAGTTAGCAAAGACTCAGGGAAAGGGAAGGAAACACTGAATCAGAGCCAAGAGATAGTTATCAGAGGTTTGTGCATAACAGTTATTTCTTTTGAATTTTTCAATTGAAACAAATTATGACTATTTATATATTATTGTTTTAAATTATGAAAATGTGTTTAAAT
The DNA here is from genome assembly GCF_030052815.1 of Hevea brasiliensis. Lineage (NCBI taxonomy): Eukaryota > Viridiplantae > Streptophyta > Magnoliopsida > Malpighiales > Euphorbiaceae > Hevea > Hevea brasiliensis. The sequence goes on along the minus strand of NC_079493.1, from coordinate 74,713,664 downwards.
GGATAATTATTGCTTGAAAAGCATTGTAAATGGTTTGAAACTGTGAAAATTTGTTTGATTGATATTTGATGGATACCTATTGATTGAACAGCATTGTAAATGGTTTGAAACCACAACTATCATGTATATTGATTGAATTCCCCGCTAGCTTGTCTAGTGCGATGAATTGAATTCCCTCTCTGGCTGAAGTGTTGAGGTGTGTGCCTGTTAAGGACGAATAGAATGAGTACTCATATTTTTGCTAGCTAGCTATGTTATTCCTCATTAGCCATCGGCTTTTGGGACGAATTGAATACCTCATTAACCATCGGCTTTTGGGATAAATTAAACTTTAGAACATGATTAAGCTGTGTGTGATTCATTGATATGTATTGTGAGATTGTGAAATGGAGTTTAAATTCGTATTGACATTCACTGTCTATTGATTTTAACCATGTTTTGAATATTGAGATTTACTATGATATTGTGAAATGGAGTTCAAATTCTTTATGACATTCATTGTCTTTGAATTTAACTATGGTTTTAAGTATCCACTATTTATATGACTTATGATTTGTGTTTTAAAGTTGTATTTGGTTAATATTGTGCACCACTGAGACATTGTCTCAGCGATAGCTTTTCATTGCTGTCGCAGGCAGACAGACTAGCAGTGTAGCAGACTAGGCTACTAGGGCAACACTGAGAGATCATTGGGTATATTGAGTATACCATATTTTGCATTTTATATTGTAATGTATGTTCACTGTATGTATATAGTGTTTTTGGTTTTGAGCAGTTGTGTGGATTTGAGTTGAGAAACATATTGTGTTGATTAACTGTTGGAGTTGAGATTGAGAAATATATTTGAAGTGCTTTTTACAGGATTTCTGAAGAACTGTTTTATTCAAAATACAGAGGGCACTCCGCCAAAATTTTTACTGAAATTACAAATAATTCAAATGTGTTAGCTGTTCACTTCAGTTCAAAAAAAAAAAATTTAACACCTGTAAATAGTGCTCACCACTGTAAAAAGAAGTAAGAAAAGTTTTAAAATCCCTTGTAGTGTATTTAATGGGTTATCAATAGACGAAGTTGATAATTCATTAGGTATACTACGGGATCATGTTATGCCTTACAGAGGGATAGGGTGTGACATGTACACTTTTAATTCAATCAAACTCATGCAAATCATACCCCCACCTAGGCTGGCCGAATTTCCCTTTGGTCCTCCAAAGATGTTTTCTTTTGATTGTAAGTTAATTTCTAGGTTACTCAAACCACAAACACAACTAATAAACTAAAATTTCAATTAAAAGAACTAACCTCACTTTGATGTTCAATCTTCAATTTTCTTCTTCTTTTCTTCCTTTTTTTCTTGATCAATCTTCTTCTCAAGTAAGGTTAACAAGGTTTAACTAAGGAGTTTCCCTTTTCTATGGCTGAATTATGGTTTCTTCAAGCTCAAAAATGAGCTTTCATGGAGGTTTTAAAAAGGGAGAGGGAGAGAGGGAAGAGAGAGGTGGACGACTTGGGTGAGGGAAGAAGAAGATAAATTTTCTTTTTTAATTATTTTGTCTTTTAACTTAGTAATTATCCCACAATTCTAATTTTGTAAATATTAGGTTCATTGCATCATGCATGATGTAACAAACTTTATTAACTTTTTCTTTTTCTTTTTTTTTTCATTTATTTTTCTTTAGTTCTTTAATTTAATTCTTGATCCCAAAATTTTCTTTTCTCTGATTTTATTCGACAGTCAGGTCAGGAGTCAGCTTTAGGGGTCAATTGACCAAATTGCCCCTCGCCAGTTCGATCCGGTTTGCAAATAATTCAATATTTCTTCCGGATCCCTCACCTAATTATTTAACTGGCTTAACAATTCTTTTTTATGATTTTCTCTTTTTCACTGTGTTTGCAATAGTCTTAAGGACCGCGGCGTCACATTTTACTGTTCGAAATTCGAGTTTAAATTGACCTCGCAGTCCTTCCCGAGAAGGTCACCCATCGCTGTGACTCTTGGCTCATTTAACCTCTTATGTTCTATTTTTCTTATTTATACCTAACTAATTGATAATTACTAATTATTTGTATTCATGGCTTATCTAGTTGTCTTAGATGTGGTTCTAATCCCCTTAATCATCCGGACCGACACTGGTCACTAGAACAGTGAAATATACCAGGCTATGCAAATAGGGGTGTCACAAATGATACTCATAGTTCATCTACAGCTTGGGTTTTAGATACTGGTGCTAGTTCTCACATTTCTTATGATATGCAGAAACTAGTAAACAGTAGCAGCTTGCATTCTCGAGATGTTAGACTCCGGATTGGCGATGGCTCAATTGTTGAAGCTTTAGCCATAGGATCTAAATCTTTTTACATGTCTGGACATGTTTTGTGTTTGGATAATATTTTGATGTACCTGATGCTTTTAAGAACATCATTTCTATATCTAGTTTGACTAGAAATGGCTATGAATTTCAGTTCATAGATGATGTTTTTAATATTTATTTTGAAAATAAATATGTTGGTTCGGGTTATATGAATGATGGTCTTTATTATTTGGATAATAATGACAAACACAAATTGAATGCAAGTGATCTAAATGAATGCAATACCATGGTGAAAATCAACTCAAGTTCAAAATATATTTGACACTTAAGGTTAGGTCATGTTGTAGAATATAGGACTGCAAAACTGGAGAAAATGAGGATTCTATCCTCATTGGGTTTTAAACCTACTCCAACTTATGAATCCTGTCTTCAGGGCAAAATGACTAGATCACCCTTTATTGGATAAGGGTTAAGAGCTGAAAATATTTTGGAGCGAATACATAGTGATGTATGTGGTCCATTTAAAGAAATAGCTAGAGGTGGTTTTCATTATTTTATTACCTTTACTGATGATAAATCAAGGTTTGGGTATTTGTATTTGATGAAATACAAACATGAATCCTTTAAAAGTTCAAAGAATTTAAATCTGAAGTAGAAAATCAAATAGGAAAAAGTATTAAAGCTCTTCGATCAGATTGTGGAGGTGAATACTTGAGTATTGAATTTGATGAATACTTGAGAGCACATGGCATTGTTTCCCAGCTGACTCCTCCAAGAACACCACAACTGAATGGTGTATCTGAAAGAAGAAATCGTACCCTATTAGATATGGTACGTAGTATGCTGAGCTATACTGATATGCTAATCTCCTTTTAGGGATTTGCATTAGAATTAGCTTTGTATATTATGATTAGGATTCCATCAAAATCAGTATCTTCCACACCTTATGAGATATGGCATGAAAGAAAACCAAGTCTTAAGCATGTTAAGATTTGGGGTTGTCCAGCTCATATTAAAAAACTAAACACTGATAAATTGCAAACCAGATCAGAAAAGGGTCGATTTGTTGGATATCCAAAAGATAGTTTTGGATATTATTTTTATTTGCCTACATCACAAAAGATTGTGGTAAATAGAGATGCCACATTTCTTGCACAACAGTTTGCTCAAGAAGGAGGCAAAGGAAGGCAAATAGAGTTAGAATTGGAGAATTCTGACCAACCAACATATCAGATGGATATGGATCCATCTAGTCAACCTACACCTATTTATGAAATATCTACAGTTGTTTCTCGTAGATCAACTAGGGTATCTCACCCACCAGTGAGATATGGTTTCCTTCATGAAGAAGAATAAGAGTTGTCTACTCATGAAGAAGTAGATCATAGAGATGATCCACTTACCTATGAAGAAGCTATATCAGATATAGACTCTTCAAAATGGATTGATGCTACGAAATTCGAGATTGATTCCATGTATAAGAATCAAGTTTGGGATCTTGTTGACCCACCTGAAGGTATTGTACCTATAGGAAACAAATGAGTTTTCAAGAAGAAAATTGGTTTTGATGGAAAGGTAGAGACCTATAAAGCAGGGCTAGTAGCAAAAGGGTTTCGCCAAAGGCAAGGAATCGACTATGAGGAGACTTTCTCGCCTGTTGCCATGCTTAAATCAATTAGGATTCTATTAGCAATAGCTGCATATTATGATTATGAGATTTGGCAGATGGAAGTCAAAACAGCTTTTCTCAATGGATACATTAAAGAAAACATTTTCATGGAACAACCTAGGGGTTTTGAATCCCAAGATGGTTCCAAAGTGAGCAAGCTAAAGTGATCTATTTATGGGTTGAAACAAGCTTCGAGGAGTTGGAACATCCGTTTTCATGAAGCCATTAAATCATTTGGTTTTATAAAAAATGAGGATGAGCCATGTGTATATAAAGGGTTAGTGATAGTGCTATCACCTTCCTTGTCTTATATGTGGATGATATTCCGTTGATGGGTAATGACACAGGTATGTTAAAAATTGTAAAGGTATGGTTGTCAAATACATTCTCCATGAAAGACTTATGGGAGGTAACCTATATTCTTGGGATTCACATCTATAGAGATAGAGCAAAAAGAATAATTGATTTATCCCAAAGTCTATAATTAGAAAAGGTGTTAAAGAGGTTTAACATGCTTGATTCTAAGAGAGGATTATTACCAGTGAGACATGGTATCCCCCTTTCTAAAGAGATATCTCCAAAGACACCTGAAGAAAGAGATAAAATGGCCAGGATTCCATATGCTTCGGCTATTGGAAGTTGGATGTATGCAATGTTGTGTACTAGGCCTGACATCACATATGCTATTAGTTTGACTAGCAGGTATCAATCTAATCCATGTTTGGAGCACTGGATAGCTGTCAAGAATATCCTTAAGTACTTGAGAAGAACTAAGGATTTATTCTTGATATATGGAGATGGTGACTTGCAATTGGATAGTTATACCGATTCTGATTTCCAATCAGATATCGATGATAGAAAGTCTACCTCTGGATATGTGTTCATTTATAATGGAGGTGCAGCTAGTTGGAAGAGTTCTAAACAGAGTCTGACTACAGATTCCACTATAGAGGCCGAGTACATTGCTGCATCAAATGCTGCAAAAAGATGCTGTTTGGATATAAGGAACCCCAGTCTCACCAGAAATCCAAACATATAGAAAGGCGCTACCACATTATCAGAGAGATAGTTGGGCAAGGAAATGTAGCCTTGTAGAAAATAGCATCAGCTAAAAATCCAGCTGATCCATTCACTAAGCCTTTGTCACAAGCACAGTTAGATCGACATCTTAAGAAGATGGGTCTAAGATATTGTAACGAATGGCTCTAGTGCTAGTGGGAGATTATTAGTAGTATGCCCCAGAGCATATCATTTAGTATATATCTTGTACATGTTTTATTAATAAAAGGCATTTTCACTTTTCCATTTACATAATATATTTATGTATAATAGAAAAGTTCCATTGATATTTTGTTAGAAATTCTATTATTAAGTTATTAAGAATATGACTGACAGTATTTTTAGCATAAAGTATCATAAATTGGTTCACAATCGAGGATATTTCACACAGGATATGACTTATCCAGAAAGATTGTATTCATGTTTGTTCCCAATGTATTTATATGAGATATAAATAAGATAGAATGGTGAGTCTCATGCTATATAACAAACATGATAGGCACTTATACATGATAAGTAGGCCGAACTAGTGACATTTATGACAAGCACATGGAGTTTACTCTTATCAATGTATTGTCATAAATCATATCAGTGCATATAATCTTTAGACCTAAGATAGCATAGTTATCTTGTATGTAGGTGGTTTGAGTTTGATACTGCTTTCATACTTGTACCGTGTATGGGTATATGGGCATGTGTTAGCTCCTACTAGTTATATATGGAGGTAGGTTTTGATCAAGATGCAATTTGTTACCCTAAGTAAATAGGGATAAAATCCTTTGTTCATTTAATTATTCTTAATGTTTCAAGTTCCTGGCCATGACAAATAGATTTAATCAGAAAAGAGTCTCTGATGAGAAAATCTTTTTAATCAATAACTGGAATTAAAAGAGAACATAATAGTCATAGCAAATGGGGTTTGACATAAACCATGACTCCAGCTCGAATTGGGATTTTATAACAGAGAGATTCTAGTGCATGGTAACATATGATTATAAGTTTATTTAAGGTATTCCTTATTACTGATTGGGTGGCCATAGCATGCTATGCTAGGTGTTAACCATGGTCTATGAGGTGCATAAAATGATTTAGAGAAATCATTTATGGTAAGAAAGAGTTCTGATAATATTAAGATTTGATATCATATCTCATTGCCAATTAGTGATGAGCCTAGTGAGTCACACACATACATAAGTAATTACTAAGTTAAATGTGATTTAATTAATTAATTAAAGAGTTTAATTGATTTATTAAATGTATTTGGTTTGCAATTAGATTGTAAAGTCCCTAGCGTGGCTTGAAACCAAATCTAGGTTATTGGATGTATAGTATAAGTTAAATTTATATTTAAAGTGTTTAAATATGAATTTAATTTTGAGAAATTAATTAATAGAGATTAATTAATTAATTTATATTTGATATAAATTGATTAGAAGAAGAAAAATAATTATTTTGGTTTGAGAACTCAAAATTAGGACACAAGGGTATTTTGGTTATTTCATAGGGTGACATGTGGCACCATGAGATGGTGACACATGGCACTACACATAAGCTTGCCAATTGTCTTTTAATCATGTAAAATGATCAAAGTCAAGATTAAATCTAAGTTTGACACCTGGCACAATGTGATTGGGTTAATTAAGCTAAGAGCCAATCAAAAGGTGACATGTGGCAAGGCTTTTAAGTGCTGAACTAGCTATATAAGGGAAAAGGTGAAAAGAAAAGTAATAAGTTAATGTTCTTTCATATGTATCACCACCCTTAGAGTGCTCTTCTTCTCTTATTCTTTATCTCTCATCAATTCAAAGAGAATTGCCAATATTCTCTTGTATTAAAAATATTAGAAATCGTTTCTAGTATCCTGTACGCATCTGTAATCTCTCCAAAGGCAAAACCTGAATTTCTAATTGATTAGAAAGGCTTGAGAAGCTGTTGAAGAGCTGCCATTGGTGATCTTGGTGTGGATAAGCTAGAGGGATAATATCTGGTGTCCTAGGCGCATCCCAAAGGTGCCAAACACAACTGCAGTGCATCAAAAGGTTAGTGCACTTATTCTTGATCTAATTTAGAGTTCTAATGAATTAATTTGTTAATTCTAAAATCTTAAATGGCAAATGTAGATCCAAAAACATATTAAAAGAGTTTTAATATGCTGTTTAACATTGAAATCAAATAGATAAACAATAAATCTTGCATGATGCATGACACCCTAGAAGAAAAATTTTGAATTCAATGATCTAAACTTATTTTTTCATGCTTCCGCTCCTTCATCCAAGTGTTGTCCCTCTAGCTTATCCACACCAAGATCACCAATGGGCAACCCCCAATTTGCTTCTCAAGCCTTTGCCAACCAATTATAAATTGGGTTCTTACCTTTAGAGAGGTTATATGTATGTATATAACACTAGAAATAATTTCTAGCAATTTTAATTCAAAGAAATTTGGGCAATTCTCTTTGAATTAATGAGACAAGATGAAGAGAGGAGAAGGAGGAAGAGGTGCCGCCACCTAAAGAGAAAATAAGAGAGTGAGTGTTTCTTCTTTTCTTTTACTTTTATAATTAGGTCATCACTTAAATCCTATGCCACATGTTACCTCCACACTGCATCTTATTTTTAATTGACCTAATCATATTAAGCCAAGTGTCAAAGCTAGACTTAATCTTGACTTTGATAATCTTACATGATAGGAAGACAAATGGCAAGCTAATATGGTGCCATATGTCACCATCTCATGGTGCCACATGTCACCAAGTGAAATGACCAAATTACCCTTATGTTGTAATTCTGAGTTCTTAACTCAAAATCATTATTTCTCCTCTTCAAATCAATTTATATCAAATATAAATTAATAAATTAATTTCTCACAATTAAATTCATATTTAAACACTTTAAATATAAATTTAACTTATACTATACATCCAATAACTTAGATTTAGTTTCTAGTCATGCTAGGAACTTTACAATCTTATTGCAAACCAAACATATTTAATTAATTAATTAAACTCTTTAATTAATCAATTAAATCACACTTTACTTGGTGATTATCTTGTTTATGTGTGTGACTTACTAGGCTCATCACTAATTGGCAATAAAATATGATATTAACTCTTAATATCATTAGAAATCTTTCTTACTATAATTGATTTCTCTAAATCATTTTAGGCATCTCATAGACCATGGTTGACACCTAGCATAGCGTGTCATGGCTACCCAATTGGTAATAAAGAATACCTTAAATGAACCTTTAATTATATGTTACCATGCACTAGAATCTCTCTGTTACAAAATCCTAATTCGAGCTGGAGTCATATTTTATGTTAAATCCCATTTGCTATGAATATTATGTTCTCTTTTAATTCAAGTTCTTGATTAATTAGATTTTCTTGTCAGAAACTATTTTATGACTAAATTTGTCTGTCCTGGCCAGGAACTTGAAACATCAAGAACAATTAAATGAACATAGGATTTTATCCCTATTTACTTAGGGTAACAGATTCCATCTTGATCAATTCCTACCTCCATATATAACTAGTAGGAGCCAACACATGCCCATATACCCATACACAGTACAAGTATGAAAAGCAATATCAAACTCAAACCACCTATATACAAGATAACTGTGTTATCTCAGGTCTAAAGATTATATGCACTAATATGATATATGACAATGCATTGACAAGAGTAAACTCCTTGTGCTTGTCATATGCGTCACTGGTTTGGCCTACTTATCATGTATAAATGTGTATCATGTTTGTTATATGGCATGAGACTCACCATTCCATCTTATTTATATCTCATATAAATACCTTGGGAACAAACATGATTACAATCTTGCTGGATAAGTCATGTCCTTATTGTGAAGTATCCTCGATTGTGTACCAATTTATGATACTTTTTACTAGAAATACTGTCACTCATATTCTTAACAACTTAAGAATAGAATTTCTAACAAAATATCAATGGACCTTTTCTAGTACACATAAATACATTATGTATACGGAAAAGTGAAATTTCCTTTTATTAATAAAATATGTACAAGATACATACTAAATAATATGCTCTAGGGCATACTACTTATCACACCCTACTCCTCTATAAGATGTAACATGATCCCATAGTACACCTAATGAATTACCGTACTTCGCCTACCAGTAACCCATTAAATATACTACAAGGGATTTTAAAATAATTTTCATGAAATTAAATAGTGGTGGGAACATTGAATATTTCTTAAAAAGCCTTTAAGTGAAATTTTGGTCATGGATCAAATCATCGATTAAAATCTGGTGTTACAAAAAATTTTCAAAATTTTGACAGAGTACCGGCTGTATTTTTGAGAAAAAAATTCTTCAAAACCTGCAAATAAACACATTTTCAATATTTTTGCTCAACCATAACTCCATTTCAAATCATTTCTCAACACAATTCAATCTAAAAAATGTATAAATCATTTGCATCAACTATCTCAATTCATTTTCAACCCAAACTCATCATAAAAGAAACCATACATAATTCACACTCAAGAAGAAATTAAATAGTACATTCATTAAAGTATTAAAATTAATATTACAAATAATTTTCATTTCAATTACACACTAAAATAACATTATAAAAGTTTTTGCACAACTGCTCAATTAATTTACATACATATAATTACATGCATACATCAAAATCTATGCACAAAGGTATACTTATGATATACCTGGAGCTGATCTGAATGTATCTTTAAGGCACAGCTACAGGAATTCTCACTTAGTTACTCTATCCTTACTTTCACTAGCGATAGCATACAAAGCTACTGTAACACTCTCATTGTAGCAATTCCATACATTCTACTGTTCCGATGACCGGTGTTGGTCCGGACAGCTAGAACATCTGAAAAAATAATTAGACTAGAGTGAGGAGTCATAAATAACTCAAATATTAATAAGAAAAATTTATAAGAAATTTTAGAAATAAAATACAATAAAGTTAAATGAGCTGGTGCCCTAGCGATGGGTAACCTAGTGGGAAGTTGCGGTTCTCGCAACTAGGAGCCCTAGACCCAGGAGAAAATTCATAAAATAATTTTTGAGACTCCGGAGAAGAGTCACTAAGGGTTCTATGGCATTAGAATGCCAAGAAAAGGTTTAAAAAAATTTTTCAATCGGTTCAAACAATTTTGGACTATTAAGCCAAACGGAGGGCATTTTGGTCATTTCGCCTTCAGAGGTGATTTTTGGCCGACTTGTCTAGTTAAGTAAATAATTATTATGACACAAAATGTGAATAAACATTACTAAAAATTAAATTAAAAATGAGCAGAGAAGAAAAGAAAAGAAAATTGAGAATAAATGTCAATTTTGACATCATATGATGTCATTCAAAGGAATTCCCACCAATCACATTAAAGCATCACTTAAGTAAGTAATAAAAGAAGATAAATAACACCAAAAAAAGGAAAAAACAATCTGTTTCTTCACCAAATTAAAGACCAGCCGTCTCCCTCTTCTCCCATAGCCAAACCTCCATGAAAGCTCCACCAAAGCTTTATAACTCACCAAATCTCACCCCAAAACCCTAAACACCCTTCACAAAAATTAACCCTCACATCAAGAGCAAAGTTTTGATTATCATAAAGTGAAGAAATTCTAAGGTTTATACAAGCCTATAAAGATACCAAAGAGGTTAGTACATGTTAATTACTTAATCTTGTTTATTTCTTAAAACTTAGTTTGAATGTGAACAAATAATTAAGAAATTGAGATAAATCATGTGTGAAATTGAGAATGGAATTTTGGCCAGCTTTATGGGAGTGGTAGTTGATGGTTTTGATGGATTTAAAATGGCTTAAAAATAGTGTTGATGTGTAGACAAAAATTTGAAATGGATTAGTATGCCTAATTGACATGTGTTGTGTGAACCTTGAATTTGAGCTAGGGTTTGGACACAAAAACTTGGATCTTGTTCATGTGTTGGTGAATGAAAGTTTAAATGGTCAATTAGTGACCATTTGGCTGTGTATGATGAAGAATTGAAGTGAGTTGTAGCTTGGGATTTGAGTTTGGCTAGGCTGTCCATGGTGACCTGCAGAATTGGACATGAGTCCAGCAGGTTTGGGCAGCCATAACTTGAATTTTAAGGGTTCAATTGGTACAAGGTTAATTGGACATGAAACTAGACACATAATGGCACAACTTTGGTGAAGAAACCATGCCCATAAGACCAAACCAAGTGGACCAAAAGCTTGCCCCAATCCGGGTGACCTGCAGTCTGTTTCTGCAGAATGACCAAATAAATAGTGATTGTTCATTTGACTATAACTCAGTGTAGAATGGTCCAATTGACCTGAAGTTTTACCAGCAACAAGTTGAGATATAGACTAACAACTTTCATGAAGAAACCTAACCCAAATTATGACCAGAACCTATCCAACAAGTGAGTTGCAGTCACTATTCACTGCACTGTAGATATGGTCAGTCCAGAAAAATTCTAATCCGGCCAGTTGTGGTTTTTGGACCATAATTTGAGCTAAAAAACTCCAAATGGAGTGATTCAAAAAAGGAAATTTAACTAGACCAAATAATGAACAACTTTCATGTTGATCATTTTGCCAAATTCTCACTGCAAAAATGACTAATGGAACAGTAAACATAAGGTATGAAAACTGAAAATTCTGCTCCATTAACTTTAAGCTTAGAAATGGTATTGGCAACCAATACCAACAAATTTTGAATGCAAAATGTGGTATGTTGGGAGTATTAAAACCAATGTACCTATTTTCTATGCAAAAGTCAATATTTTGGTTAACTAATGAAGTGAATAGTAACACCAAAACTTGAAATTCAAAAATTGTAAAACTCAAAAGTGTAAAATGCCCTAGTACCTAACAAGATTGGTTTGGATAGCTTGGCATGCCAATAGGGTTCAGTTAGCAGTACTGCACATGGCATTATGCCATTCTGACATTATGTTGATACTTGGCCTTGTGCCTAATGTTATTACAGCTTATTAGCTGTTCTGTTGCACACTGGGAGACACATATGTGACCGATGGTGTGACGGCCCGAGGTACTTGATACCCAGTGCCAGTTTACCCGTTTATCTAGTCCAGTCATCCAGTATAGGTTACTTGGACAACAAAAAATGAAAGTGGATAAATTTAATGAAATAATGAATATATCAAGTACAAAATAAGTAAGACTACAAATACTTAACGAAAATTTATTTGCAATGAGACATCGATACATTCACTGCATATTTATTTTCTGTTATTTCTTTTTATTTTATTATTGGCACCACTAAGCATTATTGCTTAGCACGTTGCTTTTGCCACGCGTTGCTTTTGCCACGCATTGCTTTTGCCACGCGTAGGTTCTGGAGATACTGACCGAGAGCCCAGTAGACCACAGACTGGGTGAGACCTTCTGTAGCTCTGCATAGTGTCCGTGTCACCTCAACATCTTCAATGCATTGGTAGGACACTAGGTTTTATTTTGGTATTTTGTAACTAACTTTTATTTTTTCATGTGTAATTGAGATTTATGGCATGTATTTTGATGTTAATGTAAATAGTGAAAATTGTATTTATGAATGAAAAATTGAGTATTTATTTATTGCTTATATATGAATACCATGAGAAATGAATGATTGAGAAATGGAAATATTGTTGAAAAATATTGAGATTTTGATGATTATTGGAGTTTAAGAATGATTGGAAATGATTATTGGAAGTGTTTTTCACGGGTTCCGAAGAACTGTTTTCTCCATTTTTAGCCGGTACTCTGTCGGATTTTCTATAAAATTTTTGGAATCTCAAATAAATTATAATTTCAATAAATGACTTAAATGAATTATATTTCACAAATTATATTCAAAACTATGATAAAAATAAATTAAGGAAGAATAAAAATGATTGAGATAAAATAGAGTGTTCCAGTACACTGTGTGACATATCTTACTCGGATATACTGTAGACGGGTAAGGGGTGTCACAGCTACCGCTGAGTGGTGAACTAAGTGGTTCACAACTATAATTTAAAACATAGTATAATATAATTTGGAAATCTGGATATTCATCAAATTCCAAAAATCAAAATATTCGTTGCCAATAATATAAATCATTTGTTAAAATGATTTTGAGCAAGAAATTCAGTTTATTAAATCACAACTGGACATTTAAAGCAATTCTAGCAATTATGGAAATAAAGATTAATTATAATAAAATTAATTATGCATAAATCCCATTTGAAATCGAAATTCTTTACTATTCAAAAACCATTCTTTATCTCACTAACGATGCAAGACTAATCCGAAAAGGCCATCTGCGAGGTGATTCCAACTCGCTATGGTCGGGGAGGTCGAATCGAGATTCTAACTCCTTATGATCGGGGAGGTTGAATCATCGTGCACAGTACATACCACAATAATGAAACTTTCGAAGGGCCACAAAAAACTTAGATATAACCTCTAATGAGAGGAAAATCTAAGTCTTTGCACATACCATGGTAATCAAAACAAAGCTAACTCCATTATCTTCTCAACAAATGAGAGAGTAATAACTTAGTCAAGCATCTATAGTGAGATATAAAACAATATCATGAATCTCTTTGTCCTTTCTGTGAGCATAAATCACAACACAATTCAATTTAATGTGAATTCCATTATCCAATAATATTAATGCTCATCACAATTCAAAACATATTTTATCACAATTTTTCCAAAACTATTTTATTCAATCCACAACAATGCTCAATAATTGTTGAAATACTATTTCACAAAGCTAAATTCATATATACTATAACAATTTCAATAATCATTAAATTAAATCCAATACTTGATAAACATAATACATAAAGAAAATAAACAAACTCAATTAAAAACTAATTGTGCACAAACCTTTGATGAGTTACCTCTGGCCTTGACTCAGTGGGTCTTTTGCCTTCTCAGTGTCTTTTCTAATTGAAACACACAATTTAAGGTGTTTCAGTACTCCGTTAAATTGTTTCTAATAATAAAATCCAATAATTAAATTTTATTGGTATTATTCACTTTAATTCATTTCATTAGTCAACCTATAATGTTGACATTTAATACACACTAGGTGAATTAATTTTAATGTTACCAATATGTCACATTTTATAGTCCTCAAGTGTTGGTATATGTTACCAATTTCATTTTAAAGCTTATTGCATTTTATTACAATTTTTCAGATTTGGTGCACTACTTTGACCTAGCTAATTGACTTATTTCTCTTTGCTTCTGGGTCCTGGTCAAAAGAGCAATATTGTAGGTTTATGTCTTAGTGACATTTTGGCACTGATTTCATGTCATTTGGGGTTTTTTGGACTAGAATGGTCATTTTACTAATACTGGTCAAGTTGCACTTATTTGACAAATTCTGGGTCACTTTTAGGTAAATTTCATGTCTGGCAGTTTTTGTAACCCAACTTGGGCAATCAATTTGACTTAGTAAATGGCATTTCTTGGTTCTATGATCTTCAAAACAGATGTAGCCCTATGTCTAAGCTTTCCATTGATATAAATTTCAGGTCCTTTGGACCTGTTTTGAGTGAGTTATGGCCAAAATACTGACTACTATTCATATGGTCAAAATTCTAGGTTTTCATGTCATGCAATTCCGAATTTAGGCAATCTTTTAGGTCACTTCTAGGCAGAATTTAGGCATGACTTATTCATGAAAATTGGTCTACTATAAGTCACATTTCACCTCCAATTGGCTTCATACCAATTGGGATCACACATTTCCATTTAAACCCTAAAATGCATACTGCCTTACTTAACCTTGCTTGCATTGCCAACTTTTGCATTTCTATTGAATACCATTCACCTTGTGCATGTTGTACTTTGGTCAATTGTTAATTATCAATCAAATATAACCAATATCCAGCCACAAAATATGTCATCCAGTATCCAATAATTCAATCAATGTCCAAATACAATTTAACTCAAGCAATTATCCATCAGTTCAAGCAAATCAATCAATTGTCCCATAACTAATTCAATTGTTCAAACCTAATCAATATCAATATTATACAATCCATTACTCTTAATTTACCATCAAACACACATGAAATCAAAGTCTTCCTAAGCACATCATGCTGCCCAAATTGCTCATATACATCAAGCTTCCCAATTTCAATACATAATCTCACTTTACATTCACAATTCACACATATACATAGAAATCAAGCTCTTACACATTTAATCACTCTAATTAACCTCATTACCCATCATATTCAAGTGAAAACACATCAAGTTTCTTCAACAATCATGGCTGCTAAAAATAATACCTTGTCCATACTCATCAAATCCCTCAATTTCCTTCATTTTCCTACTCACCATAACCTCAATTACAACTTTAATAAAGCAAGGGATGAAAAATTAGCAATAACCTTTATACGGAGCTCGTTAAACCTTAAGATTTTCTCTCCTTTTTACTGCCTATGTGTTGCCCATGGTGTATAGATCAACTTTAATGAAGACACTTGCAAGAATTTATGGCTTGATCATGGAGAACTCGAGCTCTTTGCATAGTGCGTCCATGGAGAATTTTGGGGAAGCTTCTTCGGCCATGGATAGTTTCTTGAAGAAATGGGATAAGTTTAGTGGAAAAATCTGTCCACATGCAACCTAAATACCTCCACTAAATTACGTTTAATTATTATTATAATCAAGTCTCCATAATTGTAATAATGCCCTCACATTTCTGCAAATTACATTTAATATTTAATTTCTTATTTTCATAAAATTTCAATATTTAATACTGCTCATTTTTAATGGAAATTTAGGTCAAAAGTCAACTCTAGGTGTCAAATGAACAAAATGCCGCTCTTTGAGTTATATTTCCACTTTTGCGGTACTACCAATTAATTCCTTGACCTACCGATTTCTTTAATTTTTGTTTTCATTTGTACTGACTTACTAATTTTTCTTTGACATTTTCAAAGTTAATTACACATCTATAGGCCTTTAATTATGTCCTGAAAATTATTTCCGAGGGTTCCCTGCAGTCCTAGGGTCGGCAATTGCTTTCGCCGTAACTTTCCGATGCAGTCACCCATCGCTACGGTGCGGACTCGTTTAACCTAGTTTCATTTCCTCTCTTTTATTTTTCCTTAATTTTTTTTTATTTTTTTATTATTTATTTCATCATTTTATGCCTTCTAACTATCACTGAAGTATAGTCCCAGACATCCTGACTTGTCCGAACAGACATTAGGTCACCAGAGCAGCAAAATGTACAGACTACGTAAAGTGAGGGAGTTACACTACTAACAGTCTCCCACTAGCACTAGAGCCATTCATTATAATATCTTAGACCTATCTTCTCAAGATGTCAGT
This sequence comes from Hevea brasiliensis, assembly GCF_030052815.1. Taxonomy (NCBI): domain Eukaryota; kingdom Viridiplantae; phylum Streptophyta; class Magnoliopsida; order Malpighiales; family Euphorbiaceae; genus Hevea; species Hevea brasiliensis. The sequence goes on along the minus strand of NC_079493.1, from coordinate 74,697,281 downwards.
CTAACTGAGCTTGTGACATAGGCTTAGTGAATGGATCAGCTGGATTTTCAGCTGATGCTATTTTTTGCATGATTACATCACCTTGCCCAACTATCTCTCTGATATTGTGGCAGTGCCTTTCTATGTGTTTGGATTTCTGGTGAGATCGGGATTCCTTATATCCAAATAGCTTCTTTTGCAGAATCTGATGCAGCAATGTACAAAGCCTCTATAGTGGAATCAGCAGTCGTACTCTATTTGGAACTCTTCCACCTGACTGCACCTCTATTACAAATGAACACAAACCTAGAGGTAGACTTTCTATCATCGATATCTGATTAGAAATCAGAATCAGTATAACCATCTAATTGCAAGTCACCACCTGCATAAATCAAGAATAAATCCTTAGTTATTCTCAAGTACTTAAGGATGTTCTTGATAGCTATCTACTATTTCAAACCTGGATTGAATTGAATCCTGCTAGTCAATCTAACAGCATGCGTGATATTCGGCCTAGTACACATCATTTCATACATCAAACTTTCAATAGCCAAAGTATATGAATCTAGGCTATTTTATCTCTTTCTTCAGGTGTCTTTGGAGACATCTCTTTAGAAAGGTGGATACCATGTCTTACTGGTAACAATCCTCTCTTAGAATCAAGCATGTTAAACCTCTTTAACTCCTTTTCCAAGTACAGACTTTGGGATAAACCAATTATTCTTTTCGCTCTATCTCTATAGATATGAATTCCAAGAATATAGGTTGCCTTCCCTAAGTCTTTCATAGAGAATGTGTTTGATAACCATACTTTTACAGCTGTTAACATACCTATGTCATTACCTATCAAGAGAATATCATCCACATATAAGACAAGGAAAGTGATAAGCACTATTATTAACCTTCTTATATACACATGGTTCATCCACATTTTTGATAAACCAAATGACTTAATGGCTTCATCAAAACGAATTTTCCAACTCATCGACTTTTGTTTCAACCCATAAATGAATCGCTTTAGCTTGTATACCTTGGAACCATATTGGGATTCAAAACCCCTAGGTTGTTCTATGAAAATGTTTTCTTTAATGTATCCATTGAGGAAAGCTGTTTTGACATCCATTTACCAAATCTCATAATCATAGTATGCAGCTATTGCTAATAGAATCATAATAGATTTAAGCATGGCAATAGGTGAGAAAGTCTCATCATAGTCGATACCTTGCCTTTGGCAAAACCCTTTCGCTACTAGCCTTGCTTTATAGGTCTCTACCTTTCCATCAGAGCCAAATTTCTTCTTGAAAACCCATTTATTCCTTATAGGTACAATACCTTCAGGTGGGTCAATAAGGTCCCAAACTTGATTCTTATACATGGAATCAATTTCGGATTTCATAGCTTCAATCCATTTGGAAGAGTCTATATCTGATATAGCTTCTTCATAGGCAAGTGGATCATCTCCATGATCTACTTCTTAATGAGTAAACAACTCTTGTTCATCTTTATGAAGGAAACCATATCTCACTAGTGGGTGAGATATCCTGGTTGATCTGCAAGAAATTACTGTAGATGTTTCATTAATAGGTGTAGGTTGGCTCGATGGATCTATATCCATTTGATCTGTTGGTTGGTCAGAATTCTCAAATTCTAACTCTATTTTCCTTCATTTGCCTCCTTTTTGAATAAATCGTTGTTCAAGAAATGTGGCATCTCTACTTACCACAACCTTTTATGTTGTAAGCAAATAAAAATAGTATCCGAAGCTCTCTTTTGGATATCCAACAAATCGACCTTTTTCTGATCTGGTTTTTAATTTATCAATGTTCAGCTTTTTGATATAAGCTGGACAATCCCAAATTTTAACATGCTTAAGACTTGGTTTTCTTCCATGCCATATCTCATAAGGTGTGGAAGAAACTGATTTTGATGGAATCCTATTCAGAATATGCAAAGTTGATTCTAATGCAAATCCCCAAAAGGAGATTAGCGTATCAATATAGCTCATCATACTACGTACCATATCTAATAGGGTACGATTTCTCCTTTCAGATACACCATTCAGCAGTGGCATTCATGAAGGAGTCAACTGGGAAACAATGCCATGCTCTTTCAAGTATTCATCAAATTCTGTACTTAAGTATTCACCTCCATGATCTGATCGAAGAGTTTTAATACTTTTTCCTATTTGATTTTCTACTTCAGATTTAAATTGATTTATCATCAGTAAAGGAAATAAAGTAATGAAAACTGCCTCTAACCATTTCCTTAAATAGACCACATACATCACTCTGTATTAGATCCAAAATATTTTCAGCTCTTAGTCCTTATCCAACAAAGGGTGATCTAGTCATTTTTCCTTAAAGGAAAGATTCACAAGTTGGAGTAGGTTCAGAACCCAATGAAGATAAAATCCCCATTTTCTCCAGTTTTGCAATCCTATCTTCTGCAACATGGCCTAATTCTAAGTGTCAAATATATTTTGAACTTGATTTGATTTTCATCATGGCATGGCATTGCACTCTTTTAGATTGCTTGCATTCATTTTGTGTTTATCATTATTATTCAAATAATAAAGACCATCATGCATATAACTAGAGCCAACATATTTATTTCCAAAATAAATATTGCAAACATCATCTATGAACTGAAATTCATAACCATTTCTAGTCAAACTAGATATAGAGATGATGTTCTTAAAAGCATTAAGCACATACAAAATATTATTCAAACACAAAACACGTCCACACATGCAAAAAGATTTAGATCATATGGCTAAAGCTTCAACAGTTGAGCCATAACCAATCTAGAGTCTAACATCTCTAGCATGCAAGCTGCTACTGTTTGCTAGTTCCTGCATATCATAAGAAATGTGAGAACTGGCACGAGTATCTAAAACCCAAGTTGTAGATGAACTATGAGCATCATCAACATCTAAATAACAAGATATAGACATACCTTCTGAAGGTGTATCCTTCTTGTCCTTCAAAGAAGCAAGATACCCTGGGCAGTTCCTTTTCCAGTGCCTATCCTTCTGGTAGTGGAAACACTTTCCTTTGCCTCCATCGGTTTTGGTCTTCCCTTTCTATTTGGCTATCTTCTTGGAAGGTCCTGGAACTTGAGGTTTCTTTTTCTTATTGCCCTTCTTCTTATTGGACTTTCCAATAGAAGAAGATGCAATCAAAGCTACCTCTTTTCTTTTATTGCCGGCATATTCTTTTGGACAATAACAAGCATGTTTAGTAAACCAGAAAAGGTGTATTCCTGCTTAGTCATATGAAAATTTGTCACAAAATTTCCAAATGACTCAGGTAGGGACTGAAGAATCAAATCCGTCTGCAGTTGGAAATCCATGTTAAAGTCAAGATGTTCCAGCTGCTCAATAAGTCGAATCATTTTGTGGACATGATCTCCTACATTCTGTCCCTTAGACATCCTCATGTGGAATAGCTTCCTAGATATCTCATACCTAGCATTCCTGCTATGCTCACCATACAACTCTTGTAGGTAAAGGAGGATCTCACTAGCACTTTACATATTTTCATGTTGCTTCTGTAAGTCATTACTGATAGAAGCAAGCATGTAACACTTGGCTCTCATATCATGCTCCTTCCACTTGTCCAAAGTATCATGTTCCTCTTGAGTAGCCTTTGGAGGTAAGGGACTAAAAACATTTAAGTCTAGAACATATCCAATATGTTCTAGGTTCAGGACAAGTTTTAAATTGTTTAGGCAATCTGAAAGATTAGGCCCCGTCAACCTATTATGATCAAGTATGCTCGCAAGTATATTGGATGGTGGTGGTTGTTGTGTGCTCATTATTATCAGAAAATTAACTGCAGAAAATAACTATAGTAATTAGTAAATATATCAAGTAATTAACCAAAATGATTATGGCCTTTTAATCAAATTGGTCCTCCCACTAACTTAGCGAATCCTACACTTCCAAAGTAGAAAACTAAAATCCTAGTTGGATGGATTTCTAGTGGGTGATTAAATTCTTATAGTCTTATTGATCATCCTCAAGCACATCCATTATTGAAATTACAATAAACTATAAATAAGCAACTCCTTGCCCATCACATCTCATGTGAGGTTCAATCATTTATCTAGCCCCTAATGCTCAAAATCTCAAGCACATCCATTATTGATTCATCTTGCATTAGTTAAGTTGATCCCATTAAGCTAGTAAACATGCAAATAACTTTAATGTCCTCAAGCACATCCATTATTGGGCATCAACTTATTTACATATTTACAACATCTCATGCTTAATAATTATTCTTAAGAAAATCTCTTAAATTAAATGCATCAAATGCAAGTATTTAAAATTTCTTAAAATAATTGCCTTAATGGAGGGCCCATGGTATATTTACTTTAATTATACCATTTCCAACTTAATCATTTGTTTGGAAGATTTAGTGGTCAGCTTAATTACAATTATGGTCTCACTTTGTACATTATCCAATTTGAAGGAACGGAAGCGTGAAAAACACAAGTTTATACCATTGAATTCAAAAATTTTCATCTAGGGTCACATGCATCATGCAAGATTTATTTTTATCTATTTGATTTCAATGATAAACAACATATTAAAACTCTTTTAATATGTTTTAGGATCTGTATTTGCCATTTAAGATTTTAAAATTAATCATATTAATTTTAGAACCCTAGATTAAATCAAGAACGATTACACTAACCGCTTGATGCACTGCAGCGTGTTTGCGCCTTTGAGATTGGTCTTCAGGACACCAGATGTTGTCCCTCTAGCTTGTCCACACCAAGAACACCTATGGAAGCCCTTGAACAGCTTTTAAAGCCTTTTCTATTAATTGGAAATTCAAGTTCTGCCTTTTAAGAGATTAGAGACGTAAACAGGACACTAGAAACAATTTCTAGTGTTCTTAATTCAAGAGATTGATGGATAATCTCTTTGAATTGATGAGAGATGAAGAAGAATAGATGAAAATCCTCAAAGTGGCGTGACAAAGGACAGGAGTGGCTATTGGTTATTTTTTATTTTCATAACCACACTTAAATAGCTAGGTTAACACATTAAACCCTTGCCACATGTCACCCTTTGATTAGCTCTAGGTTTAAGTGACCCAATCACATTGTGCTAAGTGTCAAACCTATATTTAATCTTGATTTTAATCATCTTACATGATTAAAAAACATTTGGCAAGCTTATGTGTAATCCCATGTGTCACCATCTCATGGTGCCACGTGTCACACTGTGAAATGACCAAAATGCCCCTGTGTCTTAATTTTGAGTTCTTAACCCAAAATAATTATTTTTCTTCTTCTAATAATTTATATCAAATATAAATTAATTAATTAATCTCTATTAATTAATTTCTCATTAATTAAATTCATATTTAAACACTTTAAATATAAATTTAATTTATACTACACATCCAATAATCTAGATTTGGTTTCAAGTCATGCTAGGGACTTTGCAATTTAATTGCAAACCAAACCTATTTAATTAATCAGTTAAACTCTTTAATTAATTAAATAAATAATATTTAAATAGGTGATAACATGTGTATGTGTGTGACTTACTAGGCTCATCACTAATTGGCAATGAGACATGATATCAACTCTTAATATCATCAGAACTCTTTCTTACCATAAATGATTTCTCTAAATCATTTTATGAACCTCATAGACCATGGTTAACACCTAGCATAGCATGCCATGGCCACCCAATTAGTAATAAGGTTTACCTTAAATGAACCTATAATCATATGTTACCATGCACTAGAATCTCTCTGTTACAAAATCCCAACTCAAGCTGGAGTCATGGTTTATGTCAAACTCCATTTGCTATGAATATTATGTTCTCTTTTAATTCCAGCTCTTGATTAAAAGATTTTCTCATCAGAAACTCTTTTTTGAATAAATCTATCTGTCCTGGCCAGGAACTTGAAACATCAAGAACAATTAAATGAACATGGGATTTTATCTCTATTTACTTAGAGGAACAGATTCCATCTTGATCAACACCTACCTCCATATATAACTAGTAGGAGCCAACACATGCCCATATACCCATACATAGTACAAGAACGAAAGCAGTGTCAAACTCAAACTACCTATATACAAGATAGCTGTGCTATCTCAGGTCTAAAGATTATATGCACTGATATGATTTATGACAAAACATTGACAAGAGTAAACTCCATGTGCTTGTCATAAGTGTCACTGGTTCGACCTACTTATCATTTATAAGTGCCTATCATGTTTGTTATATGGCATGAGACTCACCATTCCATCTTATTTATATCTCATATAAATAACTTGGGAACAAACATGAATACAATCTTTCTGGATAAGTCATGTCCTTATTATGAAGTATCCTCGATTGTGAACCTATTTATGATACTTTGTGCTAGAAATATTGTCACTCATATTCTTTACAACTTAAGAATAATATTTCTAACAAAATATCAATGGACCTTTTCTATTACGCATAAATATATTATGTAAACGGAAAAGTGGAAATGCCTTTTATTAATAAAAATATGTACAAGATACATACTAAATGATATGCTCTAGGGCATACTACTAATAATCTCCCACTAGTACTAGAGCCATTCATTACAATATCTTAGACCTATCTTCTCAAGATGTCGGTCTAACTGAGTTTGTGACATAGGCTTAGTGAATGGATCTGCTGGATTTTCAGCTGATGCTATTTTCTGTATGGCTACATCGCCTCGTCCAACTATTTCTCTGATAATGTGGTAGCGCCTTTCTATGTGTTTGGATTTCTGGTGAGACCTTGGTTCCTTAGCCTGTATGACTACTCCATTGTTATCACAGTGTAGTGGAACTGCTGACTCAATGGAAGGAACTACTGTAAGTTCTATCACGAACTTCTTCATCCAAACAGCTTCCTTTGCAGCATCTAATGCAGTAATATACTCAGCCTCTGTAGTGGAATCTGCAGTCGTGCTCTGTTTGGAACTCTTCCAACTGACTACACCTCCATCACAAATGAACACATATCCAGAGGTAGACTTTCTATCATCGATATCTGATTGGAAATCAGAATCAGTATAACCATCCAATTGCAAGTCTCCACCTCCATAAATCAAGAATAAATCCTTAGTTCTTCTCAAGTACTTAAGGATATTCTTGACAGCTATCCAGCGTTTCAAACCTGGATTGGATTTAGTCAAACTAACAGCATATGCGATATCTGGCCTAGTACACAACATTGCATACATTAAACTTCCAATAGCCAAAGCATATGGAATCCTGGCCATCTTATCTCTTTCTTCAGGTGTCTTTGGAGACATATCTTTAGAAAGGTGGATACCATGTCTCACTGGTAACAATCCTCTCTTGGAATCAAGCATGTTAAACCTCTTTAACACCTTTTCCAAGTATAGACTTTGAGATAAACTAATTATTCTTTTCGCTCTATCTCTATAGATGCGAATCCCAAGAATATAGGTTGCCTCCCCTAAGTCTTTCATGGAGAATGTATTTGACAACCATACCTTTATAGTCGTCAACATACCTGTGTCATTACCCATCAACAGTATGTTATCCACATATAAGACAAGGAAAGTGATAGCACTGTCACTAACCTTCTTATATACACATAGCTCATCCTCATTTTTGATAAAACCAAAGGATTTAATGGCTTCATCAAAACGGATGTTCCAACTCCTCGAAGCTTGTTTCAACCCATAAATGGATCGCTTTAGCTTGCATACCTTAGAACCATCTTGGGATTCAGAACCCCTAGGTTGTTCCATGAAAATGTTTTCTTCAATGTATCCATTGAGAAAAGCTGTTTTGACATCCATCTGCCAAATCTCATAATCATAGTATGCAGCTATTGCTAATAAAATCCTAATTGATTTAAGAATGGCAACAGGCGAGAAAGTCTCCTCATAGTCGATTCCTTGCCTTTGGCAAAACCCTTTCCATCAGAACCAATTTTCTTCTTGAAAACCCATTTGTTCCCTATAGGTACAATACCTTCAAGTGGGTCAACAAGATCCCAAACTTGATTCTTATACATGGAATCAATCTCGGATTTCATAGCATCAATCCATTTTGAAGAGTCTATATCTGATATAGCTTCTTCATAAGTAAGTGGATCATCTCCATGATGTACTTCTTCATGAGTAGACAACTCTTGTTCTTCTTCATAAAGAAAACCATATCTCACTGGTGGGTGAGATACCCTGGTTGTTCTATGAGGAACAGTTGTAGATGTTTCATCAACGGGTATAGGCTGACTAGATGGATCTATATCCATCTGATCTGTTGGTTGGTCAAAATTCTCCAATTCTAACTCTATTTGCCTTCCTTTGCCTCCTTCTTAAACAAATTGTTGTTCAAGAAATGTGGCATCTCTACTTATCACAACCTTTTGTGAAGTAGGCAAATAAAAATAATATCCAAAACTATCTTTTGGATATCCAACAAATCGACCTTTTTCTGATCTAGTCTCCAATTTATCAGTGTTCAGCTTTTTGATATAAGCTGGACAACCCCAAATCTTAACATGCTTAAGACTTGGTTTTCTTCCATGCCATATCTCATAAGGTATGGAAGAAATTGATTTTGATGGAATCCTATTCAGAATATACAAAGCTGATTCTAATGCAAATCCCCAAAAGAAGATTGGCATATCAGTATAGCTCATCATACTGTGTACCATATCCAATAGGGTACGATTTCTCCTTTCTGACACACCATTCAGTTGTGGCGTTCCTGGAGGAGTCAGCTGAGAAACCATGCCATGCTCTGTCAAGTATTCATCAAATTCAGTACTCAAATATTCACCTCCATGATCTGATCGAAGAACTTTAATAGTCTTTCCTGTTTGATTTTCTACTTCAGATTTAAATTCTTTGAACTTTTCAAAAGATTCATGTTTGTATTTCATCAAATACAAATACCCAAACCTTGATTTATCATTAGTAAAGGTAATAAAATAATGAAAATCCCCTCTAGCCATTTCTTTAAATGGACCACATACATCACTATGTATTAGCTCCAAAATATTTTCAGCTATTAGCCCTTGTCCAACAAAGGGTGATCTAATCATTTTGCCCTGAAGGCAAGATTCACAAGTTGGAATAGGCTTAGAGCCCAATGAGGATAGAATCCCCATTTTCTATAGTTTTGCAATCCTATCTTCTGCAACATGACATAACCTTAAGTGCCAAATATATTTTGAACTTGAGTTGGTTTTTCACCATGGCATTGCATTCTTTTAGATCACTTGCATTCAATTTGTTTTTGTCATTATTATCCAAATAATAAAGACCATTATTCATATAACCCGAACCAACATATTTATTTCCAAAATAAATATTGCAAACATCATCTGTGAACTGAAATTCATAGCCATTTCTAGTCAAACTGGATATAGAAATGATGTTCTTAAAAATATTATCTAAACACAAAACATGTCCAAACATGTAAAAGGATTTAGATCCTATGGCTAAAGCTTCAACAGTTGAGCCATTGCCAATCTGGACTCTAATATCTTGAGAACGCAAGCTGCTACTGTTTGCTAGTTCCTACATATCATTAGAAATGTGAGAACTGGCACCAGTATCTAAAACCCAAGCTGTAGATGAACTATAAGTATCATTAGAATCTAATAAACAAGATATGGACATACCTTCCGAAGGTGTATCCTTCTTGTCCTTCAGAGAAGCAAGATACTCTGGGCAGTTCCTTTTCCAGTGCCCATCCTTTTGGCAGTGGAAACACTTTCCTTTGCCTCCATCAACTTTAGTCTTCCTTTTTTGTTTAGCTATTTTCTTGGAAGGACCAGGAATCTGAGGTTTCTTTTTCTTATTGCCCTTTTGAAGGAACAGAAGCGTGAAAAACACAAGATTATACCATTGAATTCAAAAAAATTTCGCCTAGGGTCACATGCACCATGCAAGATTTATTTTTATCTATTTGATTTCAATGATAAACAACATATTAAAACTCTTTTAATATGTTTTTGGATCTGTATTTGCCATTTAAGATTTTAAAATTAATCAGATTAATTTTAGAACCCTAGATTAAATCAAGAACGATTACACTAACCTCTTGATGCACTGCAGCGTGTCTGCGCATTTGAGATTCGTCTTCAGGACACCAAATGTTGTCCCTCTAGCTTGTCCACACCAAGAACACCTATGGCAGCCCTTGAATAGCCTCTAAAGCTTTTTCTATTAATTAGAAATTCAAGTTCTGCCTTTTAAGAGATTAGAGATGCAAACAGGACACTAGAAACAATTTCTAGTGTTCTTAATTCAAGAGATTGATGGCTAATCGCTTTAAATTGATGAGAGATGAAGAAAAATAGCTGGAGAGGCTCAAAGTGGCATGACAAATGAGAGGAGAGGCTGCTGGTTATTTTTTCTTTTCATAACCACACTTAAATAGCTAGGTTAACACATTAAACCCTAGTCACATGTCACCTTTTGATTAGCTCTAGGTTTAAGTGATCCAATCACATTGTGCCAAGTGTCAAACCTATATTTAATCCTGACTTTAATCATCTTACATGATTAAAAAAAAACATTTGGCAAGCTTATGTGTAATCCCATGTGTCACCATCTCATGGTGCCACGTGTCACACTGTGAAATGACCAAAATGCCCCTGTGTCTTAATTTTGAGTTCTTAACCCAAAATAATTATTTTCTTCTTCTAATTAATTTATATCAAATATAAATTAATTAATTAATCTCTATTAATTAATTTCTCATCAATTAAATTCATATTTAAACACTTTAAATATAAATTTAATTTATACTACACATCCAATAATCTAGATTTGGTTTCAAGTCATGCTAGGGACTTTGCAATTTAATTGCAAACCAAACCTATTTAATTAATCAATTAAACTCTTTAATTAATTAATTAAATCATATTTAAATAGGTGATAACTTGTGTATGTGTGTGACTTACTAGGCTCGTCACTAATTGGCAATGAGACATGATATCAACTCTTAATATCATCAGAACTCTTTCTTACCATAAATGATTTCTCTAAATCATTTTATGAACCTCATAGACCATGGTTAACACCTAGCATAGCATGCCATGGCCACCCAATTAGTAATAAGATTTACCTTAAATGAACCTATAATCATATGTTACCATGCACTAGAATCTCTCTGTTACAAAATTCCAACTCAAGCTGGAGTCATGGTTTATGTCAAACTCCATTTGCTATGAATATTATGTTCTCTTTTAATTCCAGTTCTTGATTAAAAGATTTTTCTCATCGAAACTCTTTTACGAATAAATCTATCTGTCTGGCCAGAACTTGAAACATCAAGAACAATTAAAAGAATATAGGATTTTATATCTATTAACTTAGATGAACAGAATCCATCTTCATCAACTACTACCTCCATAAATAACTAACAATAGCCAACACATGCCAATATACCCATACATAGTACAAGTATGAAAGCAGTATCAAACTCAAACTACCTATATACAAGATAACTGTGCTATCTCAGGTCTAAAGATTATATGCACTGATATGATTTATGACAAAACATTGACAAGAGTAAACTCCATGTGCTTGTCGTAAGTGTCACTGCTTCGGCCTACTTATCATTTATAAGTGCCTATCATGTTTGTTATATGGCATGAGACTCACCATTCCATCTTATTTATATCTCATATAAATAACTTGGGAACAAACATGAATACAATCTTTCTGGATAAGTGATGTCCTTATTATGAAGTATCCTCGATTGTGAACCTATTTATGATACTTCGTGCTAGAAATATTGTCACTCATATTCTTAACAACTTAAGAATAATATTTCTAACAAAATATCAATGGACCTTTTCTTTTACACATAAATATATTATGTAAACGGAAAAGTGGAAATGCCTTTTATTAATAAAAATATGTACAAGATACATACTAAATGATATGCTCTAGGGCATACTACTAACAATCTCCCACTAGCACTAGAGCCATTCATTACAATATCTTAGACCTATCTTATCAAGATGTCGGTCTAACTGAGTCTGTGACATAGGCTTAGTGAATGGATCAGCTAGATTGTTCAGCTGATGTTATTTTTCTACATGGCTATATCGCCTTGCCCAACTATATCTCTGATAATGTGGTAGTGCCTTTCTGTGTGTTTGGATTTTGGGTGAGACCTTAGTTCCTTAGCCTGTATGACTGCTCCATTGTTGTCACAGTGTAATGGAACTGCTGACTCAATGGAAGGAACTACTATAAGTTCTGTCATGAACTTCTTTATCCAAACAGCTTCCTTTGCAGCATCTGATGCAGCAATATACTCAGCCTCTGTAGTGGAATCTGCAGTCGTGCTCTGTTTGGAACTCTTCCAACTGACTGCACCTCCATTACAAATGAACACATATCCAGAGGTAGACTTTCTATCATCGATATCTGATTGGAAATCAGAATTAGTATAACCATCTAATTGCAAGTCTCCACCTCCATAAATCAAGAATAAATCCTTGGTTCTTCTCAAGTACTTAAGAATATTCTTGACAGCTATCCAGTGTTCCAAACCTGGATTGGATTGATACGTGCTAGTCAAACTAACAGCATATGCGATATCCGGCCTAGTACGCAACATTGCATACATTAAACTTCCAATAGCCGAAGCATATGGAATCCTGGCCATCTTATCTCTTTCTTCAGGTGTCTTTGGAGACATCTCTTTAGAAAGATGGATACCATGTCTCACTGGTAGCAATCCTCTCTTGGAATCAAGCATGTTAAACCTCTTTAACACCTTTTCAAAGTATAGACTTTGGGATAAACCAATTATTCTTTTCGCTCTATCTCTATAGATGCGAATCCCAAGAATATAGGTTGCCTCCCTTAAGTCTTTCATGGAGAATGTATTTGACAACCATACCTTTATAGTCATCAACATTCCTGTGTCATTACCCATCAACAGTATGTCATCCACATATAAGACAAGGAAAGTGATAGCTCTGTCACTAACCTTCTTATATACACATGGCTCATCCTCATTTTTGATAAAACCAAAGGATTTAATGGCTTCATCAAAACGGATGTTCCAACTCCTCGAAGCTTGTTTCAACCCATAAATGGATCGCTTTAGCTTGCATACCTTGGAACCATCTTGGGATTCAAATCCCCTAGGTTGTTCCATTAAAATGTTTTCTTCAATGTATCCATTGAGAAAAGCTGTTTTGACATCCATCTGCCAAATCTCATAATCATAGTATGCAGCTATTGCTAATAAAATCCTAATTGATTTAAGCATGGCAACAGGCGAGAAAGTCTTCTCATAGTCTATTCCTTGCCTTTGGCGAAACCCTTTCGCTACTAGCTTTGCCTTATAGGTCTCTACCTTTCCATCAGAACCAATTTTCTTCTTGAAAACCCATTTGTTCCCTATAGGTACAATACCTTCAGGTGGGTCAACAAGATCCCAAACTTGATTCTTATACATGGAATCAATCTCGGATTTCATAGCGTCAATCCATTTTGAAGAGTCTATATCTGATATAGCTTCTTCATAGGTAAGTGGATCATCTCCATGATCTACTTCTTCATGAGTAGACAACTCTTGTTCTTCTTCATGAAGAAAACCATATCTCATTGGTGGGTGAGATACCCTGGTTGTTCTACGAGGAACAGCTGTAGATGTTTCATCAATGGGTATAGGTTGACTAGATGGATTTATATCCATCTCATCTGTTGGTTGGTCAGAATTCTTCAATTCTAACTCTATTTGCCTTCCTTTGCCTCCTTCTTGAACAAACTGTTGTTCAAGAAATGTGGCATCTCTACTTATCACAACCTTTTGTGAAGTAGGCAAATAAAAATAATATCCAAAACTATCTTTTGGATATCCAACAAATCGACCTTTTTTCTGATCTGGTCTCCAATTTATCAGTGTTCAGCTTTTGATATAAGCTGGACAACCCCAAATCTTAACATGCTTAAGACTTGGTTTTCTTCCATGCCATATCTCATAAGGTGTGGAAGAAACTGATTTTGATGGAATCCTATTCAGAATATACAAAGCTGATTCTAATGCAAATCCCCAAAAGAAGATTGGCATATTAGTATAGCTCATCACACTACTTACCATATCCAATAGGGTACGATTTCTCCTTTCAGATACACCATTCAACTGTGGCGTTCTTGAAGGAGTCAGCTGAGAAACAGTGCCATGCTCTCTCAAGTATTCATCAAATTCAGTACTCAAATATTCACCTCCACGATCTGATCGAAGAGCTTTAATATTCTTTCCTGTTTGATTTTCTACTTCAAATTTAAATTCTTTGAACTTTTCAAAAGATTCATGTTTGTATTTCATCAAATATAAATACCCAAACCTTAATTTATCATCAGTAAAGGTAATAAAATAATGAAAGCCCCCTCTAGCCATTTCTTTAAATGGACCACATACATCACTATGTATTAATTCCAAAATATTTTCAGCTCTTAGCCCTTGTCCAACAAAGGGTGATCTAGTCATTTTGCCTTGAAGGCAAGATTCACAAGTTGGAGTAGGCTCAGAGCCCAATGAGGATAGAATCCCCATTTTCTCCAATTTTGCAATCCTATCTTCTGCAACATGACATAACCTTAAGTGCCAAAAATATTTTGAACTTGAGTTGGTTTTCACCATGGCATTGCATTCATTTAGATTGCTATACTGTAACACCCCTAAGTTCGGTAGTGCGTTCTGCTGCTCCAGTGACCAGTGTTGTCCGGACAGCTAGGATGCCTAGAACCACACTTCAATGAGAGTGAGGAGACATAAAATAATGAAATAAAAGAAAAGAAAGTACAAGAAAAACAAAGGAAAAATGATTGCAAAGAAATGTGATCAAGTTAAACGAGCGGAAACCTAACGATGGGTGATCAGACTTGGGAAGTCACGGCGTGGACCGTTGATCGCCCCGGATCATGGGAAACACGAAAACATTTTTGGGACATAAATAGACCCTTGTTGAAGAATAAATATAATTAGAAATATCAAAGAAAAATTAAATAATAAGTACAAACAAAAGTGATAAATCGAAAAGCATAAAACCCAGAATATCGAAAATCAGAATGCCACCCGAACAGGGGCATTATGGTCATTTGACATCCCGAAGTGTCTTTTGACCTAAATTTCCATTAAAAATAAATAATATTACACTTAGAAAATGAAATGAAAAATTAAATTGGTGGTACCTAAAGTAAATAGTGAGAATTAAGGGTTTAATGTGGGATTAAGTGAAAGTAACTTATAATATGAATTAATTAGAGTAAGTGGACCACTAAGAGAATAAAATAAACACATTATGGGGCTGATGTAAGTCCACTATGTCCAGCAGCCACTTCATCTTCTTCATTTACCATCCAAGCCGTGAATGAAGGGAGAGAAAACTCCATGGACATTTTCATGCAAGCTTGATCCCTCCTTCCATTTCAACTCCAAACACTTGAGTTCCTTCATTAAACTTTGTCTACACATCACAAGGAAGATATTGACACCCAATTTGAGAAGTTTGGTGAAGGTTTAGCAAGTTACAAATAAAGGTAAGTTTGCATTTTTGAGAAATCCTTTGTTAAAGTTTTTGTGCATGTTATGGGTATTAGTTTGGTGAAGGAAAATTTTAAGTTTGAAAGGTTATTGTTATTTTCATTTTGGACAGCCATGGGTCACGTTTATGATGAGGTATTTGTGCATATAATTGATGGGAAAGAATGTTAATAATGGTGATTTAGTAACTTAGTGAGTTATTGCATGTTTATATGGTGAATTATGCACTTTGATGGGAATTGGCATATGGTACGGCAATGTGATGTTGATGAATGTTTTGTGGCAGCTTGTGGACACTTGAGAAATGGTGTATATTGAAGGAAGAGTGGGCAGAATATTGACCTAGAAGGATTGATGATATGTATGTGAATGAATGTTGTAAAGTGTATGTAAAGTTTGTAATGTTTAGGTGTGGTTGTAATGGTATTTAGAAATTGTAATTATGAATGATATTTGGTGTGTTGAGGGTGATTGGAATCTGCCCAAAATAATGCTAATGTAATGTAGAAAATGTTTTTGGTAATGTGCCAAAACAGTTTGGTAGGGTATGGAAGTAAACCTTGCAAGGTGAGTATGTGTTTGAAGTTGGGGTGTGAAATGCATATTGAGGGCAGTGAATATTTTAGCCTATAACCTTGAATGTGTAACCTCAATTGGTATGAGACCAATTTGGGTGAAACTAGGCACAAAATGTGCCAACTTTCATTGAGAAACCATGCCAAAATTCTGCTTGCAAGGTGACCTAAAAATTTGACCAATTCGGATTAGGTGCAATTAGGACCTGAAAAATGACCAATTGGGCAGCAGTGAGTATTTAGGCCATAACTCACTCAAACCAGGTCCAATTGACTAGAAATTTTAACCATGAATAGTTAAGACCCATACCTACAAGTCTTATGAAGACACCAAAACCCAGAAATGACCATAAGCAAGTCAAACAACTTGCACAAGTTCGGGTCCAAAAACTGGCCGAACCAGAATTGACCAATTTGACCTAAAATTGACCTAAAATGGTACCACTTGACCAGCAATAGTGTAATGACCATAACTTGGTCTACTTAACTCGGATTAACCTGAAATTTTGCACCGTGCAATAAGACCTAGATCTACAAGTTTGTAGTTTCGACCGAGACCGAAAACCGAGGGAACTAGATCGTCCGGTTAGGTCAAACCAGTATCCCGAAATCCAAAGAAGTCTCATTAAAATGCACTAAACAAGGAAATGACTTTGGTAAAACGTACCAAACCTAAAACCCTATCGAGTGTGACATATTAATGACACTAAAACCTAATTTACCTAAAACGCATCGAGGGTCGGTATATTAGGTGATTAAGTGAATAATTGAGTTCAGTGCATTATTTACCAAACACTATCGATAGAGACAGTTTAATTTAGCATCAAACACTTCAAATTGTGTTTCTCGCTTAACAAGGACTCAAAGAAAAGGGAAAGAAATACGAGTCAAGACCAGAGACAAATATCGAGGTTTGTGCATAACAACTGTTTCTTTTGAATTATTTTCAATGGAAATAAATATTGACTATTTGCATATCATTGTTTTAAATTGTGGAAATGTGTTTGGTGGACACTTATTGATTGAAAAACATTGTGACTGGTTTGAAACTGTGAAAAATTGTTTGAATGGTATTTGATGGATACTTATTGATTGAAAAGCACTGTAAATGGTTTTTGTGGAAATTGAAGTGAATTACGAATTGTGTTGCCATTTTGTGAATGAAATTATAACTTTGGAAATTTATTGGATTCTTACGGATCATTTGAATAAAATGTTTGGAATTGTTTTGACTCACAATTGGCATGACACTGATAATATGTTCCTCCTCCATTAATGGGGTGAGCGTGATTATTCCTCCCTCTTTGACTTATTAGTCTGGGGTGAGTATGATTATGTTCCTCCCTCTTTGACTTCCCACCGAGGTGAGTATGGATGAGTTCTCATTATATAGCTAGCGTCCTCCCTCATTGATTTCGATTATTGGGGTGAGCATGTCTTGTCGTGGTGTACAACACGGCATATATGGAAAAATTTGTGTCATGACCTAAATTGTGTTATAGATTGGCAACACTGTATTCTTCAGTTATTTGATCGAATTGTGTTATTATGTATTGTGAGATTGTGAAATTGATTTAAACTCTTATTGACATATACTGTCTATTGAATTCAACCATGATCTGACTTATTGAAAATTATTGTGATATTAACAAATGGAGTTTAAATTCTTGTTGACATTTATTGTCTTGAATTTAACTATGGTTTTAAGTATCCACTATTGATATGATTTATGAATTGTGATTTAAAATTTGTATTTGGTAAATGTTGTGCACCATCGAGACATTGTCTCAATGATAGCTTTTATTGCCGTCGCAGTAGAGAGAGACAGACAGGCAAAGAAAGTTAGGTCGCTAGTATCGCCAAATGAGAGATTTTGGGTATAGTGAGTATACCACATGTGGCATTTTGTAATCAGAATGTATATTCACTGTATGTATATTTTGTTCTTGGTTTTGAGCAGTTGTAAATTTAAGTTGTACAGTAAAGTTGTAAAATAAATATGAGTTATTTGGCTTGTAAAAATTGTGTTATATCTTTGTATCTTAGTCTTTGAAAATCACTGTGAATTTGACTTGAGAAATGTGTTGTGTTGATAAAAATGTTGGAGTTGAGATTTGAAAATATATTGAAGTGCTTTTTATGTGTTTCTCAAGAACTGCTTTGTCCAAAATACAAATGGCACCTTGCCAAAATTTTTACAGATATTCCAAATAAATCAAATGAGTTAGTTGTTTCACTTGATTCACCAAAGTCTTTCACACTGTAAATAGTGCTCACCATGTAAAAGAAGTAAGAAAAGTTTTTAAAATCCCTTGTAGTGTATTTAATGGATTATCGAGACGGAGTTGGTAATTCATTAGGTATACTACAGATCATGTTATGCCCAGAGGGGTAGGTGTGACATGTTTTAGTGGTATCGAGCAAAGTTTTTAAATTTTGTTTTCACTGTCATTTGAATATTCTTTCTTCACAAGACAAACCGCCAATATCATTGTTTGATACATACAAGACATTACATTATAAATATGCACTAACAGGAGGAAATCTCCTTGTATTATTGTACAGGAGGTCTAAAATCCTCGAATTGACTATGGAAGAGGGTGATCGTTCAGTCGATCATTCTATAGAGGCTGAGGTGCAAAGGGATGCCCCAGCCGTACAAAATGTTAGTGGTTCAAGAAGCACCACCGCAGCATCGCATTTCTGCTGGCCACCAGCTCGTGACTGCAAAGTTTCAACAAATGGCTGGTTATGCGCCTACTCAAGTCTCAATACAAACACCAGTGGTACAACCACAGTCTCCTACCAGGCAGTATGATAAATTGATGAAGTATGGGGCTACAGAGTTTGAGGGGACAGTAGATCCTCTAGAAGCTGAACAATGGTTAGAGAGGATGGATAGGGTATTCAAGAAACTGCATTGCACAGAGGAGATCAGATTTGATTACTCGATCTTTGCTACTGTGGGGATGCTTATGATTGGTGGAAAACCATTCCCACACCGTAGAACCTACAAGCTAACATGGAATGACTTCCTTAGGGAATTCAGGCAAAAATATGTCCCTGATGCTTATGTAGACCAGAAGCTGCAAGAATTCCTAAGTCTGAAACAGGGGGGCAGATCAGTGGCTGAGTATGAAAGGGAATTTTCCCGCCTAAGCCATTATGCAGTAAGTCTACTTTCTACCAGTAGGGAGAGATGTAAGAGGTTTGAAACCGGCTTGAAGCCTAGTATCAGATTACAAGTGGTCGGATTCAAACATAACAACTTCTCTGAACTTATTTCTCAAGCACTAGAATTAGAAAGAATTGAATCTGAAGTGGCCCCTGAGAAAAAGAAATCAGAGAAGACAGAAAAAGAGGGAAAGTCAGTAGAACAGAGTTCTAGTGGTCCTACTGGAAAGAGGAAAAACTTTGGGGGATACGATAGAGATAGTAAGAAGTCCGGTAGAAATAGATTTTTTGGACAGAAACCACCTCGATCCGATCAAAGAAACTCAACAGAAACCCAGAAATGCGCTGTCAGATCGACTTTGTGAAACTTGTGGTAAACCACATAGTGGGGTATGTTATAGAGCCGTAGGAGCATGTTTTAACTGTGGAGAGACTGGTCATTTTGCTAGGGATTGTGTAAATCCAGGTCGTTCTGGATCATTTACTACATCAAAGGGATCAACCCAAGTTTCTACCCCAAAGAGTTCACCATCAGTTAGTAGAGGCAAAGGTAGAGGTAGGGGTAGTACACCTAGAAGTCAGACTCATCGTGAATCAGCCAAAACAGGTGATGCTTCAACTAGAGTATACGCTATCTGTAAAAGAGACTGAGACTTTTGACATCATTGCTGGTACTTTCTCAATTAGCAACTAAGATATATATATGTATTGTTTGACCTGGAATTTGCATATTTTTATGTTAGTGTTAGAACTATATGTTATGTTGTTATTCCTTTACAGGGGAGTAAATTTTGACACATTAGTGATTAGCCCTTAAGATAAGGATTGTGATAATAAGTGAAATTAGTTTTGAAAGAGTTTATCGGCGAAAAGTATTTTCTAACACACCATAAATTATAAAGCTAATTGGCGAGCCTACTTAATGTAAGGCAAGAGGACGTAAAAGTAAGATGCAGAATGGAATTGCTCTAGATGAGGGTAAGGAGGTTCTTGTTAGAAATTGCTAATGGATATTGTAATCGTAATAAGATTCGAATATCGGTGAATTCAAAAAGAATAAAAGATAACAAAGTTTGATCTATTGGGATGTATCAGAGTAACTATGCAATATTCTTGATGTTTATAATCGTAGTCAGACATAAAGACTAACTTGAGATTATTGTGTAGAGCTACGCACTAACCGATAGTACACCTAGATGAGAATAGTTGCCAACGGCATCTGCTTTGGCATAGTTATGCCGTGACAATTTAATTGTTAGAAATAAGTTTGAAAATCCTACTTAGGATCTAAAACTCAAAAGTTAAAATATCGAAAGGTTATAGTTCAAGATAAAAGGAAGTAAGTTATAGAACATTGTGGATAAAAAGAGTTATGGAAGTAGAGACTTGAACAGTTGATTCATATGTAACAAAGAAATATTCGAATGTGAGGAAGACTATGGACTAGAATGGTCGAGGACCAATGCACGATGAATGATTCTAATATGACCTCAAGGGTCATTCAAGAAGGAACGTGAGTCAAATATTAGACAACATAATAGTAAGAGGAGATTGGTGTTATCCAAACAAAGTAAACATTGTATTAGATTGTTAAAAGTCTTACGATCATATAGAAAGGAGAAAATAAACGTATGACTATTGTAAGATGATTATCGCAAAATTTCGTGGACGAAATTTATTTAAGGGGGAGAATTGTAACACCCCTAAGTTCGGTAGTGCTGCTCGCCGCCCAAAGGACTGTTGTTGTCCTGGACA
Source organism: Hevea brasiliensis (assembly GCF_030052815.1). NCBI lineage: Eukaryota > Viridiplantae > Streptophyta > Magnoliopsida > Malpighiales > Euphorbiaceae > Hevea > Hevea brasiliensis. Next base: position 74,676,246 of record NC_079493.1, on the reverse strand, counting down.
GCTAGGATGCCTAGAACCACACTTCAATGAGAGTGAGGAGACATAAAATAATGAAATAAAAGAAAAGAAAGTACAAGAAAAACAAAGGAAAATGATTGCAAAGAAATGTGATCAAGTTAAACGAAATGAAACCTAACGATGGGTGATCAGACTGGGAAGTCACGGCGTGGACCGTTGATCGCCCTCGGATCATGGAACCCTGAAAACATTTTTGGGACATAAATAGACCCTTGTTGAAGAATAAATATCATTAGAAATATCAAAGAAAAATTAAATAATAAGTACAAACAAAAGTGAGAAATCGAAAACAGACAAAACACGATAATACCGAAAAATCGTGAATGCCACCCGAACAGGGGCATTATGGTCATTTGACATCCCGAAGTGTCTTTTGACCTAAATTTCCATTAAAAATAAATAATATTACACTTAGAAAATGAAATGAAAAATTAAATTGGTGGTACCTAAAGTAAATAGTGAGAATTAAGGGTTTAATGTGGGATTAAGTGAAAGTAACTTATAATATGAATTAATTAGAGTAAGTGGACCACTAAGAGAATAAAATAAACACATTATGGGGCTGATGTAAGTCCACTATGTCCAGCAGCCACTTCATCTTCTTCATTTACCATCCAAGCCGTGAATGAAGGGAGAGAAAACTCCATGGACATTTTCATGCAAGCTTGATACCTCCTTCCATTTCAACTCCAAACACTTGAGTTCCTTCATTAAACTTTGTCTACACATCACAAGGAAGATATTGACACCCAATTTGAGAAGTTTGGTGAAGGTTTAGCAAGTTACAAATAAAGGTAAGTTTGCATTTTTGAGAAATCCTTTGTTAAAGTTTTTGTGCATGTTATGGGTATTAGTTTGGTGAAGGAAAATTTTAAGTTTGAAAGGTTATTGTTATTTTCATTTTGGACAGCCATGGGTCACGTTTATGATGAGGTATTTGTGCATATAATTGATGGGAAAGAATGTTAATAATGGTGATTTAGTAACTTAGTGAGTTATTGCATGTTTATATGGTGAATTATGCACTTTGATGGGAATTGGCATATGGTACGGCAATGTGATGTTGATGAATGTTTTGTGGCAGCTTGTGGACACTTGAGAAATGGTGTATATTGAAGGAAGAGTGGGCAGAATATTGACCTAGAAGGATTGATGATATGTATGTGAATGAATGTTGTAAAGTGTATGTAAAGTTTGTAATGTTTAGGTGTGGTTGTAATGGTATTTAGAAATTGTAATTATGAATGATATTTGGTGTGTTGAGGGTGATTGGAATCTGCCCAAAATAATGCTAATGTAATGTAGAAAATGTTTTTGGTAATGTGCCAAAACAGTTTGGTAGGGTATGGAAGTAAACCTTGCAAGGTGAGTATGTGTTTGAAGTTGGGGTGTGAAATGCATATTGAGGGCAGTGAATATTTTAGCCTATAACCTTGAATGTGTAACCTCAATTGGTATGAGACCAATTTGGGTGAAACTAGGCACAAAATGTGCCAACTTTCATTGAGAAACCATGCCAAAATTCTGCTTGCAAGGTGACCTAAAAATTTGACCAATTCGGATTAGGTGCAATTAGGACCTGAAAATGACCAATTGGGCAGCAGTGAGTATTTAGGCCATAACTCACTCAAACCAGGTCCAATTGACCTGAAATTTTAACCATGAATAGTTAAGACCCATACCTACAAGTCTTATGAAGACACCAAAACCCAGAAATGACCATAAGCAAGTCAAACAACTTGCACACGGTAGGGTCCACAAACTGGCCGAACCAGAATTGACCAATTTGACCTAAAATTGACCTAAAATGGTACCACTTGACCAGCAATAGTGTAATGACCATAACTTGGTCTACTTAACTCGGATTGACCTGAAATTTTGCACCGTGCAATAAGACCTAGATCTACAAGTTTGTAGTTTCGACCGAGACCGAAAACCGAGGGAACTAGATCGTCCGGTTAGGTCAAACCAGTATCTCGAATCCAAAGAAGTCGCATTAAAATGCACTAAACAAGGAAATGACTTTGGTAAAACGTACCAAACCTAAAACCCTATCGAGTGTGACATATTAATGACACTAAAACCTAATTTACCTAAAACGCATCGAGGGTCGGTATATTAGGTGATTAAGTGAATAATTGAGTTCGATGCATTATTTACCAAACACCATCGATAGAGACAGCTTTAATTTAGCAATCAAACACTTCAAATTGTGTTTCTCGATTAACAAGGACTCAAAGAAAAGGGAAAGAAATACTGAGTCAAGACCAGGAGACAAATATCAGAGGTTTGTGCACAACAACTGTTTCTTTTGAATTATTTTCAATGGAAATAAATATTGACTATTTGCATATCATTGTTTTAAATTGTGGAAATGTGTTTGGTGGACACTTATTGATTGAAAAACATTATGAATGGTTTGAAACTGTGAAAATTTGTTTGCATGGTATTTGATGGATACTTATTGATTGAAAAGCAATCGTAAATGGTTTTGTGGAAATTGAAGTGAATTACGAATTGTGTTGCCATTTTGTGAATGAAATTATAACTTTGAAAATTTATTGGATTCTTACGGATCATTTGAATAAAATGTTTGGAATTGTTTTGACTCACAATTGGCATGACACTGATAATATGTTCCTCCTCCATTAAGGGGGTGAGTGTGATTATTCCTCCCTCTTTGACTTATTAGTCTGGGGTGAGTATGATTATGTTCCTCCCTCTTTGACTTCCCACCGAGGTGAGTATGGATGAGTTCTCATTATATAGCTAGCTTCCTCCCTCATTGATTTCGATTATTGGGGTGAGCATGTCTTGTCGTGGTGTACAACACGGCATATATGGAAAAATTTGTGTCATGACCTAAATTGTGTTATAGATTGGCAACACTGTATTCTTCAGTTATTTGATCGAATTGTGTTATTATGTATTGTGAGATTGTGAAATTGATTTAAACTCTTATTGACATATACTGTCTATTGAATTCAACCATGATCTGACTTATTGAAAATTATTGTGATATTAACAAATGGAGTTTAAATTCTTGTTGACATTTATTGTCTTGAATTTAACTATGGTTTTAAGTATCCACTATTGATATGATTTATGAATTGTGATTTAAAATTTGTATTTGGTAAATGTTGTGCACCATCGAGACATTGTCTCAAATGATAGCTTTTATTGTCGCCGCAGTAGAGACAGATGGGCAAAGCAGTTAGGTCGCTAGTATCGCCAATGAGAGATTTTTGGGTATAGTGAGTATACCACATGTGGCATTTTGTAATCAGAATGTATATTCACTGTATGTATATTTTGTTCTTGGTTTTGAGCAGTTGTAAATTTAAGTTGTACAGTAAAGTTGTAAAATAAATATGAGTTATTTGGCTTGTAAAAATTGTGTTATATCTTTGTATCTTAGTCTTTGAAAATCACTGTGGATTTGACTTGAGAAATGTGTTGTGTTGATAAAAATGTTGGAGTTGAGATTTGAAAATATATTGAAGTGCTTTTTACAGGTTTTCTGAAGAACTGTTTTGTCCAAAATACAAATGGCACCTTGCCAAAATTTTTACAGATATTCCAAATAAATCAAATGAGTTAGTTGTTTCACTTCAGTTCACCAAAGTCTTTCACACCTGTAAATAGTGCTCACCACTGTAAAAGAAGTAAGAAAAGTTTTTAAAATCCCTTGTAGTGTATTTAATGGATTATCAGTAGACGGAGTTGGTAATTCATTAGGTATACTACGGGATCATGTTATGCCTTACAGAGGGGTAGGGTGTGACATATACTTTGTCCAGTAGAAACACTTTCTTATTGGCAATGGAAACACTTTCCTGTTGGCAATGGAAACACTTTTTTGTTGGCAGTGGAAACACTTTCCTTTGCCTTTGTCAGCTTTGGTTTTCCTTTTCTGTTTAGCTATTTTCTTAGAAGGACCAGGAATCTGAGGTTTCTTTTTCTTATTACCCTTCTTCTTATTGGACTTTCCAGCAGAAGAAGATGCAACCAAAGCTACCTCTTTTCCTTTATTGCCTGACATATTCTTTTGGGCAATAACTAGCATGTTGAGTAAACCAGCTAAGGTGCATTCCTGTTTAGTCATATGGAAATTTGTCACAAAATTCCCAAAAGACTCAGGAAGGGACTGAAGGATCAAATCCGTCTGTAGTTGGAAATCCATGTTGAAGTCAAGATGTTCCAACTGCTCAATCAGCCGAATCATCTTGTGGACATGATCCTCAACATTCTGTCCCTCAGACATCCTCATACGGAATAACTGTCTAGATATCTCATACCTAGCATTCCTGCTGTGCTCACCATACAACTCTTGTAGGTGAAGAAGGATCTCACTCACACTCTGCATGTTCTCATGTTGCTTCTGTAACTCATTACTCATGGAAGCAAGCATGTAACACTTAGCTCTCATATCATGCTCCTTCCACTTGTCCAAAGTTTCATGTTCCTCTTGTGTGGCCTCTGGAGGTAAGGGACCAGGAACATTTGAATCTAGAACATATCCTATATGTTCAAGGTTCAGGACAAGTTTCAAATTTCTTAGCCAATCGCATGATTAGGTCCTGTCAACTGTTGTGATCAAGTATGCTTGCAAGGATATTGGATGGTGGTGGTTGTTTTGTGCTCATTTTTATCAGAAAATTAACTGCAGAAAATAACCAGATTAATTAGTAAATGTATCATGTAATTAACCAAAATGATTATGGTCTTTTAATCAAATTGGTCCTCCCATTAACTTAGCGAATCCTACACTTCCAGAGTAGAAAACGGAAATCCTAGTTGGATGGATTTCTAGTGGGTGATTGAATTCTTATAATTCTATTGATCATCCTCAGCTACATCCATTATTGGAATTACAATAAACTATAAGTGAGCAACTCCTTGCCCATCACATCTCATGTGAGGTTCAATCCTTTACCTAGCCCCTAATGCTCAAAATCTCAGGTACATCCATTATTGACTTATCTTGCATTAGTTAAGTTGATCCCATTGAGTCAGTAATTATGCAAATAATTTTAATGTCCTCAGGTACATCCAATATTGGCCACCAAACCATTTAC